>NC_088404.1:2581131-2938631 GCF_034236695.1 Oncorhynchus nerka
GATATTAAACCTCCATGTATATCTCACTAGGTCAGGATATTAAACCTCCTCCATGTATATCTCACTAGGTCAGGATATTAAACCTCCTCCATGTATATCTCACTAGGTCAGGATATTAAACCTCCATGTGTATCTCACTAGGCCATGATATTAAACCTCCTCCATGTATATCTCACTAGGTCAGGATATTAAACCTCCTCCATGTATATCTCACTAGGTCAGGATATTAAACCTCCTCCATGTATATCTCACTAGGTCAGGATATTAAACCTCCTCCATGTATATCTCACTAGGTCAGGGTATTAAACCTCCTCCATGTATATCTCACTAGGTCAGGATATTAAACCTCCTCCACTAGGTCAGGATATTACACCTCCTCCACTAGGTCAGGATATTACACCTCCTCCACTAGGTCAGGATATTACACCACCTCCACTAGGTCAGGATATTACACCTCCTCCACTAGGTCAGGATATTACACCTCCTCCACTAGGTCAGGATATTAAACCTCCTCCATGTATATCTCACTAGGTCAGGATATTACACCTCCTCCACTAGGTCAGGATATTACACCACCTCCACTAGGTCAGGATATTACACCTCCTCCACTAGGTCAGGATATTACACCTCCTCCACTAGGTCAGGATATTAAACCTCCTCCACTAGGTCAGGGTTTTAAACCTCCTCCATGTATATCTCACTAGGTCAGGATATTAAACCTCCATGTATATCTCACTAGGTCAGGGTATTAAACCTCCTCCATGTATATCTCACTAGGTCAGGATATTAAACCTCCATGTATATCTCACTAGGTCAGGGTATTAAACCTCCTCCATGTATATCTCACTAGGTCAGGGTATTAAACCTCCTCCATGTATATCTCACTAGGTCAGGATATTAAACCTCCATGTATATCTCACTAGGTCAGGATATTAAACCTCCTCCATGTATATCTCACTAGGTCAGGATATTAAACCTCCTCCATGTATATCTCACTAGGTCAGGATATTAAACCTCCATGTATATCTCACTAGGTCAGGATATTAAACCTCCTCCATGTATATCTCACTAGGTCAGGATATTAAACCTCCTCCATGTATATCTCACTAGGTCAGGATATTAAACCTCCTCCATGTATATCTCACTAGGTCAGGATATTAAACCTCCTCCATGTATCTCTCACTAGGTCAGGATATTAAACCTCCTCCATGTATATCTCACTAGGTCAGGATATTAAACCTCCTCCATGTATATCTCACTAGGTCAGGATATTAAACCTCCATGTATATCTCACTAGGTCAGGATATTAAACCTCCTCCATGTATATCTCACTAGGTCAGGATATTAAACCTCCTCCATGTATATCTCACTAGGTCAGGATATTAAACCTCCTCCATGTATATCTCACTAGGTCAGGATATTAAACCTCCTCCATGTATATCTCACTAGGTCAGGATATTAAACCTCCTCCATGTATATCTCACTAGGTCAGGATATTAAACCTCCATGTATATCTCACTAGGTCAGGGTATTAAACCTCCATGTATATCTCACTAGGTCAGGGTATTAAACCTCCTCCATGTATATATCAGTAGGTCAGGATATTAAACCTCCATGTATATCTCACTAGGTCAGGGTATTAAACCTCCTCCATGTATATCTCACTAGGTCAGGATATTAAACCTCCTCCATGTATATCTCACTAGGTCAGGATATTAAACCTCCATGTATATCTCACTAGGTCAGGGTATTAAACCTCCTCCATGTATATCTCACTAGGTCAGGATATTAAACCTCCTCCATGTATATCTCACTAGGTCAGGATATTAAACCTCCATGTATATCTCACTAGGTCAGGATATTAAACCTCCTCCATGTATATCTCACTAGGTCAGGATATTAAACCTCATCCATGTATATCTCAGTAGGTCAGGATATTAAACCTCCATGTATATCTCACTAGGTCAGGGTATTAAACCTCCTCCATGTATATCTCACTAGGTCAGGATATTAAACCTCCATGTATATCTCACTAGGTCAGGATATTAAACCTCCATGTATATCTCACTAGGTCAGGGTATTAAACCTCCTCCATGTATATCTCACTAGGTCAGGATATTAAACCTCCTCCATGTATATCTCACTAGGTCAGGATATTAAACCTCCTCCATGTATATCTCACTAGGTCAGGATATTACACCTCCTCCATGTATATCTCACTAGGTCAGGGTATTAAACCTCCTCCATGTATATCTCACTAGGTCAGGATATTACACCTCCTCCACTAGGTCAGGATATTACACCTCCTCCATGTATATCTCACTAGGTCAGGATATTACACCTCCTCCATGTATATCTCACTAGGTGAGGATATTACACCTCCTCCACTAGGTCAGGATATTAAACCTCCTCCACTAGGTAAGGATATTACACCTCCTCCATGTATATCTCACTAGGTCAGGATATTACACCTCCTCCACTAGGTCAGGGTATTACACCTCCTCCACTAGGTCAGGATATTAAACCTCCTCCACTAGGTAAGGATATTAAACCTCCTCCATGTATATCTCACTAGGTCAGGATATTAAACCTCCTCCATGTATATCTCACTAGGTCAGGGTATTAAACCTCCTCCATGTATATCTCACTAGGTCAGGATATTAAACCTCCTCCACTAGGTCAGGATATTACACCTCCTCCACTAGGTCAGGATATTACACCTCCTCCACTAGGTCAGGATATTACACCACCTCCACTAGGTCAGGATATTACACCTCCTCCACTAGGTCAGGATATTACACCTCCTCCATGTATATCTCACTAGGTCAGGATATTACACCTCCTCCACTAGGTCAGGGTATTACACCTCCTCCACTAGGTCAGGATATTAAACCTCCTCCATGTATATCTCACTAGGTCAGGATATTACACCTCCTCCACTAGGTCAGGATATTACACCACCTCCACTAGGTCAGGATATTACACCTCCTCCACTAGGTCAGGATATTACACCTCCTCCACTAGGTCAGGATATTAAACCTCCTCCACTAGGTCAGGGTTTTAAACCTCCTCCATGTATATCTCACTAGGTCAGGATATTAAACCTCCTCCATGTATATCTCACTAGGTCAGGATATTAAACCTCCTCCATGTATATCTCACTAGGTCAGGATATTAAACCTCCTCCATGTATATCTCACTAGGTCAGGATATTAAACCTCCTCCATGTATATCTCACTAGGTCAGGATATTAAACCTCCATGTATATCTCACTAGGTCAGGGTATTAAACCTCCTCCATGTATATCTCACTAGGTCAGGATATTACACCTTCTCCATGTATATCTCACTAGGTCAGGATATTAAACCTCCATGTATATCTCACTAGGTCAGGGTATTAAACCTCCTCCATGTATATCTCACTAGGTCAGGATATTAAACCTCCTCCATGTATATCTCACTAGGTCAGGATATTAAACCTCCTCCATGTATATCTCACTAGGTCAGGGTATTAAACCTCCTCCATGTATATCTCACTAGGTCAGGATATTAAACCTCCATGTATATCTCACTAGGTCAGGATATTAAACCTCCTCCATGTATATCTCACTAGGTCAGGATATTAAACCTCCTCCATGTATATCTCACTAGGTCAGGATATTAAACCTCCTCCATGTATATCTCACTAGGTCAGGATATTAAACCTCCATGTATATCTCACTAGGTCAGGATATTAAACCTCCTCCATGTATATCTCACTAGGTCAGGATATTAAACCTCCTCCATGTATATCTCACTAGGTCAGGATATTAAACCTCCTCCATGTATATCTCACTAGGTCAGGATATTAAACCTCCTCCATGTATATCTCACTAGGTCAGGATATTAAACCTCCTCCATGTATATCTCACTAGGTCAGGATATTAAACCTCCTCCATGTATATCTCACTAGGTCAGGATATTAAACCTCCTCCATGTATATCTCACTAGGTCAGGATATTAAACCTCCTCCATGTATATCTCACTAGGTCAGGGTATTAAACCTCCTCCATGTATATCTCACTAGGTCAGGATATTAAACCTCCTCCATGTATATCTCACTAGGTCAGGATATTAAACCTCCTCCATGTATATCTCACTAGGTCAGGATATTAAACCTCCTCCATGTATATCTCACTAGGTCAGGATATTAAACCTCCTCCATGTATATCTCACTAGGTCAGGATATTAAACCTCCATGTATATCTCACTAGGTCAGGATATTAAACCTCCTCCATGTATATCTCACTAGGTCAGGATATTAAACCTCCACCATGTATATCTCACTAGGTCAGGATATTAAACCTCCATGTATATCTCACTAGGTCAGGGTATTAAACCTCCTCCATGTATATCTCACTAGGTCAGGATATTAAACCTCCTCCATGTATATCTCACTAGGTCAGGATATTAAACCTCCTCCATGTATATCTCACTAGGTCAGGATATTAAACCTCCTCCATGTATATCTCACTAGGTCAGGATATTAAACCTCCATGTATATCTCACTAGGCCATGATATTAAACCTCCTCCATGTATATCTCACTAGGTCAGGATATTAAAACTCCTCCATGTATATCTCACTAGGTCAGGATATTAAACCTCCTCCATGTATATCTCACTAGGTCAGGGTATTAAACCTCCTCCATGTATATCTCACTAGGTCAGGATATTAAACCTCCATGTATATCTCACTAGGTCAGGATATTAAACCTCCTCCATGTATATCTCACTAGGTCAGGATATTAAACCTCCTCCATGTATATCTCACTAGGTCAGGATATTAAACCTCCTCCATGTATATCTCACTAGGTCAGGATATTAAACCTCCTCCATGTATATCTCACTAGGTCAGGATATTAAACCTCCTCCATGTATATATCACTAGGTCAGGATATTAAACCTCCTCCATGTATATCTCACTAGGTCAGGATATTAAACCTCCTCCATGTATATCTCACTAGGTCAGGATATTAAACCTCCATGTATATCTCACTAGGTCAGGGTATTAAACCTCCTCCATGTATATCTCACTAGGTCAGGATATTACACCTTCTCCATGTATATCTCACTAGGTCAGGATATTAAACCTCCATGTATATCTCACTAGGTCAGGATATTAAACCTCCTCCATGTATATCTCACTAGGTCAGGATATTAAACCTCCTCCATGTATATCTCACTAGGTCAGGATATTAAACCTCCATGTATATCTCACTAGGCCATTATATTATACCTCCTCCATGTATATCTCACTAGGTCAGGATATTAAACCTCCTCCATGTATATCTCACTAGGTCAGGATATTAAACCTCCTCCATGTATATCTCACTAGGTCAGGGTATTAAACCTCCTCCATGTATATCTCACTAGGTCAGGATATTAAACCTCCATGTATATCTCACTAGGTCAGGATATTAAACCTCCTCCATGTATATCTCACTAGGTCAGGATATTAAACCTCCTCCATGTATATCTCACTAGGTCAGGATATTAAACCTCCTCCATGTATATCTCACTAGGTCAGGATATTAAATCTCCATGTATATCTCACTAGGTCAGGATATTAAACCTCCTCCATGTATATCTCACTAGGTCAGGATATTAAACCTCCTCCATGTATATCTCACTAGGTCAGGATATTAAACCTCCTCCATGTATATCTCACTAGGTCAGGATATTAAACCTCCTCCATGTATATCTCACTAGGTCAGGATATTAAACCTCCTCCATGTATATCTCACTAGGTCAGGATATTAAACCTCCTCCATGTATATCTCACTAGGTCAGGATATTAAACCTCCTCCATGTATATCTCACTAGGTCAGGATATTAAACCTCCTCCATGTATATCTCACTAGGTCAGGATATTAAACCTCCTCCATGTATATCTCACTAGGTCAGGATATTAAACCTCCTCCATGTATATCTCACTAGGTCAGGATATTAAACCTCCTCCATGTATATCTCACTAGGTCAGGGTATTAAACCTCCTCCATGTATATCTCACTAGGTCAGGATATTAAACCTCCTCCATGTATATCTCACTAGGTCAGGATATTAAACCTCCTCCATGTATATCTCACTAGGTCAGGATATTAAACCTCCATGTATATCTCACTAGGTCAGGATATTAAACCTCCATGTATATCTCACTAGGTCAGGATATTAAACCTCCTCCATGTATATCTCACTAGGTCAGGATATTAAACCTCCTCCATGTATATCTCACTAGGTCAGGATATTAAACCTCCTCCATGTATATCTCACTAGGTCAGGATATTAAACCTCCATGTATATCTCACTAGGTCAGGATATTAAACCTCCTCCATGTATATCTCACTAGGTCAGGATATTAAACCTCCTCCATGTATATCTCACTAGGTCAGGATATTAAACCTCCTCCATGTATATCTCACTAGGTCAGGATATTAAACCAGGATATTCCTCCATGTATATCTCACTAGGTCAGGATATTAAACCTCCTCCATGTATATCTCACTAGGTCAGGATATTAAACCTCCTCCATGTATATCTCACTAGGTCAGGATATTAAACCTCCTCCATGTATATCTCACTAGGTCAGGATATTAAACCTCCTCCATGTATATCTCACTAGGATATTAAACCTCAGGGTATTAAACCTCCTCCATGTATATCTCACTAGGTCAGGATATTAAACCTCCTCCATGTATATCTCACTAGGTCAGGATATTAAACCTCCATGTATATCTCACTAGGTCAGGATATTAAACCTCCTCCATGTATATCTCACTAGGTCAGGATATTAAACCTCCTCCATGTATATCTCACTAGGTCAGGATATTAAACCTCCTCCATGTATATCTCACTAGGTCAGGATATTAAACCTCCTCCATGTATATCTCACTAGGTCAGGATATTAAACCTCCTCCATGTATATCTCACTAGGTCAGGATATTAAACCTCCTCCATGTATATCTCACTCAGGTCAGGATATTAAACCTCCTCCATGTATATCTCACTAGGTCAGGATATTAAACCTCCTCCATGTATATCTCACTAGGTCAGGATATTAAACCTCCTCCATGTATATCTCACTAGGTCAGGATATTAAACCTCCTCCATGTATATCTCACTAGGTCAGGATATTAAACCTCCTCCATGTATATCTCACTCCATGTATATCTCACTAGGTCAGGATATTAAACCTCCTCCATGTATATCTCACTAGGTCAGGATATTAAACCTCCTCCATGTATATCTCACTAGGTCAGGATATTAAACCTCCTCCATGTATATCTCACTAGGTCAGGATATTAAACCTCCTCCATGTATATCTCACTAGGTCAGGATATTAAACCTCCTCCATGTATATCTCACTAGGTCAGGATATTAAACCTCCTCCATGTATATCTCACTAGGTCAGGATATTAAACCTCCTCCATGTATATCTCACTAGGTCAGGATATTAAACCTCCTCCATGTATATCTCACTAGGTCAGGATATTAAACCTCCATGTATATCTCACTAGGTCAGGATATTAAACCTCCTCCATGTATATCTCACTAGGTCAGGATATTAAACCTCCTCCATGTATATCTCACTAGGTCAGGATATTAAACCTCCTCCATGTATATCTCACTAGGTCAGGATATTAAACCTCCTCCATGTATATCTCACTAGGTCAGGATTAAACCTCCATGTATATCTCACTAGGTCAGGATATTAAACCTCCATGTATATCTCACTAGGTCAGGATATTAAACCTCTCAGGATATTAAACCTCCATGTATATCTCACTAGGTCAGGATATTAAACCTCCTCCATGTATATCTCACTAGGTCAGGATATTAAACCTCCTCCATGTATATCTCACTAGGTCAGGATATTAAACCTCCTCCATGTATATCTCACTAGGTCAGGATATTAAACCTCCTCCATGTATATCTCACTAGGTCAGGATATTAAACCTCCATGTATATCTCACTAGGTCAGGATATTAAACCTCCTCCATGTATATCTCACTAGGTCAGGGTATTAAACCTCCTCCATGTATATCTCACTAGGTCAGGATATTAAACCTCCTCCATGTATATCTCACTAGGTCAGGATATTAAACCTCCTCCATGTATATCTCACTAGGTCAGGATATTAAACCTCCATGTATATCTCACTAGGTCAGGATATTAAACCTCCTCCATGTATATCTCACTAGGTCAGGATATTAAACCTCCTCCATGTATATCTCACTAGGTCAGGATATTAAACCTCCTCCATGTATATCTCACTAGGTCAGGATATTAAACCTCCTCCATGTATATCTCACTAGGTCAGGATATTAAACCTCCATGTATATCTCACTAGGTCAGGATATTAAACCTCCTCCATGTATATCTCACTAGGTCAGGGATATTAAACCTCCTCCATGTATATCTCACTAGGTCAGGATATTAAACCTCCTCCATGTATATCTCACTAGGTCAGGATATTAAACCTCCTCCATGTATATCTCACTCAGGTCAGGATATTAAACCTCCTCCATGTATATCTCACTAGGTCAGGATATTAAACCTCCATGTATATCTCACTAGGTCAGGATATTAAACCTCCTCCATGTATATCTATATCTAAACCACTCCATGTATATCTCACTAGGTCAGGATATTAAACCTCCTCCATGTATATCTCACTAGGTCAGGATATTAAACCTCCTCCATGTATATCTCACTAGGTCAGGATATTAAACCTCCTCCATGTATATCTCACTAGGTCAGGATATTAAACCTCCTCCATGTATATCTCACTAGGTCAGGATATTAAACCTCCTCCATGTATATCTATATCAGGATATTCACTCCATGTATATCTCACTAGGTCAGGTATTAAACCTCCTCCATGTATATCTCACTAGGTCAGGATATTAAACCTCCTCCATGTATATCTCACTAGGTCAGGATATTAAACCTCCTCCATGTATATCTCACTAGGTCAGGATATTAAATCCTCCATGTATATCTCACTAGGTCAGGATATTAAACCTCCTCCATGTATATCTCACTAGGTCAGGATATTAAACCTCCATGTATATCTCACTAGGTCAGGATATTAAACCTCCTCCATGTATATCTCACTAGGTCAGGATATTAAACCTCCTCCATGTATATCTCACTAGGTCAGGATATTAAACCTCCTCCATGTATATCTCACTAGGTCAGGATATTAAACCTCTCCATGTATATCTCACTAGGTCAGGATATTAAATCCTCCATGTATATCTCACTAGGTCAGGATATTAAACCTCCTCCATGTATATCTCACTAGGTCAGATATTAAACCTCCTCCATGTATATCTCACTAGGTCAGGATATTAAACCTCCTCCATGTATATCTCACTAGGTCAGGATATTAAACCTCCTCCATGTATATCTCACTAGGTCAGGATATTAAACCTCCATGTATATCTCACTAGGTCAGGATATTAAACCTCCTCCATGTATATCTCACTAGGTCAGGATATTAAACCTCCTCCATGTATATCTCACTAGGTCAGGATATTAAACCTCCATGTATATCTCACTAGGTCAGGATATTAAACCTCCTCCATGTATATCTCACTAGGTCAGGATATTAAACCTCCATGTATATCTCACTAGGTCAGGATATTAAACCTCCTCCATGTATATCTCACTAGGTCAGGATATTAAACCTCCTCCATGTATATCTCACTAGGTCAGGATATTAAACCTCCATGTATATCTCACTAGGTCAGGATATTAAACCTCCTCCATGTATATCTCACTAGGTCAGGATATTAAACCTCCTCCATGTATATCTCACTAGGTCAGGATATTAAACCTCCATGTATATCTCACTATGTATTAAACCTCCTCCATGTATATCTCACTAGGTCAGGATATTAAACCTCCATGTATATCTCACTAGGTCAGGATATTAAAACCTCCTCCATGTATATCTCACTAGGTCAGGATATTAAACCTCCTCCATGTATATCTCACTAGGTCAGGATATTAAACCTCCATGTATATCTCCATGTATATCTCACTAGGTCAGGATATTAAACCTCCTCCATGTATATCTCACTAGGTCAGGATATTAAACCTCCATGTATATCTCACTAGGTCAGGATATTAAACCTCCTCCATGTATATCTCACTAGGTCAGGATATTAAACCTCCTCCATGTATATCTCACTAGGTCAGGATATTAAACCTCCTCCATGTATATCTCACTAGGTCAGGATATTAAACCTCCTCCATGTATATCTCACTAGGTCAGGATATTAAACCTCCTCCATGTATATCTCACTAGGTCAGGATATTAAACCTCCTCCATGTATATCTCACTAGGTCAGGATATTCCTCCATGTATATCTCACTAGGTCAGGATATTAAACCTCCTCCATGTATATCTCACTAGGTCAGGATATTAAACCTCCATGTATATCTCACTAGGTCAGGATATTAAACCTCCTCCATGTATATCTCACTAGGTCAGGATATTAAACCTCCTCCATGTATATCTCACTAGGTCAGGATATTAAACCTCCTCCATGTATATCTCACTAGGTCAGGATATTAAACCTCCTCACATGTATATCTCACTAGGTCAGGATATTAAACCTCCTCCATGTATATCTCACTAGGTCAGGATATTAAACCTCCATGTATATCTCACTAGGTCAGGATATTAAACCTCCATGTATATCTCACTAGGTCAGGATATTAAACCTCCTCCATGTATATCTCACTAGGTCAGGATATTAAACCTCCTCCATGTATATCTCACTAGGTCAGGTATTAAACCTCCTCCATGTATATCTCACTAGGTCAGGATATTAAACCTCCTCCATGTATATCTCACTAGGTCAGGATATTAAACCTCCTCCATGTATATCTCACTAGGTCAGGATATTAAACCTCCTCCATGTATATCTCACTAGGTCAGGATATTAAACCTCCTCCATGTATATCTCACTAGGTCAGGATATTAAACCTCCTCCATGTATATCTCACTAGGTCAGGATATTAAACCTCCTCCATGTATATCTCACTAGGTCAGGATATTAAACCTCCATGTATATCTCCATGTATATCTCACTAGGTCAGGATATTAAACCTCCTCCATGTATATCTCACTAGGTCAGGATATTAAACCTCCTCCATGTATATCTCACTAGGTCAGGATATTAAACCTCCTCCATGTATATCTCACTAGGTCAGATATTAAACCTCCTCCATTATATCTCACTAGGTCAGGATATTAAACCTCCATGTATATCTCACTAGGTCAGGATATTAAACCTCCTCCATGTATATCTCACTAGGTCAGGATATTAAACCTCCTCCATGTATATCTCACTAGGTCAGGATATTAAACCTCCTCCATGTATATCTCACTAGGTCAGGATATTAAACCTCCTCCATGTATATCTCACTAGGTCAGGATATTAAACCTCCTCCATGTATATCTCACTAGGTCAGGATATTAAACCTCCATGTATATCTCACTAGGTCAGGATATTAAACCTCCATGTATATCTCACTAGGTCAGGATATTAAACCTCCTCCATGTATATCTCCTAGGTCAGGATATTAAACCTCCATGTATATCTCACTAGGTCAGGATATTAAACCTCCTCCATGTATATCTCACTAGGTCAGGATATTAAACCTCCTCCATGTATAACTAGGTCAGGATATTCCTCCATGTATATCTCACTAGGTCAGGATATTAAACCTCCTCCATGTATATCTCACTAGGTCAGGATATTAAACCTCCTCCATGTATATCTCACTAGGTCAGGATATTAAACCTCCTCCATGTATATCTCACTAGGTCAGGATATTAAACCTCCTCCATGTATATCTCACTAGGTCAGGATATTAAACCTCCTCCATGTATATCTCACTAGGTCAGGATATTAAACCTCCTCCATGTATATCTCACTAGGTCAGGATATTAAACCTCCTCCATGTATATCTCACTAGGTCAGGATATTAAACCTCCTCCATGTATATCTCACTAGGTCAGGATATTAAACCTCCATGTATATCTCACTAGGTCAGGATATTAAACCTCCTCCATGTATATCTCACTAGGTCAGGATATTAAACCTCCTCCATGTATATCTCACTCAGGTATATCTCACTAGGTCAGGATATTAAACCTCCTCCATGTATATCTCACTAGGTCAGGGTATTAAACCTCCTCCATGTATATCTCACTAGGTCAGGATATTAAACCTCCTCCATGTATATCTCACTAGGTCAGGATATTAAACCTCCATGTATATCTCACTAGGTCAGGATATTAAACCTCCTCCATGTATATCTCACTAGGTCAGGATATTAAACCTCCTCCATGTATATCTCACTAGGTCAGGATATTAAACCTCCTCCATGGATATTAAACCTCCTCCATGTATATCTCACTAGGTCAGGATATTAAACCTCCTCCATGTATATCTCACTAGGTCAGGATATTAAACCTCCTCCATGTATATCTCACTAGGTCAGGATATTAAACCTCCATGTATATCTCACTAGGTCAGGATATTAAACCTCCTCCATGTATATCTCACTAGGTCAGGATATTAAACCTCCTATTAATCTCACTAGGTCAGGATATTCCTCCATGTATATCTCACTAGGTCAGGATATTAAACCTCCTCCATGTATATCTCACTAGGTCAGGATATTAAACCTCCTCCATGTATATCTCACTAGGTCAGGATATTAAACCTCCAAGGTCAGGATATTAAACCTCCTCCATGTATATCTCACTAGGTCAGGATATTAAACCTCCTCCATGTATATCTCTAGGTCAGGATATTAAACCTCCTCCATGTATATCTCACTAGGTCAGGATATTAAACCTCCTCCATGTATATCTCACTAGTATATCTCAGGTCAGGATATTAAACCTCCTCCATGTATATCTCACTAGGTCAGGATATTAAACCTCCTCCATGTATATCTCACTAGGTCAGGATATTAAACCTCCTCCATGTATATCTCACTAGGTCAGGATATTAAACCTCCTCCATGTATATCTCACTAGGTCAGGATATTAAACCTCCTCCATGTATATCTCACTAGGTCAGGATATTAAACCTCCTCCATGTATATCTCACTAGGTCAGGATATTAAACCTCCTCCATGTATATCTCACTAGGTCAGGATATTAAACCTCCATGTATATCTCACTAGGTCAGGATATTAAACCTCCTCCATGTATATCTCACTAGGTCAGGATATTAAACCTCCTCCATGTATATCTCACTAGGTCAGGATATTAAACCTCCTCCATGTATATCTCACTAGGTCAGGATATTAAACCTCCTCCATGTATATCTCACTAGGTCAGGATATTAAACCTCCTCCTCCATGTATATCTCACTAGGTCAGGATATTAAACCTCCTCCATGTATATCTCACTAGGTCAGGTATTATCTCCTCCATGTATATCTCACTAGGTCAGGATATTAAACCTCCTCCATGTATATCTCACTAGGTCAGGATATTAAACCTCCTCCATGTATATCTCACTAGGTCAGGATATTAAACCTCCTCCATGTATATCTCACTAGGTCAGGATATTAAACCTCCTCCATGTATATCTCACTAGGTCAGGATATTAAACCTCCTCCATGTATATCTCACTAGGTCAGGATATTAAACCTCCTCCATGTATATCTCACTAGGTCAGGATATTAAACCTCCTCCATGTATATCTCACTAGGTCAGGATATTAAACCTCCTCCATGTATATCTCACTAGGTCAGGATATTAAACCTCCTCCATGTATATCTCACTAGGTCAGGATATTAAACCTCCTCCATGTATATCTCACTAGGTCAGGATATTAAACCCTCCATGTATATCTCACTAGGTCAGGATATTAAACCTCCATGTATATCTCACTAGGTCAGGATATTAAACCTCCATGTATATCTCACTAGGTCAGGATATTAAACCTCCTCCATGTATATCTCTCACTAGGTATATCTCAGGATATTAAACCTCCTCCATGTATATCTCACTAGGTCAGGATATTAAACCTCCTCCATGTATATCTCACTAGGTCAGGATATTAAACCTCCTCCATGTATATCTCACTAGGTCAGGATATTAAACCTCCTCCATGTATATCTCACTAGGTCAGGATATTAAACCTCCATGTATATCTCCAGGTCAGGATATTAAACCTCCATGTATATCTCACTAGGTCAGGATATTAAACCTCCTCCATGTATATCTCACTAGGTCAGGATATTAAACCTCCTCCATGTATATCTCACTAGGTCAGGATATTAAACCTCCTCCATGTATATCTCACTAGGTCAGGATATTAAACCTCCTCCATGTATATCTCACTAGGTCAGGATATTAAACCTCCTCCATGTATATCTCACTAGGTCAGGATATTAAACCTCCTCCATGTATATCTCACTAGGTCAGGATATTAAACCTCCTCCATGTATATCTCACTAGGTCAGGATATTAAACCTCCTCCATGTATATCTCACTAGGTCAGGATATTAAACCTCCATGTATATCTCACAGGTGTATATCTCACTAGGTCAGGATATTAAACCTCCTCCATGTATATCTCACTAGGTCAGGATATTAAACCTCCTCCATGTATATCTCACTAGGTCAGGATATTAAATCCTCCATGTATATCTCACTAGGTCAGGATATTAAACCTCCTCCATGTATATCTCACTCAGGATATTAAACCTCCTCCATGTATATCTCACTAGGTCATATTAAACCTCCTCCATGTATATCTCACTAGGTCAGGATATTAAACCTCCATGTATATCTCACTAGGTCAGGATATTAAACCTCCTCCATGTATATCTCACTAGGTCAGGATATTAAACCTCCTCCATGTATATCTCACTAGGTCAGGATATTAAACCTCCTCCATGTATATCTCACTAGGTCAGGATATTAAACCTCCTCCATGTATATCTCACTAGGTCAGGATATTAAACCTCCTCCATGTATATCTCACTAGGTCAGGATATTAAACCTCCATGTATATCTCACTAGGTCAGGATATTAAACCTCCTCCATGTATATCTCACTAGGTCAGGATATTAAACCTCCATGTATATCTCACTAGGTCAGGATATTAAACCTCCATGTATATCTCACTAGGTCAGGATATTAAACCTCCTCCATGTATATCTCACTAGGTCAGGATATTAAACCTCCTCCATGTATATCTCACTAGGTCAGGATATTAAACCTCCTCCATGTATATCTCACTAGGTCAGGATATTAAACCTCCTCCATGTATATCTCACTAGGTCAGGATATTAAACCTCCTCCATGTATATCTCACTAGGTCAGGGTATTAAACCTCCTCCATGTATATCTCACTAGGTCAGGGTATTAAACCTCCATGTATATCTCACTAGGTCAGGATATTAAACCTCCTCCATGTATATCTCACTAGGTCAGGATATTAAACCTCCTCCATGTATATCTCACTAGGTCAGGATATTAAACCTCCTCCATGTATATCTCACTAGGTCAGGATATTAAACCTCCTCCATGTATATCTCACTAGGTCAGGATATTAAACCTCCTCCATGTATATCTCACTAGGTCAGGATATTAAACCTCCTCCATGTATATCTCACTAGGTCAGGATATTAAACCTCCTCCATGTATATCTCACTAGGTCAGGATATTAAACCTCCTCCATGTATATCTCACTAGGTCAGGATATTAAACCTCCTCCATGTATATCTCACTAGGTCAGGATATTAAACCTCCTCCATGTATATCTCACTAGGTCAGGATATTAAACCTCCTCCATGTATATCTCACTAGGTCAGGATATTAAACCTCCTCCATGTATATCTCACTAGGTCAGGGTATTAAACCTCCTCCATGTATATCTCACTAGGTCAGGATATTAAACCTCCATGTATATCTCACTAGGTCAGGATATTAAACCTCCATGTATATCTCACTAGGTCAGGATATTAAACCTCCTCCATGTATATCTCACTAGGTCAGGATATTAAACCTCCTCCATGTATATCTCACTAGGTCAGGATATTAAACCTCCTCCATGTATATCTCACTAGGTCAGGATATTAAACCTCCTCCATGTATATCTCACTAGGTCAGGATATTAAACCTCCTCCATGTATATCTCACTAGGTCAGGATATTAAACCTCCTCCATGTATATCTCACTAGGTCAGGGTATTAAACCTCCATGTATATCTCACTAGGTCAGGGTATTAAACCTCCTCCATGTATATCTCACTAGGTCAGGATATTAAACCTCCATGTATATCTCACTAGGTCAGGATATTAAACCTCCATGTATATCTCACTAGGTCAGGATATTAAACCTCCATGTATATCTCACTAGGTCAGGGTATTAAACCTCCTCCATGTATATCTCACTAGGTCAGGATATTAAACCTCCTCCATGTATATCTCACTAGGTCAGGATATTAAACCTCCTCCATGTATATCTCACTAGGTCAGGATATTAAACCTCCTCCATGTATATCTCACTAGGTCAGGGTATTAAACCTCCTCCATGTATATCTCACTAGGTCAGGATATTAAACCTCCTCCATGTATATCTCACTAGGTCAGGGTATTAAACCTCCTCCATGTATATCTCACTAGGTCAGGGTATTAAACCTCCTCCATGTATATCTCACTAGGTCAGGATATTAAACCTCCATGTATATCTCACTAGGTCAGGATATTAAACCTCCTCCATGTATATCTCACTAGGTCAGGGTATTAAACCTCCTCCATGTATATCTCACTAGGTCAGGATATTAAACCTCCTCCATGTATATCTCACTAGGTCAGGATATTAAACCTCCTCCATGTATATCTCACTAGGTCAGGATATTAAACCTCCTCCATGTATATCTCACTAGGTCAGGATATTAAACCTCCATGTATATCTCACTAGGTCAGGATATTAAACCTCCTCCATGTATATCTCACTAGGTCAGGATATTAAACCTCCATGTATATCTCACTAGGTCAGGTATTAAACCTCCTCCATGTATATCTCACTAGGTCAGGATATTAAACCTCCTCCATGTATATCTCACTAGGTCAGGATATTAAACCTCCTCCATGTATATCTCACTAGGTCAGGGTATTAAACCTCCATGTATATCTCACTAGGTCAGGGTATTAAACCTCCTCCATGTATATCTCACTAGGTCAGGGTATTAAACCTCCATGTATATCTCACTAGGTCAGGGTATTAAACCTCCTCCATGTATATCTCACTAGGTCAGGATATTAAACCTCCATGTATATCTCACTAGGTCAGGATATTAAACCTCCATGTATATCTCACTAGGTCAGGATATTAAACCTCCTCCATGTATATCTCACTAGGTCAGGATATTAAACCTCCATGTATATCTCACTAGGTCAGGATATTAAACCTCCATGTATATCTCACTAGGTCAGGATATTAAACCTCCATGTATATCTCACTAGGTCAGGATATTAAACCTCCTCCATGTATATCTCACTAGGTCAGGATATTAAACCTCCTCCATGTATATCTCACTAGATCAGGGTATTAAACCTCCTCCATGTATATCTCACTAGGTCAGGATATTAAACCTCCATGTATATCTCACTAGGTCAGGATATTAAACCTCCTCCATGTATATCTCACTAGGTCAGGATATTAAACCTCCTCCATGTATATCTCACTAGGTCAGGATATTAAACCTCCTCCATGTATATCTCACTAGGTCAGGATATTAAACCTCCTCCATGTATATCTCACTAGGTCAGGTATTAAACCTCCTCCATGTATATCTCACTAGGTCAGGATATTAAACCTCCTCCATGTATATCTCACTAGGTCAGGATATTAAACCTCCTCCATGTATATCTCACTAGGTCAGGATATTAAACCTCCTCCATGTATATCTCACTAGGTCAGGATATTAAACCTCCTCCATGTATATCTCACTAGGTCAGGATATTAAACCTCCTCCATGTATATCTCACTAGGTCAGGATATTAAACCTCCTCCATGTATATCTCACTAGGTCAGGGTATTAAACCTCCATGTATATCTCACTAGGTCAGGATATTAAACCTCCTCCATGTATATCTCACTAGGTCAGGATATTAAACCTCCTCCATGTATATCTCACTAGGTCAGGATATTAAACCTCCTCCATGTATATCTCACTAGGTCAGGATATTAAACCTCCTCCATGTATATCTCACTAGGTCAGGGTATTAAACCTCCATGTATATCTCACTAGGTCAGGGTATTAAACCTCCTCCATGTATATCTCACTAGGTCAGGATATTAAACCTCCATGTATATCTCACTAGGTCAGGATATTAAACCTCCATGTATATCTCACTAGGTCAGGATATTAAACCTCCATGTATATCTCACTAGGTCAGGGTATTAAACCTCCTCCATGTATATCTCACTAGGTCAGGATATTAAACCTCCTCCATGTATATCTCACTAGGTCAGGATATTAAACCTCCTCCATCTATATCTCACTAGGTCAGGATATTAAACCTCCTCCATGTATATCTCACTAGGTCAGGGTATTAAACCTCCTCCATGTATATCTCACTAGGTCAGGATATTAAACCTCCTCCATGTATATCTAACTAGGTCAGGGTATTAAACCTCCTCCATGTATATATCACTAGGTCAGGGTATTAAACCTCCTCCATGTATATCTCACTAGGTCAGGATATTAAACCTCCATGTATATCTCACTAGGTCAGGATATTAAACCTCCTCCATGTATATCTCACTAGATCAGGGTATTAAACCTCCTCCATGTATATCTCACTAGGTCAGGATATTAAACCTCCTCCATGTATATCTCACTAGGTCAGGATATTAAACCTCCTCCATGTATATCTCACTAGGTCAGGATATTAAACCTCCTCCATGTATATCTCACTAGGTCAGGATATTAAACCTCCATGTATATCTCACTAGGTCAGGGTATTAAACCTCCTCCATGTATATCTCACTAGGTCAGGATATTAAACCTCCATGTATATCTCACTAGGTCAGGGTATTAAACCTCCTCCATGTATATCTCACTAGGTCAGGATATTAAACCTCCTCCATGTATATCTCACTAGGTCAGGATATTAAACCTCCTCCATGTATATCTCACTAGGTCAGGGTATTAAACCTCCATGTATATCTCACTAGGTCAGGATATTAAACCTCCTCCATGTATATCTCACTAGGTCAGGGTATTAAACCTCCATGTATATCTCACTAGGTCAGGGTATTAAACCTCCTCCATGTATATCTCACTAGGTCAGGATATTAAACCTCCATGTATATCTCACTAGGTCAGGATATTAAACCTCCATGTATATCTCACTAGGTCAGGATATTAAACCTCCTCCATGTATATCTCACTAGGTCAGGATATTAAACCTCCATGTATATCTCACTAGGTCAGGATATTAAACCTCCATGTATATCTCACTAGGTCAGGATATTAAACCTCCATGTATATCTCACTAGGTCAGGATATTAAACCTCCTCCATGTATATCTCACTAGGTCAGGATATTAAACCTCCTCCATGTATATCTCACTAGGTCAGGGTATTAAACCTCCTCCATGTATATCTCACTAGGTCAGGATATTAAACCTCCATGTATATCTCACTAGGTCAGGATATTAAACCTCCTCCATGTATATCTCACTAGGTCAGGATATTAAACCTCCTCCATGTATATCTCACTAGGTCAGGATATTAAACCTCCATGTATATCTCACTAGGTCAGGATATTAAACCTCCATGTATATCTCACTAGGTCAGGGTATTAAACCTCCTCCATGTATATCTCACTAGGTCAGGATATTAAACCTCCTCCATGTATATCTCACTAGGTCAGGATATTAAACCTCCTCCATGTATATCTCACTAGGTCAGGATATTAAACCTCCTCCATGTATATCTCACTAGGTCAGGATATTAAACCTCCTCCATGTATATCTCACTAGGTCAGGATATTAAACCTCCATGTATATCTCACTAGGTCAGGGTATTAAACCTCCTCCATGTATATCTCACTAGGTCAGGATATTAAACCTCCATGTATATCTCACTAGGTCAGGATATTAAACCTCCTCCATGTATATCTCACTAGGTCAGGGTATTAAACCTCCTCCATGTATATCTCACTAGGTCAGGGTATTAAACCTCCTCCATGTATATCTCACTAGGTCAGGATATTAAACCTCCTCCATGTATATCTCACTAGGTCAGGGTATTAAACCTCCATGTATATCTCACTAGGTCAGGGTATTAAACCTCCTCCATGTATATCTCACTAGGTCAGGGTATTAAACCTCCATGTATATCTCACTAGGTCAGGATATTAAACCTCCATGTATATCTCACTAGGTCAGGATATTAAACCTCCATGTATATCTCACTAGGTCAGGATATTAAACCTCCTCCATGTATATCTCACTAGGTCAGGGTATTAAACCTCCTCCATGTATATCTCACTAGGTCAGGATATTAAACCTCCTCCATGTATATCTCACTAGGTCAGGATATTAAACCTCCTCCATGTATATCTCACTAGGTCAGGATATTAAACCTCCATGTATATCTCACTAGGTCAGGATATTAAACCTCCATGTATATCTCACTAGGTCAGGATATTAAACCTCCATGTATATCTCACTAGATCAGGGTATTAAACCTCCTCCATGTATATCTCACTAGGTCAGGATATTAAACCTCCATGTATATCTCACTAGGTCAGGATATTAAACCTCCTCCATGTATATCTCACTAGGTCAGGATATTAAACCTCCATGTATATCTCACTAGGTCAGGATATTAAACCTCCTCCATGTATATCTCACTAGGTCAGGATATTAAACCTCCTCCATGTATATCTCACTAGGTCAGGATATTAAACCTCCATGTATATCTCACTAGGTCAGGATATTAAACCTCCTCCATGTATATCTCACTAGGTCAGGATATTAAACCTCCATGTATATCTCACTAGGTCAGGATATTAAACCTCCATGTATATCTCACTAGGTCAGGATATTAAACCTCCATGTATATCTCACTAGATCAGGATATTAAACCTCCATGTATATCTCACTAGGTCAGGATATTAAACCTCCATGTATATCTCACTAGGTCAGGATATTAAACCTCCTCCATGTATATCTCACTAGGTCAGGATATTAAACCTCCATGTATATCTCACTAGGTCAGGATATTAAACCTCCTCCATGTATATCTCACTAGGTCAGGATATTAAACCTCCTCCATGTATATCTCACTAGGTCAGGATATTAAACCTCCTCCATGTATATCTCACTAGGTCAGGATATTAAACCTCCTCCATGTATATCTCACTAGGTCAGGGTATTAAACCTCCTCCATGTATATCTCACTAGGTCAGGATATTAAACCTCCATGTATATCTCACTAGGTCAGGGTATTAAACCTCCTCCATGTATATCTCACTAGGTCAGGATATTAAACCTCCATGTATATCTCACAGGGTATCTAGATGTGTTTGGACAGTGTGCACGTTTGAATAAAAATATAAAAACATATGTTAATTAATATCATCACCAATTTTGATTTTCTTTGCCTATGGGAGAAATATCAAATCAAATGTATTTATAAAGCCCTTCTTACATCAGCTGATATCTCAAAGTGCTGTACAGAAACCCCAGCCTAAAACCCCAAACAGCAAGCAATGCAGGTGTAGAAGCACGGTGGCTTGGAAAAAACTCCCTAGAAAGGCCAAAACCTAGGAAGAAACCTAGAGAGGAACCAGGCTATGAGGGAAAAACTCCCTTGAAAGGCCAGAACCGAGGAAGAAACCTAGAGAGGAACCAGGCTATGAGGGAAAAACTCCCTAGAAAGGCCAGAACCTAGGAAGAAACCTAGAGAGGAACCAGGCTATGAGGGAAAAACTCCCTAGAAAGGCCAGAACCTAGGAAGAAACCTAGAGAGGAACCAGGCTATGAGGGAAAAACTCCCTAGAAAGGCCAAAACCTAGGAAGAAACCGAGAGAGGAACCAGGCTATGAGGGAAAAACTCCCTAGAAAGGCCAGAACCGAGGAAGAAAATATATTTCCTTTCTCCAAACAACTTCATCTATTTTTGTTGAATGAGTTTCCTGTACACAATATATATTATATTTCTTCTTTTTTAGTCAGGTAAATACGGATCGTCGAATTATCTGCTAAGCTGTTACAATTATAATTGGCTATACTTATTTCACCATTTACTATAATAAGATACACGTTTCAATTGCAAACTTACAATTAGAAAGTACCATAGTGATTGAGTGTCCATATAGCCATGCCATGGTATTTGCACTGCTACTGAGTAAACCTCCCATTGTTCTCCACCATTCCACCTGCTAAAACCTCCCATTGTTCTCCACTATTCCACCTGCTAAAACCTCCCATTGTTCTCCACTATTCCACCTGCTAAAACCTCCCATTGTTCTCCACTATTCCACCTGCTAAAACCTCCCATTGTTCTCCACTATTCCACCTGCTAAAACCTCCCATTGTTCTCCACTATTCCACCTGCTAAAACCTCCCATTGTTCTCCACTATTCCACCTGCTAAAACCTCCCATTGTTCTCCACTATTCCACCTGCTAAAACCTCCCATTGTTCTCCACTATTCCACCTGCTAAAACCTCCCATTGTTCTCCACTATTCCACCTGCTAAAACCTCCCATTGTTCTCCACTATTCCACCTGCTAAAACCTCCCATTGTTCTCCACTATTCCACCTGCTAAAACCTCCCATTGTTCTCCACTATTCCACCTGCTAAAACCTCCCATTGTTCTCCACTATTCCACCTGCTAAAACCTCCCATTGTTCTCCACTATTCCACCTGCTAAAACCTCCCATTGTTCTCCACTATTCCACCTGCTAAAACCTCCCATTGTTCTCCACTATTCCACCTGCTAAAACCTCCCATTGTTCTCCACTATTCCACCTGCTAAAACCTCCCATTGTTCTCCACTATTCCACCTGCTAAAACCTCCCATTGTTCTCCACTATTCCACCTGCTAAAACCTCCCATTGTTCTCCACTATTCCACCTGCTAAAACCTCCCATTGTTCTCCACTATTCCACCTGCTAAAACCTCCCATTGTTCTCCACTATTCCACCTGCTAAAACCTCCCATTGTTCTCCACTATTCCACCTGCTAAAACCTCCCCACATCCCAATATAGATTGTTACATTGAGAGAGATCATCTACAGTACATACTAGACAGGCCAGAGGGTCCAAGGTGTCCCTGGTGAAGCCTGTTTCTCTGGGGACTCTACTGACCAGCCTGGGGAGCATCTCAGAGCCCTGGAACACAAAGAATATGTCTTGATTATTGTGCCAAAGGAAATTTTTATTTTTGTCCTCCGCTCTGAAACCCACAGACACACAAAACGAAAAGGCAAGACACAAAACAAAACGAAAAGACAAAACACAAAACAAAAAGACAACACACAAAACAAAACGAAAAGACAACAAACAAAACGAAAAGGCAAGACACAAAACAAAACGAAAAGACAAGACACAAAACAAAACGAAAAGGCAAGACACAAAACAAAACGAAAAGACAAAACACAAAACGAAAAGGCAAGACACAAAACAAAACGAAAAGACAAGACACAAAACGAAAAGACAAGACATAAACACACATTCATCCTGTAATAATAGAAGAGATGGTTTGAGAGACGGACATATATTCTAATCTACTGTGACATATCGGCAGATAGAGAACCGGACAAATAAAAACATGTTAGAGCCAACCTGAAGAAAGGAAATAGGCAGGAAGTCATGTCTCATCACAGAGTTCTCAGTCCTCCTAGGATTGACCTAATAACACACACACACACAAACACACACACACACACACACACACACACACACACACACACACACACACACATTTTAATATCAGGAACAAAGACCCAACGAAGATGAAAAAATGATCAGCTGTGTGGTTACATTGATAGAATACTACACAAAAAACAAAATGGAGGATGAACGAGGTGCTACGTAAAGTTGTTTATCTCACATCGGGTGTGTCCCAAAAGGCACCCTATTCTCTGTATAGTGAATGACTTCTGACCAAATCCCTCGGGGTCCTGGTCAAACGTAGTGCACTAAATAGGGAACAGGGAGCCGTTTTGGGAAGCGTCCATGACGTTTACCCTTTTGGTTGGACGCAGACTGCCCCGGGGTTAAGTGACTGCTCATGCTAAAGTGAGATAACGTCAACCTCGGGGGTTAACACAGACTTTTCATGGGAACGAATATCACAGTTACGCTGTCACTTCATTTGAATGTTATAATAATAATATATAATGTTGGATATCTCCACTCTGCCTGCATTCCAATAGCAACTACACATCACTTTGCCAGAATCATTTTATTTGAATGGACATATTCGCTTAGGATCTCACTTGGTGAAGGAGTGAAAATGGATGAATGTAAACAGCCATACAATTGAGATAATATAAGACAAGTCCTGGAAACCTGGCCTGGTTTTCATAGTTGACTTTGAAAAGGCATTTTGATAAAGTAATTGATGGAATTGATGTATAAATGCCTGGAATATTTTTCATTTTTGGATCATTTCTTCTACAGTGGCAAGAGAAAGTGAAGCCTTTGGAAATACCTGGACATCTGCATAAATTGGTCCCTTTGGAAATAACTGGACATCTGCATAAATTGGTCCCTTTGGAAATACCTGGACATCTGCATAAATTGGTCCCTTTGGAAATACCTGGACATCTGCATAAATTGGTCCCTTTGGAAATACCTGGACATCTGCATAAATTGGTCCCTTTGGAAATACCTGGACATCTGCATAAATTGGTCCCTTTGGAAATACCTGGACATCTGCATAAATTGGTCCCTTTGGAAATACCTGGACATCTGCATAAATTGGTCCCTTTGGAAATACCTGGACATCTGCATAAATTGGTCCCTTTGGAAATACCTGGACATCTGCATAAATTGGTCCCTTTGGAAATACCTGGACATCTGCATAAATTGGTCCCTTTGGAAATACCTGGACATTTGCATAAATTGGTCCCTTTGGAAATACCTGGACATCTGCATAAATTGGTCCCTTTGGAAATACCTGGACATCTGCATAAATTGGTCATCAAATTGGATCTGATATCTTTATCTAAGTTACAACACCCCGTCATTGTGAGGTCTTGTTGGTTTTGTGACACTTCTATTCAGAGCTCTGTTTATTTGGTGCTGGTTTTCCTGTAATTTAATCCTCCCGTGTTTGATAGTTTCTGTCCGCCTCACTAACGACGTCTTTTGTCTATTCCCTGCCTGCACTTCAGCATATCGGATTTCCTGTTATCTACCTATTGCCTGATCTCCTGGACTACCTTACTAGCCTTTTCACTGCCTGTACTGTTGCCTTTTTGGACCCCCTGTGTATGACCTTCTGCCTGCCCCTGGACCCAGCTACCTGCCTCCTCCTGTGTATGACCTTCTGCCTGCCCCTGGACCCAGCTACCTGCCTCCTCCTGTGTATGACCTTCTGCCTGCCCCTGGACCCAGATACCTGCCTCCTCCTGTGGTGCTTTTCAAGAAACACCTGCTGCGCCCTGCGCTTGAGACCAGCTCTCTGTCTCCCCTCGTGTTCATTACAGATTCATTCTTTCATATCCCAGTTTACCGATTT
The DNA here is from genome assembly GCF_034236695.1 of Oncorhynchus nerka. Lineage (NCBI taxonomy): Eukaryota > Metazoa > Chordata > Actinopteri > Salmoniformes > Salmonidae > Oncorhynchus > Oncorhynchus nerka. The sequence continues at coordinate 2,606,929 of NC_088404.1, forward strand.
ACTTATGGCCCTGCCTACACCTAACAACTTTTTAAATTGTTTTATTTTATTATGTGAGCAAAGAATATTCCATTTTTATTTGGAATGGCAAACCAGACTAAATTAAATGGGCCTATTTATATAATGAATTTGGAGAGAAAAAAATATTACATATTAAAGCATTAGACCACTAAAGGCTTCAATCATAAAGCTATACTTCAAATAAAATGTTATGTCACATGTGCCCAATACAACCGGTGTAGTAGACCTTACAGTGAAATGCTGAATACAACAGGTGTAGTAGACCTTACAGTGAAATGCTGAATACAACAGGTGTAGTAGACCTTACAGTGAAATGCTGAATACAACAGGTGTAGTAGACCTTACAGTGAAATGCTGAATACAACAGGTGTAGTAGACCTTACAGTGAAATGCTGAATACAACAGGTGTAGGAGACCTTACAGTGAAATGCTGAATACAACAGGTGTAGTAGACCTTACAGTGAAATGCTGAATACAACAGGTGTAGTAGACCTTACAGTGAAATGCTGAATACAGCAGGTGTAGTAGACCTTACAGTGAAATGCTGACAGTGAAATGCTGAATACAGCAGGTGTAGTAGACCTCTCAGTGGAATGCTGAATACAACAGGTGTAGTAGACCTCTCAGTGGAATGCTGAATACAACAGGTGTAGTAGACCGTACAGTGAAATGCTGAATACAACAGGTGTAGTAGACCTTACAGTGAAATGCTGAATACAACAGGTGTAGTAGACCTCACAGTGAAATGCTGAATACAACAGGTGTAGTAGACCTCACAGTGAAATGCTGAATACAACAGGTGTAGTAGACCTGGGTTACTGACATCACTAACCATGTGACCAGACCTGGGTTACTGACATCACTAACCATGTGACCAGACCTGGGTTACTGACATCACTAATCATGTGACCAGACCTGGGTTACTGACATCACTAACCATGTGACCAGACCTGGGTTACTGACATCACTAACCATGTGACCAGACCTGGGTCACTGACATCACTAACCATGTGACCAGACCTGGGTTACTGACATCACTAACCATGTGACCAGACCTGGGTTACTGACATCACTAACCATGTGACCAGACCTGGGTTACTGACATCACTAACCATGTGACCAGACCTGGGTTACTGACATCACTAACCATGTGACCAGACCTGGGTCACTGACATCACTAACCATGTGACCAGACCTGGGTTACTGACATCACTAACCATGTGACCAGACCTGGGTCACTGACATCACTAACCATGTGACCAGACCTGGGTTACTGACATCACTAACCATGTGACCAGACCTGGGTTACTGACATCACTAACCATATGACCAGACCTGGGTTACTGACATCACTAATCATGTGACCAGACCTGGGATACTGACATCACTAACCATGTGACCAGACCTGGGTTACTGACATCACTAACCATGTGACCAGACCTGGGTTACTGACATCACTAACCATGTGACCAGACCTGGGTTACTGACATCACTAATCATGTGACCAGACCTGGGATACTGACATCACTAACCATGTGACCAGACCTGGGTTACTGACATCACTAATCATGTGACCAGACCTGGGTTACTGACATCCCTAACCATGTGACCAGACCTGGGTTACTGACATCACTAACCATGTGACCAGACCTGGGTTACTGAGTGTTGTTTCTATCCTGGAGTGACAGATGGCCGTCCAATCTCAAACAAGGTAGAGTGTTTGAACACTCATCACTAACCATGTGGCAATTTGATATATTTAGAGGGAGCATCACTAACCATGTGGTACTGGGGAAGAAAGGTGTTGGGTTGCAGGGCCGTCCCTTCGGTGAAACCGCTCTCTCCTTGGGCTCCCACTAACTGGTGCTTCTGAGAAACTAAAGGACAATCATGTGTCATTTATGCTCTCTAAACAGCCCCTTCGCTGCAGCGGGCAGAGCTGGGTGACGTCATTGCAATCAGTTTTGCCAGAGGAGTAATACCCTTTTCACACAACAAACGTAGCAGAGCCAAGTTGTGTTCTCCTCATTATGCCCCCAGCACAGAGCCAGCATAGAGCCAGCATAGAGCCAGCACAGAGCCAGCACAGAGCCAGCACAGAGCCTGCATAGAGCCAGCACAGAGCCAGCACAGAGCCAGCACAGAGCCAGCATAGAGCCTGCACAGAGCCTGCATAGAGCCTGCATAGAGCCAGCACAGAGCCAGCACAGAGCCTGCATAGAGCCAGCATAGAGCCTGCACAGAGCCAGCACAGAGCCTGCATAGAGCCAGCATAGAGCCTGCACAGAGCCAGCACAGAGCCTGCATAGAGCCAGCATAGAGCCTGCACAGAGCCAGCACAGAGCCTGCATAGAGCCAGCACAGAGCCAGCACAGAGCCTGCATAGAGCCTGCACAGAGCCAGCACAGTACAGTTCTGTTCTGGCCTGTTCTGTAAAAAGGGTATCAATAAATCATTCCGCTCCTCAGTATATTACACTGTACCTGGTGGTCTGGGACGATATGAAACAAAGTGTTCCTTATACTCTGTCTGGATGGATACATTCTGGGGGAGAGAGGGAGAGAGGGCGAGAGAAGGAGGGAGGGAGGAAGGAGGGAAGGAAGGGAGGAAGGAAGGAGAGCGGGAGAGAGGGAGAGAGGGAAGGAGGGAGGAAGGAAGGAGAGAGGGAGAGAGGGAGGAAGGAAGGAATGAAGGAGAGAGGGAGAGAGGGAGGAAGGAAGGAAGGAATGAAGGAGGGAAGGAAGGGAGGAAGGGAGATAGGAAGGAATGAGGGAGAGAGGGAGAGAGGGAGGAAGGGAGACAGAAAGACACTTAAAATCCATTTATTCTCAGAGTCGCTCTCCCTCATCCCTCCCCTCCTCTCTCCTCACTGCTGCAGGCCGTGTCTTCAGCTGTAGATATCCACTCTCTCTGATCTGTCCACTGGGGCAAGGCAGGGTCTCTGACCCATCAGGTCTGGTCAGGGGCTGGAAATGGCGCTTAGTCTGAGACTGGAAACTATCTAGCAGAGAACGCCTGGAGAAGACCCAAAACACACACTTAATGTCACCGTTATAATCCACTGTATATGTCATCCCTGCAGGAATTGAACCTATGACCTTGGCATTCCTATCGCCAAGCTCTTGATAACTGAGCCATACAGGACCACATAATAGTATAGAAATACTATCACTACCAGTAAGCACCTCTGGGGGGCATATCTGAAATTGCAACATATTTAAATAATGCACTACTTTTAGCCAGAGCTCTGTGGTAGATTAGTGTCCTGTCCAGGGGGTCGTTCTGGCTCGGTCAAGGCTACTAGTGTCCTGTCCAGGGGGTCATTCTGGCTCAGTCAAGGCTACTAGGGTCCTGTCCAGGGGGTCGTTCTGGCTCGGTCAAGGCTACTAGTGTCCTGTCCAGGGGGTCGTTCTGGCTCGGTCAAGGCTACTAGTGTCCTGTCCAGGGGGTTGTTCTGGCTCAGTCAAGGCTACTAGTGTCCTGTCCAGGGGGTTGTTCTGGCTCAGTCAAGGCTACTAGGGTCCTGTCCAGGGGGTCGTTCTGGCTCGGTCAAGGCTACTAGTGTCCTGTCCAGGGGGTTGTTCTGGCTCGGTCAAGGCTACTAGTGTCCTGTCCAGGGGGTCGTTCTGGCTCGGTCAAGGCTACTAGTGTCCTGTCCAGGGGGTCGTTCTGGCTTGGTCAAGACGATTTCATTTCTTTACTTGGGCCAGAGCCCTATGTGGGTCTGATAAAAGAGTGCACTGTGTAGGGACAGACTGGGGCTGTAGTATAATATAATATTGTATAATACAGTATAATATAATATGGTATTGATTAATATAATATAGTATTGTATAATATAATATTGTATTGTATAATATAGTATAATATTGTATAGTATAATATGATATGATATAGTATTGTATAATCTAGTATAATATAGTATCGTATTGTATAATATAGTATTGTATAACATAGTATAGTCTTACCTTAACTGTGGGTTATCAATGTGGTCCAGGCTAGGGCTGTAGTATAATATAGTATAGTATAATATAACATAGTATTGTATAATATAGTATAGTATAATATAGTATTGTATAATATAGTATAATATTGTATAGTATAATATAATATAGTATTGTATAGTATAATATGATATAGTATTGTATAATATAATATAGTATTGTATAATATAGTATAGTATAATATAGTATTGTATAATATAGTATAATATAATATAGTATAATATAGTATAGTATAATATAGTATTGTATAATATAGTATTGTATAATATAGTATAGTCTTACCCTAACTGTGGGTTATCAGTGTGGTCCAGACTAGGGCTGTAGTATAATATAGTATAGTATGATATAGTATTGTATAATATAGTATAGTATAATATAGTATAGTATAATATAGTATTGTATAATATAGTATAGTATAATATAGTATAGTATAATATAGTATAGTATAATATAGTATTGTATAATATAGTATAGTATAATATAGTATTGTATAATATAGTATAGTATAATATAGTATAATATAATATAGTATTGTATAATATAGTATAGTATAATATAATATAGTATTGTATAATATAGTATTGTATAATATAGTATTGTATAATATAATATAGTATGATATAGTATTGTATAATATAGTATAGTCTTACCCTAACTGTGGGTTATCAGTGTGGTCCAGACTAGGGCTGTAGTAAACAGCAGGTCTCAGGTTGGCAGAGTACCCTGTCCCGTAATGATGACCTAGACATGGACTGAAGCCTTCTTTGCCTGGATAAGATATGACAGTAAGATGGGGAGGGGTTGGGGGGATAGGGAGGGGGGGGGGGGGGGTTCCCAACAATATCTCTTTCTCCTGAAGTTTGCACTCATGAGAGTAAAAGATGGCTAGAGTTCCTCTATATTTCCTATGGGGAATTCTTATACCAGTAATTTACTTTGAAATCAGTGAAAGGAAGTGAACAAGTACACATTTTAGTGAGGTAATTGGGACCAGTGTGTGGCCATGGGAGTGAGTCATTAGGGAGTCTGGTTTTGCATTGTTAAAAATCACACAGGCGTATCATTGAGGGTGAAAGCAGAGTAAACTTGAGAAAGCAGAACACTTCAGGCAAATGTAGTGGATACTATCTTACCACCAGTAGAATAAAATGAAAATACAATTCAATACAATAGAGAGTTTATATCAAGTCATATCAGATATCTTGTTCTCACCAAAAGAAGCCCTGTAGGAGGTACAGTAGAGGTTGAGGGAGGTGTTGGCCAGACGGCCTCCTGGGCTTCCCGTTCCTCTTAGAGAGGGCCTGGTGACCAGGTCTACCTGACTAACCATCTGTGAGGGACCAGGATCATGGATTAATACTACAGTTAACTCCACTAGCAACAACGATAGACAGAGAGAAAAAAAAGCTGCCTGTAACCGGGAGAGAAGACTGATTTTAGTTCATGTTGAACTTTGACAGTCAAACTGTTTTTTTGTTTGTTTTGTTTTTACACTATTATAAAATGTATAAAGCTTTCTCACAGTAGCTTACACTCATTCTACCTGTCATCATGTAAGTCATGTATTTTCATCAAGAATGAAGAGAAATGGAAAGTTATCGTAGCAGAAAAAGTATAGGAATAACATGCTAAATACCCTTATTATAGGCCTAGCCTACAGATTCATTCATTTATGATCATCTCTGTAATTATAAATATATATTAACAACTAGTATGCCTAGTCGACATTCATTTCAGTAAAATATCTGCATCATTATGATAAAAGCGACCCCTTCTCACGCGCTCCACCGTTACCTGTCTGTCGAAGCGGTGTTTCTGCGTACCGGCGGCCTCCTCTCGCCCTGTTAGGTTTTATAGCCCGGGACCCGTGCCGTCTCCATGATACCGACCGTTGCTACGGTGATTCTCCAAGTGGCGCCAGCAGCACTTCACAATGACGGACGAAATGAGGTCACAAGAGAAGTCATAGAAGCAAACCGTTGCTCCCAATACAAGTATCTTGCAGTTGCACCTTAAGCTCACTCTGCTTGTTCCCTGATCTGTTCCGTGCCTGTTGTGTCTGTTGTTATTGTCATGTTTGCCATGACAATTAGTGTGACAAGGAGTTGGCATGAAATCACAAACAGATTGACACTAAGGCTAAAGCTGGCTACGGTAAAATGACATGATTTCAAAAAATAAAAATAAAATATATATATATATGAATCTGATTGAGGTATCCAGTAAATCAAAGGGCATTTAATTTATGAATGATCAATTTATCATGATTAGAATAATGTACGATCTCCAAGGATATAATCAATACCTTGAGGGAGTTAGGTTACTAATAGCTCATGTTATTGTCAGAGCTGTAGCTACATATGAAGACATCAAGGTCCAGTATACATATACCTATATATTTTTAAAAAATACTGAGATATATATATATATATATATATATTTGGGGTAGCCTAGTGGTTAGAGCATTTGGGCCAGTAACCGAAAGGTTGCAAGATCAAATCCCAGAGCTGACAGGGTAAAAATCTGTCATTCTGCCCCTGAACAAGCAGTTAACACACTGTTCCTAGGCTGTCATTGAAAATAAGAATTTCTTCTTAACTGACCTGCCTACTTAATTAAAGGTTATATATATATATTCTAACTGTCAACAGTAAGATCAGACCCCGACTGAGTTCCATATTTTAGGAACTCAGTCGGGGTCTGAACTTACTGCTGACAGTAGAGTGGAATACACAGGGTGCAATTTCTACTACTGCTGACAGTAGAGTGGAATACACAGGGTGCAATTTCTTTGTTGTGCATCGGCAGTCTCCCTCTTGTTATATATATATATAACATATATAACATATATATATCGCTCACTGACAGTCACTCAATTAGCCCATGTCAGTTCAAATGTTTTACATTGGTAAATCTAGTTACTCTAAAATCGTAGTACTGACGGGCATGCAGAGCACGTGACCAGGGGTCCTGACCACCAGGCACCAGGGGTCCTGACCACCAGGGGTCCTGACCACCACCAGGGGTCCTGACCACCAGGTGTCCTGACCACCACCAGGGGTCTTGACCACCACCAGGGGTCCTGACCACCACCAGGGGTTCTGACCACCACCAGGGGTCTTGACCATCAGGGGTCCTGACCATCAGGGGTCCTGACCACCACCAGGGGTCCTGACCACCAGGGGTCCTGACCATCAGGGGTCCTGACCATCAGGGGTCCACCAGGGGTCCTGACCACCACCAGGGGTCCTGACCATCAGGGGTCCTGACCACCAGGGGTCCAGACCACCACCAGGGGTCCTGACCACCAGGGGTCCTGACCACCACCAGGGGTCCTGACCACCAGGGGTCCTGACCACCAGGGGTCCTCGTTGATTTGTCTGTGATTTGTCTCAGATATTATATTATTTTAAGGCAAAATGTGTAGAATTGCAGGAACAAAAAGTTATGTAAAGCAAACTTATTTATTTATGTTTAGTAAATAAGACATGTTTTTATCTGCAAACAGATCCCTCTGTATGTATTCAATTATAGATTTTAATTGTGGTGCTGAGTTAATGTGATAATAGCTGAAGCTAATACAACTAGCATGATAATAGCTGAAGCTAATACAACTAGCATGATAATAGCTGAAGCTAATACAACCAGTGTGATAATAGCTGAAGCTAATACAACCAGTGTGATAATAGCTGAAGCTAATACAACCAGTGTGATAATAGCTGAAGCTACTGCAACCAGCATGATAATAGCTGAAGCTAATACAACCAGCATGATAATAGCTGAAGCTAATACAACCAGTGTGATAATAGCTGAAGCTAATACAACCAGTGTGATAATAGCTGAAGCTAATACAACCAGTGTGATAATAGCTGAAGCTAATACAACCAGTGTGATAATAGCTGAAGCTAATACAACCAGTGTGATAATAGCTGAAGCTAATACAACCAGTGTGATAATAGCTGAAGCTAATACAACCAGCGTGATAATAGCTGTGCTATTTATTTGGGTGGGTGGTTTTTAGTTTTTAAAATTGTATAAACATCCCCTCTCAGACCCTGGCTATGGCCCTGTATGGTAAAGAAAAAAAAAGATACACTTTTAGATCCGATTTCTCCCTTACTTGCGCCACATCTGGTCTCTGCATACGTTAGCCTCACTTTTTACACAACACCATTGAAAAAAACCTACTGGAGCACATTGGGTGTTTATGTGCTGGGCCTGTCTTAAATAAATTAAAATACTAAGCATATTACTTAAATATCCTGGGTGTGCTTTTCCCTGTGGATATTTTTATACACCCACTTTATGACATCAATTATGTCGGCAATGATTGTACACATTATTAGGCAACACCCAAGTGGCACCTGTGCCAACAGACTGTTGTTACAGGTTACAGCCACAAGATGGGGGTGTTGCAACACAGTTGTGTTTAAGCAGACCTCAACAACCCCAGTTCTTAGTGTAGCTTCCACACAATCTATCTCGGCAAGGTGTGGTGGTGGCTTTTGTGGGTGCAAATATAACACATAGACAAATGCACAAGATGTATAGAATAGCTGAACACTAAAAACAGACTACATGAAGGAAAGGTGACATAGCTGCCAGGATAGCTGGACATACCAAGGCCAGAGGGATACAACAAAGGAGGGGGTCAGTCAAATGACTAACTGATGACCAATAGACATAGTTCGCATATTTTTGAGCTAAGTGCAGAGCCAAAGCATAGGGCTGTAAAATAGAGGAATGTATAGTATTTTTAGTATAGCTGGACACGCTAGAAACTGAGGAGATACATAGTCTGCTGATCCTAGATAATACACAAACAAAAGAATGCATTTAGCTAAGTGCAGGAACAGCAAGGGTCTTGTCATCATTATAATCTGACGGAAAGCAGGTATGGGCGTTATTGAGCTGAACAAGCAGGATGCACAGATTGGAATGTAAACTCATTTTGCATGTGGGATGGGCTCATATGCAATATGTGGATAAATACTGGAGCCAGGGCTCTGGAAAAGGTGTGTGCTCCGCGGAGCACTCCGGCTTGCTATACTCTTGTATTAAAAGTCTATAATTGAATTCAAAGTTCTTCATTGTGTCATATTTGAACCGATTTTCTACTCCACTTTCTGTTCACATAATTAACTAGGTAATAAATTCACTTCATCAACATTAAGTGGAGGGTTGATTACTATGGTAAAGCACTCAGCATTTTCACAAAACACAGTTTGCGTGGCTACCTGCACTGTCATTATGAACATAATTAACCACAACACTGTAGTCTGACAGCTTGGGCTAAGCTACAATTCATGTCGACATGACCAGTCATACTAAAGAAAGCACGGTCATACATTTTCTGTAGCCCAGTTCAAACATTTAAAATGAAAGACTTGTTATGACCGATGTATTTAATTTCCTCATTAAAGTAAATTTCCACTAGCGTTAGAGAGGCAAAAGAACAGCAGACACGCAGAGGGAAAAAAACGGTTTGTTCATCTTGACTCGTTTTATTGTTGTTCAAAATAGTATAATTTTCCACCTCTTTTTCTCTCTGGGAAACAGTGAATGTGGCATATTGAGGTTTGGTTGAAACTGATGAGAGGTGACAGCTTGGAGAGCAGAGGAGGCTCTGTAGAAGGCATACAGCACAGGAACAGTCATCTGAGACATGGCTCCAGGAGAGGAACACCTTCCCACCCAGCCTCCCACCCAGCCCACAGAGAGAGAGAGAGAGAGAGAGAGAGAGAGAGAGAGAGAGAGAGAGAGAGGGAGAGGCATAGAGAGAGAGAGAGGCATAGAGAGAGAGAGAGACATAGAGAGAGAGAGCCATAGAGAGAGAGAGAGGCATAGAGAGAGAGAGGCATAGAGAGAGAGAGGCATGGAGAGAGAGAGAGAGAGAGGCATAGAGAGAGAGAGAGAGAGAAAGAGGCATAGAGAGAGAGGGGTATAGAGAGAGAGAGAGAGAGAGAGGCATAGAGAGAGAGAGGCATAGAGAGAGAGAGGCATAGAGAGAGAGAGAGGCATGGAGAGAGAGAGGCATAGAGAGAGAGAGGCATAGAGAGAGAGAGAGAGAGAGAGAGAGAGAGAGGCATAGAGAGAGAGGGGTATAGAGAGAGAGAGAGAGAGGCATAGAGAGAGAGAGGCATAGAGAGAGAGAGGCATAGAGAGAGAGAGAGGCATGGAGAGAGAGAGGCATAGAGAGAGAGGCATAGAGAGAGAGAGGCATAGAGAGAGAGAGGCATAGAGAGAGAGAGAGAACTGGCCTGGAGGGACACAAACCCAGGGACCATATAAACAGTGCGAGCCAGGGTACCCTCAGAAACACTGCCAGTAATGTTGTACACAGACACCCAGAAACACTGTCAGTAATGTCAGGATTGCATGTGTCTGGATTGGCTCGAGATGCTCTAGCTCCACCACTATCCCCAGGTCAACCACCACTATCCCCAGGTCAACCACCACTATCCCCAGGTCAACCACCACTATCCCCAGGTCAACCACCACTATCCCCAGGTCAACCATCCCCAGGTCAACCACAGCTAGCACCAGGTCAACCACCACTATCCCCAGGTCAACCACAGCTAGCTCCAGGTCAACCACCACTATCCCCAGGTCAACCACCACTATCCCCAGGTCAACCACCACTATCCCCAGGTCAAACATCCCCAGGTCAACCACCACTATCCCCAGGTCAACCACCACTATCCCCAGGTCAACCACCACTATCCCCAGGTCAACCACCACTATCCCCAGGTCAACCACCACTATCCCCAGGTCAACCACCACTATCCCCAGGTCAACCACCACTATCCCCAGGTCAACCACAACTATCCCCAGGTCAACCACCACTCTCCCCAGGTCAACCACCACTATCCCCAGGTCAACCATCCCCAGGTCAACCACCACTCTCCCCAGGTCAACCACAACTATCCCCAGGTCAACCACAACTATCCCCAGGTCAACCACCACTATCCCCAGGTCAACCATCCCCAGGTCAACCACCACTCTCCCCAGGTCAACCACCACTCTCCCCAGGTCAACCACAACTATCCCCAGGTCAACCACCACTCTCCCCAGGTCAACCACCACTATCCCCAGGTCAACCACCACTATCCCCAGGTCAACCACCACTCTCCCCAGGTCAACCACAACTATCCCCAGGTCAACCACCACTCTCCCCAGGTCAACCACCACTATCCCCAGGTCAACCACCACTATCCCCAGGTCAACCACCACTATCCCCAGGTCAACCACCACTATCTCCAGGTCAACCACAGCTATCCCCAGGTCAACCACCACTATCCCCAGGTCAACCACCACTATCCCCAGGTCAACCACCACTATCCCCAGGTCAACCATCCCCAGGTCAACCACCACTATCCCCAGGTCAACCACCACTATCCCCAGGTCAACCACAACTAGTCCCAGGTCAACCACAGCTATCCCCAGGTCAACCACCACTATCCCCAGGTCAACCACCACTATCCCCAGGTCAACCACCACTACCCCCAGGTCAACCACAACTAGCTCCAGGTCAACCACCACTATTCCCAGGTCAACCACCACTATCCCCAGGTCAACCACAGCTATCCCCAGGTCAACCACCACTATCCCCAGGTCAACCACCACTATCCCCAGGTCAACCACCACTATCCCCAGGTCAACCATCCCCAGGTCAACCACCACTATCCCCAGGTCAACCACCACTATCCCCAGGTCAACCACAACTAGTCCCAGGTCAACCACAGCTATCCCCAGGTCAACCACCACTATCCCCAGGTCAACCACCACTATCCCCAGGTCAACCACCACTACCCCCAGGTCAACCACAACTAGCTCCAGGTCAACCACCACTATTCCCAGGTCAACCACCACTATCCCCAGGTCAACCATCTCCAGGTCAACCACCACTATCCCCAGGTCAACCACCACTATCCCCAGGTCAACCACCACTATCCCCAGGTCAACCACCACTATCCCCAGGTCAACCACCACTATCCCCAGGTCAACCATCCCCAGGTCAACCACCACTATCCCCAGGTCAACCACAGCTAGCCCCAGGTCAACCACAGCTAGTCCCAGGTCAACCACAGCTAGTCCCAGGTCAACCACCACTATCCCCAGGTCAACCACCACTATCCCCAGGTCAACCACCACTATCTCCAGGTCAACCACAGCTATCCCCAGGTCAACCACCACTATCCCCAGGTCAACCACCACTATCCCCAGGTCAACCACCACTATCCCCAGGTCAACCATCCCCAGGTCAACCACCACTATCCCCAGGTCAACCACCACTATCCCCAGGTCAACCACAACTAGTCCCAGGTCAACCACAGCTATCTCCAGGTCAACCACCACTATCCCCAGGTCAACCACCACTATCCCCAGGTCAACCACCACTACCCCCAGGTCAACCACAACTAGCTCCAGGTCAACCACCACTATTCCCAGGTCAACCACCACTATCCCCAGGTCAACCATCCCCAGGTCAACCACCACTATCCCCAGGTCAACCACCACTATCCCCAGGTCAACCACCACTATCCCCAGGTCAACCACCACTATCCCCAGGTCAACCACCACTATCCCCAGGTCAACCATCCCCAGGTCAACCACCACTATCCCCAGGTCAACCACAGCTAGCCCCAGGTCAACCACAGCTAGTCCCAGGTCAACCACAGCTAGTCCCAGGTCAACCACCACTATCCCCAGGTCAACCACCACTATCCCCAGGTCAACCATCCCCAGGTCAACCACCACTATCCCCAGGTCAACCACCACTATCCCCAGGTCAACCACCACTATCCCCAGGTCAACCATCCCCAGGTCAACCACCACTATCCCCAGGTCAACCACCACTATCCCCAGGTCAACCATCCCCAGGTCAACCACCACTATCCCCAGGTCAACCACCACTATCCCCAGGTCAACCACCACTATCCCCAGGTCAACCACCACTATCCCCAGGTCAACCACCACTATCCCAAGGTCAACCACCACTATCCCCAGGTCAACCAACACTATCCCCAGGTCAACCACCACTATCCCCAGGTCAACCACCACTATCCCCAGGTCAACCACCACTATCCCCAGGTCAACCACCACTATCCCCAGGTCAACCACCACTCTCCCCAGGTCAACCACCACTCTCCCCAGGTCAACCACCACTATCCCCAGGTCAACCATCCCCAGGTCAACCACCACTATCCCCAGGTCAAACACCACTCTCCCCAGGTCAACCACCACTATACCCAGCACCACTATCCCCAGGTCAACCACCACTATCCCCAGGTCAACCACCACTATCCCCAGGTCAACCACCTCTATCCCCAGGTCAACCATCCCCAGGTCAACCACCACTATCCCCAGGTCAACCACCACTATCCCCAGGTCAACCACCACTATCCCCAGGTCAACCACCACTATCCCCAGGTCAACCACCACTATCCCCAGGTCAACCACCACTATCACCAGGTCAACCACCACTATCCCCAGGTCAACCACCACTATCCCCAGGTCAACCACCACTATCCCAGGGTCAACCACCACTATCCCCAGGTCAACCACCACTATCCCAAGGTCAACCACCACTATCCCCAGGTCAACCACCACTATCCCCCGGTCAACCACCACTATCCCCAGGTCAACCACCACTATCCCCAGGTCAACCACCACTATCCCCAGGTCAACCACCACTCTCCCCATGTCAACCACCACTCTCCCCAGGTCAACCACCACTATCCCCAGGTCAACCATCCCCAGGTCAACCACCACTATCCCCAGGTCAACCATCCCCAGGTCAACCACCACTATCCCCAGGTCAACCACAGCTAGCCCCAGGTCAACCACAGCTAGTCCCAGGTCAACCACAGCTAGTCCCAGGTCAACCACCACTATCCCCAGGTCAACCACCACTATCCCCAGGTCAACCACCACTATCCCCAGGTCAACCACCACTATCCCCAGGTCAACCATCCCCAGGTCAACCACCACTATCCCCAGGTCAACCACCACTATCCCCAGGTCAACCACCTCTAATCCCAGGTCAACCATCCCCAGGTCAACCACCACTATCCCCAGGTCAACCACCACTATCCCCAGGTCAACCACCACTATCCCCAGGTCAACCACCACTATCCCCAGGTCAACCACCACTATCCCCAGGTCAACCACAACTATCCCCAGGTCAACCATCCCCAGGTCAACCACCACTATCCCCAGGTCAACCACCACTATCCCCAGGTCAACCACCACTATCCCCAGGTCAACCACCACTATCCCCAGGTCAACCACCACTATCCCCAGGTCAACCACAGCTAGCCCCAGGTCAACCACCACTATCCCCAGGTCAACCACCACTATCCCCAGGTCAACCACCACTCTCCCCAGGTCAACCACCACTATCCCCAGGTCAACCATCCCCAGGTCAACCACCACTATCCCCAGGTCAACCACCACTATCCCCAGGTCAACCACAGCTATCCCCAGGTCAACCACAACTAGCCCCAGGTCAACCACCACTATCCCCAGGTCAACCACCACTAGTCCCAGGTCAACCACCACTATCCCCAGGTCAACCACCACTATCCCCAGGTCAACCACCACTATCCCCAGGTCAACCACCACTATCCCCAGGTCAACCACCACTATCCCCAGGTCAACCACAGCTATCTCCAGGTCAACCACAGCTAGCCCCAGGTCAACCACAACTAGCCCCAGGTCAACCACAACTATCCCCAGGTCAACCACCACTATCCCCAGGTCAACCACCACTATCCCCAGGTCAACCACCACTAGCCCCAGGTCAACCACCACTAGCCCCAGGTCAACCACCACTATCCCCAGGTCAACCACCACTATCCCCAGGTCAACCACCACTATCCCAAGGTCAAGCACAGCTAGCCCCAGGTCAACCACCACTATACCCAGGTCAACCACCACTATCCCCAGGTCAACCACCACTCTCCCCAGGTCAACCACAGCTAGCCCCAGGTCAACCACCACTCTCCCCAGGTCAACCACCACTATCCCCAGGTCAACCACCACTATCCCCAGGTCAACCACCACTATCCCCAGGTCAACCACCACTATCCCCAGGTCAACCACCACTATCCCCAGGTCAACCACCACTCTCCCCAGGTCAACCACAGCTAGCCCCAGGTCAACCACCACTATCCCCAGGTCAACCACCACTATTCCCAGGTCAACCACAGCTAGCCCCAGGTCAACCACCACTATCCCCAGGTCAACCACCACTATTCCCAGGTCAACCACAGCTAGCCCCAGGTCAACCACCACTATCCCCAGGTCAACCACAGCTAGCTCCAGGTCAACCACAGCTAGCCCCAGGTCAACCACCACTATACCCAGGTCAACCACCACTATCCCCAGGTCAACCACAGCTAGCCCCAGGTCAACCACCACTATCCCCAGGTCAACCACTCCAGGTAAACCACCACTATCCCCAGGTCAACCACCACTATCCCCAGGTCAACCACCACTATCCCCAGGTCAACCACCACTATCCCCAGGTCAACCACAACTATCCCCAGGTCAACCATCCCCAGGTCAACCACCACTATCCCCAGGTCAACCACCACTATCCCCAGGTCAACCACCACTATCCCCAGGTCAACCACCACTATCCCCAGGTCAACCACCACTATCCCCAGGTCAACCACAGCTAGCCCCAGGTCAACCACCACTATCCCCAGGTCAACCACCACTATCCCCAGGTCAACCACCACTCTCCCCAGGTCAACCACCACTATCCCCAGGTCAACCATCCCCAGGTCAACCACCACTATCCCCAGGTCAACCACCACTATCCCCAGGTCAACCACAGCTATCCCCAGGTCAACCACAACTAGCCCCAGGTCAACCACAACTAGCCCCAGGTCAACCACCACTATCCCCAGGTCAACCACCACTAGTCCCAGGTCAACCACCACTATCCCCAGGTCAACCACCACTATCCCCAGGTCAACCACCACTATCCCCAGGTCAACCACCACTATCCCCAGGTCAACCACCACTATCCCCAGGTCAACCACAGCTATCTCCAGGTCAACCACAGCTAGCCCCAGGTCAACCACAACTAGCCCCAGGTCAACCACAACTATCCCCAGGTCAACCACCACTATCCCCAGGTCAACCACCACTATCCCCAGGTCAACCACCACTAGCCCCAGGTCAACCACCACTAGCCCCAGGTCAACCACCACTATCCCCAGGTCAACCACCACTATCCCCAGGTCAACCACCACTATCCCAAGGTCAAGCACAGCTAGCCCCAGGTCAACCACCACTATACCCAGGTCAACCACCACTATCCCCAGGTCAACCACCACTCTCCCCAGGTCAACCACAGCTAGCCCCAGGTCAACCACCACTCTCCCCAGGTCAACCACCACTATCCCCAGGTCAACCACCACTATCCCCAGGTCAACCACCACTATCCCCAGGTCAACCACCACTATCCCCAGGTCAACCACCACTATCCCCAGGTCAACCACCACTCTCCCCAGGTCAACCACAGCTAGCCCCAGGTCAACCACCACTATCCCCAGGTCAACCACCACTATTCCCAGGTCAACCACAGCTAGCCCCAGGTCAACCACCACTATCCCCAGGTCAACCACCACTATTCCCAGGTCAACCACAGCTAGCCCCAGGTCAACCACCACTATCCCCAGGTCAACCACAGCTAGCTCCAGGTCAACCACAGCTAGCCCCAGGTCAACCACCACTATACCCAGGTCAACCACCACTATCCCCAGGTCAACCACAGCTAGCCCCAGGTCAACCACCACTATCCCCAGGTCAACCACTCCAGGTAAACCACCACTATCCCCAGGTCAACCACCACTATCCCCAGGTCAACCACAGCTAGCTCCAGGTCAACCACCACTATCCCCAGGTCAACCACAGCTAGCCCCAGGTCAACCACCACTATGCCCAGGTCAACCACCACTATCCCCAGGTCAACCACAGCTAGCCCCAGGTCAAACACAGCTAGCCCCAGGTCAACCACAGCTAGCCCCAGGTCAACCACAGCTAGCCCCAGGTCAACCACAACTCGCCCCGAGTCAAGCTGTGCTGGCTCCACCTAAACCTGCTAGCTGCCAATGTGGTCAAGGCACTGTAGACCCCTTCATAGCGTCAGCCTATGGGATACCAAAGCCTTCATTACTAACCTTCTGAAGTGGAAGGGAAAGTGATGAACACTTCTCAAGATGTCATTGGAGAGTCTCCTGAACAATCATGCTCACATCATTGAACCATATACATATCAGTTCCTCTTGGATCATGTCCAATTCCCAGGTGCACACAAACTGGCCAAGGCCTGTATGCATGATGCCAGACCCTACACCACAGCTCTTCAATCCCTGCAGGACAAATGTAGCCAACCACGTCAACTGAGCAAATCAGGCTGTCATCTAGTGAATCTAAGTGGATGTAAATAATCTAGCTAACGGTTTTAACATTAATGCAAATTGAATAAACAATTTTGTAAGCTTGATTCACTGGTAATTATAAAAAATATATATATAATTCTGACTTGTCATTGTTCTTTATTGTAGTAATGTTAGAGATTCTGACTTGTCATTGTTCTTTATTGTAGTAATGTTAGAGATTCTGACTTGTCATTGTTCTTTATTGTAGTAATGTTAGAGATTGAAAATATTTGATTGCAGCTAAAGTAACGTAGTTGGGGTGGGGGGTAATGGGATTGAGCCTAAGTGTCTCATGTCATCACTCACAGGCTGACCACACCGTTGCAAAATATATTCAGAAATGTATGTTATTCAATTATTGCACCCACAACGAGCAGCTGCGTTGCTAAGGGCGTTGTCAAGGGCTAAAATAGAAGTCAGTTCTATTTCTGATGCAGATCGCGCTGCAAGTCCTGCCTCTCCCATCTCCTCATTGGTTTATAGAAGCAGGTACCCATGTGCCATCTCCTCATTGGTTTATAGAAGCAGGTACCCACGTGCCATCTCCTCATTGGTTTATAGAAGCAGGTACCCACGTGCCATCTCCTCATTGGTTTATAGAAGCAGGTACCCACGTGCCATCTCCTCATTGGTTTATAGAAGCAGGTACCCACGTGCCATCTCCTCATTGGTTTATAGGACCAGGTACCCATGTGCCATCACCTCATTGGTTTATAGAAGCAGGTACCCACGTGCCATCACCTCATTGGTTTATAGAAGCAGGTACCCATGTGCCATCTCCTCATTGGTTTATAGAAGCAGGTACCCATGTGCCATCTCCTCATTGGTTTATAGAAGCAGGTACCCACGTGCCATCTCCTCATTGGTTTATAGAAGCAGGTACCCATGTGCCATCTCCTCATTGGTTTATAGAAGCAGGTACCCACGTGCCATCTCCTCATTGGTTTATAGAAGCAGGTACCCATGTGCCATCTCCTCATTGGTTTATAGAAGCAGGTACCCACGTGCCATCTCCTCATTGGTTTATAGAAGCAGGTACCCACGTGCCATCTCCTCATTGGTTTATAGAAGCAGGTACCCACGTGCCATCTCCTCATTGGTTTATAGAAGCAGGTACCCATGTGCCATCTCCTCATTGGTTATACCCACGTGGGTGACTGAAAGGCGAACGAGGTAAGTGGCGGTAATGCACCTAATTTATGAAAGTTGCCAATTGCAATATAAAGTCAAGAGAGGAAAAAGCCTGGAAGGAAGAGAGACGACTAGAAACGATTCAGTTGACCGTTTTATTTGTGGATTAATTGTCAGAGTAGAGGACCTTGTGTATTTCAGGTAAAATAACAACTCAATGTTTATATCCCAGGACAAATTAGCTAGCAAGTGCAAGCTAACTAGCTAAATTGCCATAAATGTTTAAAACTTCTTGATGACAGGGGCCAGTATTTTCAAGTCTGGATGAAATGCATGCCCAAATTCAACTGCCTGCTACTCATCCCCAGAAGATAAGATATGCATAGTATTAGTGGATTTGGGTAGTAAACACTCTGAAGTTTCTAAAACTGGACAAACCATTCTGATGTTTTTAGTTTTTATGGTCACTGATCGTCGTAAAGGGGAGACCAAAGCACAGAGAATACATTATTTTATTGAAGGAAGAACACGGAGAACACCTAAACAAAAACAACAAACCGAACGTGACGCTATGACCAACGAGTGCAGACAACTACACATAGACAATAACCCACGAACCACAATACAAAACAGGCTACCTAAGTATGGTTCCCAATCAGAGACAACGACAAACACCTGCCCCTGATTGAGAAACATATCAGGCCAAAACACATAGAAACAGACAAACTAGACATGCAACATAGAATGCCCACTCATATCACACCCTGACCAAACAAAACATAGAAACAAACAACGCAAATAATGGTCAGAGTGTGACAGTCACTCACTTTTCAATGGTTTTTCATTGGGAATCCAGATTTCTAAGGGACCTTCTTGCAGTTCCTATCGCTTCCACTGGATGTCACCAGTCTTTAGAAATTGGTTGAGGTTTGTGTACTGAAGAAGTACTGCCATCTTGAACGAGGGTCACTTGAAGCGTACTGTTAGAGGCGAGTGACCAGAAAGCTACAGTTTGTTTTCCTCCTGTATAGAACACAGATCATCCCGTCTTCAATTTGATCAAATATTTACGTAAAAAATAACTAAAGTTGTATTACAACAGTCCTTTGAAATGTTTTGGCAAAGTTTACCGGTAACTTTTGAGATATTTTGTGTGTGGGGTGGGCAAGTTGGAACCGGTGTTTATCTGCATCTAACGCGCCAAATAAACTGGACATTTTGGATATATATTGACGGAATTCATCGAACAAAATGACCATTTGTGATGTTTATGGGACATATTGGAGTGCCAACAAAAGAAGCTCGTCAAAGGTAAGGCATGAATTATATTTTTATTTCTGCGTCTTGTGTCGCTCCTTTCTGGGTTGAAATATGTTTTCTCTCTTTGATTACGCAGGTGCTATCCTCAGATAATAGCATCGTTTGCTTTCGCTGAAAAGCCTTTTTTGAAATCTGACATGTTGGCTGAATTCACAACAAGTGTAGCTTTAATTTTCAATCTTGCATGTGTGATTTCATGAAAGTTGGATTTTTATGGTAATTTATTTGAATTTGGCGCTCTGCATTTTCCCTGGCTTTTGGCCAGGTGGGACGCTAGCATATCCCAGAGAGGTTAAGGCTTTTCAGCCCCCAAATTTATATAATTGGTTCAGATTTCGTTTTGATATTTTAACCTGCGTGTCGTGATCGCGTTTGGTGTGGGGGGACAAAATACATCTTTGCAAAATGGCGCACGGTGGGTTAGGGCGGCCCGTCAGGAAGTGTTGAGGATCAGCGGGGTGGAGATGTTGTTGCCTACCCTCACCACCTGGGGGCGGCCCGTCAGGAAGTCCAGTACCCAGTTGCACAGGGCTCAGAACGCACCCTTGTGGAGCCCCAGTGTTGAGGATCAGCGGGGTGGAGATGTTGTTGCCTACCCTCACCACCTGGGGGCGGCCCATCAGGAAGTCCAGTACCCAGTTGCACAGGGCGGGGTCGAGACCCAGGGTCTCGAGCTTGATGACGAGCTTGGAGGGCACTATGGTGTTAAATGCTGAGCTGTAGTCGATGAACAGCATTCTCACGTAGGTATTCCTCTTGTCCAGATGGGTTAGGGCAGTGTGCAGTGTGGTTGCGATTGTGTCGTCTGTGGACCTATTGGGGCGATAAGAAAATTGGAGTGGGTCTAGGGTGTCAGGTAGGGTGGAGGTGATATGGTCCTTGACTAGTCTCTCAAAGCACTTCATGATGACGGACGTGAGTGCTACGGGGCGGTAGTCGTTTAGCTCAGTTACCTTAGCTTTCTTGGGAACAGGAACAATGGTGGCCCTCTTGAAGCATGTGGGAACAACAGACTGGGATAAGGATTGATTGAATATGTCCGTAAACACACCAGCCAGCTGGTCTGCGAGGGTTAAATGTTTTACTCACGTCGGTTGCAGTGAAGGAGAGTCCGCAGGTTTTGGTAGCGGGCCGTGTCAGTGTATTGTCCTCAAAGCGAGCAAAGAAGTTATTTCGTCTGCCTGGGAAATATCCTGGTCCGCGGCGGGGCTTCTTTTTGTAATACCGCTTCTGTCTAAGCCGTTGAATTGCAACTCTACTTTGTCTCCACATGAACTATTATTAACCTGGCTAGCTTGAGAGAGAGAGAGGGGGAGAGAGAGAGAAAGGGAGCGGGAGAGAGAGAGGGGAGAGAGAGGGGGAGAGCGAGAGCGAGAGAGAGGGGAGAGCGAGAGAGAGGGGGAGAGAGAGGGGGAGAGAGGGAGAGAGAGAGAAAGGGGGCGGGAGAGAGAGAGAGGGGGAGAGCGAGAGCGAGAGAGAGAGAGAGAAAGGGGCGGGGAGAGAGAGAGAGGGAGAGGGAGAGGGGGAGGGAGAGTGAGAGAGGGAAGGAAGGAAGGAGATAAAGAATGAGAGAGGGAGAGAGAGAGAGGGGGAGGGAGTAGGGAGAGAGAGAGAGAAAGAGAGAGGGGAGGGAGAGAGAGAGAGAAAGGGGGAGGGAGAGAGAGAGAGAGGGGGAGAGAGAGAGAGAGGGGGAGAGAGAGAGAGAGAGAGAGAGAGAGAGAGAGAGAGAGAGAGGGAGAGAGAGGGGGAGAGAGAGAGAGAGGGAAGGAGATAAAGAATGAGAGAGGGAGACAGAGAGAGGGGGAGAGCGAGAGAGACAGAGAGAGAGAGAGAGAGAGAGAGAAGGGGGAGGGAGAGAGAGAGGGAGAAAGAGAGAACGGGGAAAGAGAGAGAGAGAGACAGAAAGGGGGAGGGAGAGTGAGAGAGGGGGAGAGAGAGAGAGAGAGAGAGAGAGAGAGGGGAGGAAGGAGAGAAAGAATGAGAGAGGGAGACAAAGAGAGAGGGGGAGAGAGAGAGAGAGAGAGAGAGAGAGAAAGGGGAGGGAGAGAGAGAGGGGAGGGAGAGAGAGAGAGGGAGAGAGAGGGAGGGAGAGAGAGAGAGAAATGGGGGAGGGAGAGTGAGAGAGAAGGGACGGGAGAGTGAGAGAGAGAGGGAAGAAAGGAGAGAAAGAATGAGAGAGGGAAACAGAGAGAGGGGGAGATAGAGGGGGAGGGAGGGAGGGTGGGAGGGAGGGAGGGAGGGATAAAGGATTACAGAAAGGAAGGAGTACAGGAACACAGACAGGAAGGAGTACAGGAACACAGACAGGAAGGAGTACAGGAACAGAGACAGGAAGGTGTACATGAACACAGACAGGAAGGAGTACAGGAACACAGACAGGAAGGAGTACAGGAACAGTGACATGAAGGAGTACAGGAACACAG
This sequence comes from Oncorhynchus nerka, assembly GCF_034236695.1. NCBI lineage: Eukaryota > Metazoa > Chordata > Actinopteri > Salmoniformes > Salmonidae > Oncorhynchus > Oncorhynchus nerka. Next base: position 2,629,285 of record NC_088404.1, read on the forward strand.
ACAGGAACACAGACAGGATGGAGTACAGGAACACAGACAGGATGGAGTACAGGAACAGAGACAGGAAGGAGTACAGGAAAAGAGACAGGAAGGAGTACAGGAACACAGACAGGAAGGAGTACATGAACACATACAGGAAGGAGTACAGGAAAAGAGACAGGAAGGAGTACAGGAACACAGACAGGAAGGAGTACAGGAACAGAGACAGGAAGGAGTACATGAACACAGACAGGAAGGAGTACATGAACACAGACCGGAAGGAGTACAGGAACACATACAGGAAGGAGTACAGGAAAAGAGACAGGAAGGAGTACAGGAACACAGACAGGAAGGAGTACAGGAACACAGACAGGAAGGAGTACAGGAACACAGACAGGAAGGAGTACAGGAACACAGACAGGAACACAGACATGAAGGAGTACAGGAACACAGACAGGAACACAGACAGGAAGGAGTACAGGAACACAGACAGGAAGGAGTACAGGAACACAGACAGGAAGGAGTACAGGAACACAGACAGGAAGGAGTACAGGAACACAGACAGGAACAGTGACATGAAGGAGTACAGGAACACAGACAGGAACACAGACAGGAAGGAGTACAGGAACACAGACAGGAAGGAGTACAGGAACACAGACAGGAACAGTGACATGAAGGAGTACAGGAACACAGACGGGAACACAGACAGGAAGGAGTACAGGAACACAGACAGGAACACTGACAGGAAGGAGTACAGGAACAGAGACAGGAAGGAGTACATGAACACAGACAGGAAGGAGTACAGGAACACTGTGACGTAGAAGTCCGTCACTGGCCGCGGGCAGCATTTGGTTCGTTAACGCACACACATATTCATCACTCCTCCCTGCGCCATTATACCATAAGTTAACAATGTGGGTCGACACACAAATTAACTTCTGTCTTGGTGCATGCATTTCACACTTGTCAATGTTCATATTTGAGAGATACAATAATTATTATACTTATCAATGTTGTGGATGAGCGCATTGTTTGTTTGTTCTGTTCCTCTCTCTCCGTCTCTGTAGCTTCCGGGTATGCTGGAAAAGGACCCGAGCTAAGGGAATTGGGTTGGCTTTATAGTGCCTGTCCCAAATGGCTCATTAATGCATATGGGCATATTGAAAGATATTGTCAGTAGTGATGTAATGTTGTAAATGTTATGTTGTGATATTGGTTAAAACCATGTTGCAATGTATATCCTTTAGTATGTTTAGTTCATGGAAAATGTAGGTTTGTATTGTTAATTGATTAATTAATGAGGGTTAATTGTTCTGAGGGGAGGGGCTAGCCCTACAAAAGGGAGCCTCTCTTTCAGTCAGGGGAAGAGGCATTTTGGATTGAGCAGTGGATGGGGCAGCATTGTTTGTAAGCTGTCCCATAAGGTAGACGTTGATGGCAGTACTGTTGTTTTTTGTTCCGGAACCACTTGTAAATAAACACCTTTGCACAGAAGAACTTTTGCGGCTCCGCCATCTTTTTATTTTGATAGAGGTTAGGTTATCCAGTTTAGCCTTCTGGCCTACTCTACGTGACAAACACAGACAGGAAGGAGTACAGGAACACAGACAGGAAGGAGTACATGAACACAGACAGGAAGGAGTACAGGAACACAGACAGGAAAGAGTACAGGAACACTGACATTAAGGAGTACAGGAACACAGACAGGAAGGACTACAAGAACACAGACAGGAAGGAGTACAGGAACAGAGACAGGAAGGTGTACATGAACACAGACAGGAAGGAGTACAGGAACACAGACAGGAAGGAGTACAGGAACAGAGACAGGAAGGAGTACAGGAACACAGACAGGAACACAGACATGAAGGAGTACAGGAACACAGACAGGAAGGAGTACAGGAACACAGACAGGAAGGAGTACAGGAACACAGACAGAAAGGAGTACAGGAACACAGACAGGAAGGAGTACAGGAACACAGACAGGAACAGTGACATGAAGGAGTACAGGAACACAGACAGGAACACAGACAGGAAGGAGTACAGGAACACAGACAGGAAGGAGTACAGGAACACTGACAGGAAGGAGTACAGGAACACAGACAGGAAGGAGTACAGGAACACAGACAGGAACACAGACAGGAAGGAGTACAGGAACACAGACAGGAAGGAGTACAGGAACACAGACAGGAACACTGACAGGAAGGAGTACAGGAACAGAGACAGGAAGGAGTACATGAACACAGACAGGAAGGAGTACAGGAACACAGACAGGAAGGAGTACAGGAACACAGACAGGAAGGAGTACATGAACACAGACAGGAAGGAGTACAGGAACACAGACAGGAAAGAGTACAGGAACACTGACATTAAGGAGTACAGGAACACAGACAGGAAGGACTACAAGAACACAGACAGGAAGGAGTACAGGAACACAGACAGGAAGGAGTACAGGAACACAGACAGGAAGGAGTACAGGAACACAGACAGGAAGGAGTACAGGAACACAGACAGGAACAGTGACATGAAGGAGTACAGGAACACAGACAGGAAGGACTACAAGAACACAGACAGGAAGGAGTACAGGAACACAGACAGGAAGGAGTACAGGAACACAGACAGGAACACAGACAGGAACACGTACAGGAACACAGACAGGAAGGAGTACAGGAACACAGACATGAAGGAGTACAGGAACAGTGACATGAAGGAGTACAGGAACACAGACAGGAACACAGACAGGAAGGAGTACAGGAACAGTGACATGAAGGAGTACAGGAACACAGACAGGAACACAGACAGGAAGGAGTACAGGAACACAGACAGGAAGGAGTACAGGAACACAGACAGGAAGGAGTACAGGAACACAGACCGGAACACAGACACGAAGGAGTACAGGAACACAGACAGGAACACAGACAGGAAGGAGTACAGGAACACAGACAGGAAGGAGTACAGGAACACAGACAGGAAGGAGTACAGGAACACAGACAGGAAGGAGTACAGGAACACAGACAGGAAGGAGTACAGGAACACAGACAGGAAGGAGTACAGGAACACTGACAGGAAGGAGTACAGGAACACAGACAGGAACAGTGACATGAAGGAGTACAGGAACACAGACAGGAACACTGACAGGAAGGAGTACAAGAACACAGACAGGGACACAGACAGGAACACAGACAGGAACACAGACAGGGAGGAGTACAAGAACACAGACAGGAACACAGACAGGAAGGAGTACAAGAACACAGACAGGAACACAGACAGGAACACAGACAGGAACACAGACATGAACACAGACATCAAGGAGTACAGGGACACAGACAGGAACACTGACAGGAAGGAGTACAGGAACACAGACAGGAAGGAGTACAGCAACACAGACAGGAAGGAGTACATGAACACAGACAGGAAGGAGTACAGGAACACAGACAGGAAAGAGTACAGGAACACAGACAGGAAGGAGTACAGGAACACAGACAGGAAGGAGTACATGAACACAGACAGGAAGGAGTACAGGAACACAGACAGGAAAGAGTACAGGAACACTGGTATTAAGGAGTACAGGAACACAGACAGGAAGGACTACAAGAACACAGACAGGAAGGAGTACAGGAACACAGACAGGAAGGAGTACAGGAACACAGACAGGAAGGAGTACAGGAACACAGACAGGAAGGAGTACAGGAACACGTACATGAACACAGACAGGAAGGAGTACAGGAACACAGACAGGAAAGAGTACAGGAACACAGACAGGAAGGAGTACAGGAACACAGACAGGAAGGAGTACATGAACACAGACAGGAAGGAGTACAGGAACACAGACAGGAAGGAGTACAGGAACACTGGCATTAAGGAGTACAGGAACACAGACAGGAAGGACTACAAGAACACAGACAGGAAGGAGTACAGGAACACAGACAGGAAGGAGTACAGGAACACAGACAGGAAGGAGTACATGAAGGAGTACAGGAACACAGACAGAAAGGAGTACAGGAACACAGACAGGAAGGAGTACAGGAACACGTACATGAACACAGACAGGAAGGAGTACAGGAACACAGACAGGAAAGAGTACAGGAACACAGACAGGAAGGAGTACAGGAACACAGACAGGAAGGAGTACATGAACACAGACAGGAAGGAGTACAGGAACACAGACAGGAAGGAGTACAGGAACACTGGCATTAAGGAGTACAGGAACACAGACAGGAAGGACTACAAGAACACAGACAGGAAGGAGTACAGGAACACAGACAGGAAGGAGTACAGGAACACAGACAGGAAGGAGTACAGGAACACAGACAGGAAGGAGTACAGGAACACAGACAGGAACACAGACAGGAAGGACTACAAGAACACAGACAGGAAGGAGTACAGGAACACAGACACAGATGCAGGAAGTGTACAGGAGTACAAGCCCTCTCCTGTACACCCTGTTCACCCATAACTGCATGGCCAAGCACGACTTCAACACCATCATTAAGTTTGCCGACAACACAACAGTGTTAGGCCTGTTCCCCAACAATGATGAGACAGCCTTTAGGGAGGAGGTCAGAGACCTGGCCGTGTGGTACCAGGACAACAACCTCTCCCTCAACGTGATCAAGAAAAAGGAGATGATTGTGGACTTCAGGAGAAGGAGGACCGAGCACACCCCCATTCTCATCAACGAGGATATAGTGGAGCAGGTTGAGAGATTCAAGTTCCTTGGTGTCCACATCATCAACAAACTATCATGGTCCATTCTCACCAAGGCAGTTGTGAAGAGGGCACGACAACGCCTATTCCCCCTCAGGAAACTAAAAAGATTTGGCATGGGTCCTCAGATCCTCAAAAAGTTTTGCAGCTGTACCATTGAGAGCATCCTGACGGTACGGGAACTAATCTCCCTCGACCACAAGGCACTACAGAGGTGCGTAAGGCCCAGTACATCGCTGGGGCCAAGCTACCTGCCATCCAGGACCTCTATACCAGGCGGTGTCAGAGGAAGGCCCTAAAATTTGCCAAGGACTCCAGCCACCCTAGCCATAGACTGTTCTCTCTGCTACCACACGGCAAGTGGGACCGGAGCGCAAAGTCTAGGTCCAAATGGTTCCTTAATAGCTTCTATCCCTAAGCCATAAGACTCCAGAACATCTTCTATCCCCAAGCCATTAGACTCCTGAACACCTTCTATCCCCCAGCCATAAGACTCCGGAACACCTTCTATCCCCAAGTCATAAGACTCCTGAACACCTTCTATCCCCCAGCCATAAGACTCCGGAACACCTTCTATCCCCAAGCCATAAGACTCCGGAACACCTTCTATCCCCCAGCCATAAGACTCCGGAACACCTTCTATCCCCCAGCCATAAGACTCCTGAACACCTTCTATCCCCAAGCCATAAGACTCCGGAACACCTTCTATCCCCAAGCCATAAGACTCCGGAACACCTTCTATCCCCAAGCCATAAGACTCCTGAACACCTTCTATCCCCAAGCCATAAGACTCCTGAACACCTTCTATCCCCCAGCCATAAGACTCCGGAACACCTTCTATCCCCAAGCCATAAGACTCCGGAACACCTTCTATCCCCAAGCCATAAGACTCCTGAACACCTTCTATCCCCAAGCCATAAGACTCCTGAACACCTTCTATCCCCCAGCCATAAGACTCCTGAACACCTTCTATCCCCCAGCCATAAGACTCCTGAACACCTTCTATCCCCCAGCCATAAGACTCCTGAACACCTTCTATCCCCAAGCCATAAGACTCCGGAACACCTTCTATCCCCAAGCCATAAGACTCCTGAACACCTTCTATCCCCAAGCCATAAGACTCCGGAACACCTTCTATCCCCAAGCCATAAGACTCCTGAACACCTTCTATCCCCCAGCCATAAGACTCCGGAACACCTTCTATCCCCCAGCCATAAGACTCCGGAACACCTTCTATCCCCCAGCCATAAGACTCCTGAACACCTTCTATCCCCAAGCCATAAGACTCCGGAACACCTTCTATCCCCAAGCCATAAGACTCCTGAACACCTTCTATCCCCCAGCCATAAGACTCCTGAACACCTTCTATCCCCAAGCCATAAGACTCCTGACCACCTTCTATCCCCAAGCCATAAGACTCCGGAACACCTTCTATCCCCAAGCCATAAGACTCCTGAACACCTTCTATCCCCCAGCCATAAGACTCCGGAACACCTTCTATCCCCAAGCCATAAGACTCCGGAACACCTTCTATCCCCAAGCCATAAGACTCCTGAACACCTTCTATCCCCAAGCCATAAGACTCCTGAACACCTTCTATCCCCAAGCCATAAGACTCCTGACCACCTTCTATCCCCAAGCCATAAGACTCCGGAACACCTTCTATCCCCAAGCCATAAGACTCCTGAACACCTTCTATCCCCCAGCCATAAGACTCCGGAACACCTTCTATCCCCAAGCCATAAGACTCCGGAACACCTTCTATCCCCAAGCCATAAGACTCCTGACCACCTTCTATCCCCAAGCCATAAGACTCCGGAACACCTTCTATCCCCAAGCCATAAGACTCCTGACCACCTTCTATCCCCAAGCCATAAGACTCCTGAACACCTTCTATCCCCAAGCCATAAGACTCCTGAACACCTTCTATCCCCAAGCCATAAGACTCCTGAACACCTTCTATCCCCAAGCCATAAGACTCCTGAACACCTTCTATCCCCAAGCCATAAGACTCCGGAACATCTGAATCCTACAGACCAAGAACCATATATGTGACAATTCTTCCATTTTAAGATAATCAGTTATTTTTATATTATTAATTGTGTGTACCACATTAGGTGTTTTATGGTTGACAATTAATTCACCATACCCATATCTTCCAACAACTATTGATATTTTTTTGTTATTTCAAAAAATGATTTTTTTTATTGCCGTTTTAATTTTCAGTTTGTGGAATTACAGTATATCTCCAGTGATGATTTCAGTTTGTGGAAGAACAGTATATCTCCAGTGATGATTTCAGTTTGTGGAAGAACAGTATATCTCCAGTGATGATTTCAGTTTGTGGAAGAACAGGATATCTCCAGTGATGATTTCAGTTTGTGGGAGAACAGGATATCTCCAGTGATGATTTCAGTTTGTGGAAGAACAGTATATCTCCAGTGATGATTTCAGTTTGTGGAAGAACAGTATATCTCCAGTGATGATTTCAGTTTGTGGAAGAACAGTATATCTCCAGTGATGATTTCAGTTTGTGGAAGAACAGGATATCTCCAGTGATGATTTCAGTTTGTGGAAGAACAGGATATCTCCAGTGATGATCTCAGTTTCTGGAAGAACAGTATATCCCCAGTGATGATTTCAGTTTGTGGAAGAACAGGATATCCCCAGTGATGATTTCAGTTTGTGGAAGAACAGTATATCTCCAGTGATGATTTCAGTTTGTGGAATTACAGTATATCTCCAGTGATGATTTCAGTTTGTGGAATTACAGTATATCTCCAGTGATGATTTCAGTTTGTGGGAGAACAGTATATCTCCAGTGATGATTTCAGTTTGTGGAATTACAGTATATCTCCAGTGATGATTTCAGTTTGTGGGAGAACAGGATATCTCCAGTGATGATTTCAGTTTGTGGGAGAACAGGATATCTCCAGTGATGATTTCAGTTTGTGGAAGAACAGTATATCTCCAGTGATGATTTCAGTTTGTGGAAGAACAGGATATGTGACATTTTGCATGACTCTTGTAAGATGTCCTTTTTTAACACCTGATATAATGTTTTAAGTACTTTCAAGTACAGATGCCCTTCATGTAAATAACTTAAATGCAATATGTAGTTAATTCATTTGTATGGAGGTTCATTTAAAGGGGGTCTATCAACTTTAGCACTGATGACTTTTGTTAAAAGTTGAGTCATGAAATCTTAGTCTCATTTAAAATGAAGCCCTCAATGTGAACATACCATAGAATAACTACAAAAATAGAATACAATTAAATGAATTCAATCGAAACAAGCACAACTTGTACATATCAAATATGGATCAATGTGATGTGCCAATATGCATGTCCATTATGCAGGTCCCTAAGGTCAATATTACTTTCAGAAAACCATTCTCTTTGCGTTTAACACTATGATCAGCAATTAGGTTTTGAATTGCGTTAAACCCTAAAGGCAAGACATGTCCTTCTGCACTGAGGTGACAGCAGTAAATTAGTATTAACTGCTTAGAGTTCATGCTAAATGTGGTGACAGAGAGACGTACTGTATATTGTAATGAATAAAAGAAGGGAATCAAGATCAAATGAATACTCACATACTGTATGTGACGACTTATTTGTTTTTAATTCATTCAGATTAAAAAAGGTTCAAATGATCACACACAAAATCATTCTCAACAGAACACATTGTACATAACATTTTCTACACTAGGAACATCTTAAAATTAAATTTAATTAAATATATTGTGCTGGTTCAAATCATACACAAATTGATTCACATAGAAAACACCTACTATACATTTAATTTCCTACAATAGGGGTGACATGTCTTCTGGAATGTATACAGATTCAACATACTACAGTATACAGGTTCAGGGGATCACACACTCACAGAAAAAACTGTTAATTACGTAGCTTGGTTTAACAACAAATGATTCACTCTGCAGTGATTCATAGAAAGAGCGTGCAGCAGCTGGCATGTAGTTGAGCTGGTCATCAGATCTTGGTACTTGGTTTTTTTGATGGGCAGAGGACTCTCATATGTTCTAGGGTAGTGGCTTGCAAAATAGGGAGGTTGAGGTGTAGCTCCTTGTTTTCGTTTGGAGATCAGCCACGACTTCCATCCCTCAAATTGACTGCGGACTCTGTCTGGCGTACAGATTCCAAGGATCCTCAACTGAAATTAGAACAGAAACAGTTTAAGTTCCTGGCATCAATAAACAACGTTCACAGTCAAGCATTGGGATATTTTATCGCTAGAACAACATGTTGCATGTTGATGGGATGTTAGTCAACTAATTCTCTGTGCAACACCTGTGACTTTTAACCACCTCACTGAGGTGATCTGTAGTCCAGCTGGTCGCTTGAGGACAGAATCTGGGAGGTGCCTGAAGTCTTCACATTGCATCCTCATCACCTTGAATGGTTTTGCTGGTTGTGCTTCAAGTATCATCTTTGAAACATCATCAGGTGTATGAAGGACTGACACCGTGCGCCTCTTCTCCATGGTGGCAAAAGATCCATCACAAGGAAGAAAAGAATGACCAGAGACCATGAACATCTGCTCCACTTGGGTAAAGTAACCCATAGAGACGAGCATCGACATCAGGTTGAGCCAGTTGTTATTCTGCCCACAGCATCTGTCACTGAAGATGATCAACTTGCGCACCTCTGGTTTGGTGACGTGGCGCTAATGTTGTTTTCACCCACTTCATTATGCAGCTTGCTACCTCAATGGACCCTCGGTGTGCCCCCTCATGCCAAACACGCATGTATGCAGGATCTTATTTTCCAAGTTCCTGGATGCAAAGGTAAAAATTTGACAGCTGCCGCTGGTAGTAGACATTGGAGTGGGTCAGATTAGGGGTGTACATCACCCCCTGTAGAGCCACAGAAATGACATGGCAGTCAGCATTGGCTTTAGCCCACTCAGTGTCTCAGCCTCCAGTATTTATGCTGCATTAGTTTATGTGTCGGGGGGCTAGGGTCAGTTTGTTATATCTGGAGTACTTCTCCTGTCCTATTCGGTGTCCTGTGTGAATCTAAGTGTGCGTTCTCTAATTCTCTCCTTCTCTCTTTCTTTCTCTCTCTCGGAGGACCTGAGCCCTAGGACCATGCCCCAGGACTACCTGACATGATGACTCCTTGCTGTCCCCAGTCCACCTGGCCATGCTGCTGCTCCAGTTTCAACTGGCCTGGGCCCTAGGACCATGTCCCAGGACTACCTGACATGATGACTCCTTGCTGTCCCCAGTCCACCTGGCCATGCTGCTGCTCCAGTTTCAACTGTTCTGCCTTACTATTATTCAACCATGCTGGTCATTTATGAACATTTGAACATCTTGGCCACGTTCTGTTATAATCTCCACCCGGCACAGCCAGAAGAGGACTGGCCACCCCACATATGCTCTCTCTAATTCTCTCTTTCTTTCTCTCTCTCGGAGGACCTGAGCCCTAGGACCGTGCCCCAGGACTACCTGACATGATGACTCCTTGCTGTCCCCAGTCCACCTGACTGTGCTGCTGCTCCAGTTTCAACTGTTCTGCCTTATTATTATTCGACCATGCTGGTCATTTATGAACATTTGAACATCTTGGTCATGTTCTGTTATAATCTCTACCCGGCACAGCCAGAAGAGGACTGGCCACCCCACATAGCCTGGTTCCTCTCTAGGTTTCTTCCTAGGTTTTGGCCTTTCTAGGGAGTTTTTCCTAGCCACCGTGCTTTTACACCTGCATTGTTTGCTGTTTGGGGTTTTAGGCTGGGTTTCTGTACAGCACTTTGAGATATCAGCTGATGTACGAAGGGCTATATAAATAAATTTGATTTGATTTGATTTGACTTTGAAGCTGTGCCTTTTCGGCTTTTCGATGGTGCAACTCACTTTCAACTGCACTCTTCCTCTTCTCCTCTTCAGATGTTGCTGCTGACATCTTAGTGAAGAATGAGTCACATTTGCCACAGGTGTCACTCCTGGGTTGGCCGAAATTGAGACTCTGCTGTTTGAAAATGTCCCTATAAACCCAGAATTTTGCAGATGATGTGTGTATTCTTGTCTTTGTAGAGTCGGTACATTCGCAAAAAATTCAGATCAGGGCTGAGGTATTCTCTGTGTACATCCCCCTTCATCCCAGAGTAGTGGTTCTGGGTTCTTGGGAAAGATAGAATGTGCTCCTTGATGCCTTCTTTCACTGTAGCATGTATCCGATGTGGCCTGTAAGGAGACAAGGTGTTGTTAAACTTGTATTCTCTCAATGGTCTAGGGACCTGCCTTAGAGTGCAACTGTGTTGCTATAACCGGGGTACAAATCCCGGTCACGCCATTGCCGTTTGTGGCCGGGGGGTCCGGTAGGGCGGCGAGAATTAGGCCAGTGCTCTCCGGTGGGAGGGGGAAGGTAATCGGTACTCAGTCCTCAATGCACAGGTGGAAGTTGGACAGCTTAGTTACCATCATTTTGTTTAAAAGTAATAAATAAATATATATTTTTGTTTCAGAATTCGCTATTCATCCATTCGATACTCTATGTTAATGTTTAGAAGATTGTTTAGAGCACTGCTATAGTGAAATAATCCAGGCTGGAATCCATTACCTATTGCTCTTCCATGTTCTAAAGGAGACCAGGCCTCACCAGCCTGATCCGGAGACCCTGCAACCTCACCTGCCTGATCTGGAGACCCTGCAACCTCACCAGCCTGATCCGGAGACCCTGCAACCTCACCTGCCTGATCCGGAGACCCTGCAAGCTCACCTGCCTGATCCGGAGACCCTGCAACCTCACCTGCCTGATCCGGAGACCCTGCAACCTCACCTGCCTGATCCGGAGACCCTGCAACCTCACCTGCCTGATCCGGAGACCCTGCAACCTCACCTGCCTGATCCGGAGACCCTGCAACCTCACCTGCCTGATCCGGAGACCCTGCAACCTCACCTGCCTCAGTAGCCTGATCTGGAGACCCTGCAACCTCACCTGCCTCAGTAGCCTGATCCGGAGACCCTGCAACCTCACCTGCCTGATCCGGAGACCCTGCAACCTCACCTGCCTCAGTAGCCTGATCCGGAGACCCTGCAACCTCACCTGCCTCAGTAGCCTGATCTGGAGACCCTGCAACCTCACCTGCCTCAGTAGCCTGATCTGGAGACCCTGCAACCTCACCTGCCTCAGTAGCCTGATCTGGAGACCCTGCAACCTCACCTGCCTGATCCGGAGACCCTGCAACCTCACCAGCCTGATCCGGAGACCCTGCAACCTCACCTGCCTGATCTGGAGACCCTGCAACCTCACCTGCCTGATCCGGAGACCCTGCAACCTCACCTGCCTGATCCGGAGACCCTGCAACCTCACCTGCCTGATCCGGAGACCCTGCAACCTCACCTGCCTGATCCGGAGACCCTGCAACCTCACCTGCCTCAGTAGCCTGATCTGGAGACCCTGCAACCTCACCTGCCTCAGTAGCCTGATCCGGAGACCCTGCAACCTCACCTGCCTGATCCGGAGACCCTGCAACCTCACCTGCCTCAGTAGCCTGATCCGGAGACCCTGCAACCTCACCTGCCTCAGTAGCCTGATCCGGAGACCCTGCAACCTCACCTGCCTCAGTAGCCTGATCCGGAGACCCTGCAACCTCACCTGCCTCAGTAGCCTGATCCGGAGACCCTGCAACCTCACCTGCCTCAGTAGCCTGATCCGGAGACCCTGCAACCTCACCTGCCTCAGTAGCCTGATCCGGAGACCCTGCAACCTCACCTGCCTCAGTAGCCTGATCCGGAGACCCTGCAACCTCACCTGCCTCAGTAGCCTGATCCGGAGACCCTGCAACCTCACCTGCCTCAGTAGCCTGATCCGGAGACCCTGCAACCTCACCTGCCTCAGTAGCCTGATTCGGAGACCCTGCAACCTCACCTGCCTGATCCGGAGACCCTGCAACCTCACCTGCCTGATCCGGAGACCCTGCAACCTCACCTGCCTGATCCGGAGACCCTGCAACCTCACCTGCGTGATCCGGAGACCCTGCAACCTCACCTGCCTGATCCGGAGACCCTGCAACCTCACCTGCCTGATCCGGAGACCCTGCAACCTCACCTGCCTCAGTAGCCTGATCTGGAGACCCTGCAACCTCACCTGCCTCAGTAGCCTGATCCGGAGACCCTGCAACCTCACCTGCCTGATCCGGAGACCCTGCAACCTCACCTGCCTCAGTAGCCTGATCCGGAGAACCTGCAACCTCACCTGCCTCAGTAGCCTGATCTGGAGACCCTGCAACCTCACCTGCCTCAGTAGCCTGATCTGGAGACCCTGCAACCTCACCTGCCTCAGTAGCCTGATCTGGAGACCCTGCAACCTCACCTGCCTGATCCGGAGACCCTGCAACCTCACCAGCCTGATCCGGAGACCCTGCAACCTCACCTGCCTGATCCGGAGACCCTGCAACCTCACCTGCCTCAGTAGCCTGATCTGGAGACCCTGCAACCTCACCTGCCTCAGTAGCCTGATCCGGAGACCCTGCAACCTCACCTGCCTCAGTAGCCTGATCCGGAGACCCTGCAACCTCACCTGCCTGATCCGGAGACCCTGCAACCTCACCTGCCTCAGTAGCCTGATCCGGAGACCCTGCAACCTCACCTGCCTCAGTAGCCTGATCTGGAGACCCTGCAACCTCACCTGCCTCAGTAGCCTGATCTGGAGACCCTGCAACCTCACCTGCCTGATCCGGAGACCCTGCAACCTCACCTGCCTGATCCGGAGACCCTGCAACCTCACCAGCCTGATCCGGAGACCCTGCAACCTCACCAGCCTGATCCGGAGACCCTGCAACCTCACCTGCCTCAGTAGCCTGATCCGGAGACCCTGCAACCTCACCTGCCTCAGTAGCCTGATCCGGAGACCCTGCAACCTCACCTGCCTCAGTAGCCTGATCCGGAGACCCTGCAACCTCACCTGCCTCAGTAGCCTGATCCGGAGACCCTGCAACCTCACCTGCCTGATCCGGAGACCCTGCAACCTCACCTGCCTGATCCGGAGACCCTGCAACCTCACCTGCCTGATCCGGAGACCCTGCAACCTCACCTGCCTCTCACCAGCCTGATCCGGAGACCCTGCAACCTCACCAGCCTGATCCGGAGACCCTGCAACCTCACCTGCCTCAGTAGCCTGATCCGGAGACCCTGCAACCTCACCTGCCTCAGTAGCCTGATCCGGAGACCCTGCAACCTCACCTGCCTCAGTAGCCTGATCCGGAGACCCTGCAACCTCACCTGCCTCAGTAGCCTGATCCGGAGACCCTGCAACCTCACCTGCCTCAGTAGCCTGATCCGGAGACCCTGCAACCTCACCTGCCTCAGTAGCCTGATCCGGAGACCCTGCAACCTCACCTGCCTCAGTAGCCTGATCCGGAGACCCTGCAACCTCACCTGCCTCAGTAGCCTGATCCGGAGACCCTGCAACCTCACCTGCCTCAGTAGCCTGATTCGGAGACCCTGCAACCTCACCTGCCTGATCCGGAGACCCTGCAACCTCACCTGCCTGATCCGGAGACCCTGCAACCTCACCTGCCTGATCCGGAGACCCTGCAACCTCACCTGCGTGATCCGGAGACCCTGCAACCTCACCTGCCTGATCCGGAGACCCTGCAACCTCACCTGCCTGATCCGGAGACCCTGCAACCTCACCTGCCTCAGTAGCCTGATCTGGAGACCCTGCAACCTCACCTGCCTCAGTAGCCTGATCCGGAGACCCTGCAACCTCACCTGCCTGATCCGGAGACCCTGCAACCTCACCTGCCTCAGTAGCCTGATCTGGAGACCCTGCAACCTCACCTGCCTCAGTAGCCTGATCCGGAGACCCTGCAACCTCACCTGCCTCAGTAGCCTGATCCGGAGACCCTGCAACCTCACCTGCCTGATCCGGAGACCCTGCAACCTCACCTGCCTCAGTAGCCTGATCCGGAGACCCTGCAACCTCACCTGCCTCAGTAGCCTGATCTGGAGACCCTGCAACCTCACCTGCCTCAGTAGCCTGATCTGGAGACCCTGCAACCTCACCTGCCTGATCCGGAGACCCTGCAACCTCACCTGCCTGATCCGGAGACCCTGCAACCTCACCAGCCTGATCCGGAGACCCTGCAACCTCACCAGCCTGATCCGGAGACCCTGCAACCACACCTGCCTCAGTAGCTGATCCGGAGACCCTGCAACCTCACCTGCCTCAGTAGCCTGATCCGGAGACCCTGCAACCTCACCTGCCTCAGTAGCCTGATCCGGAGACCCTGCAACCTCACCTGCCTGATCCGGAGACCCTGCAACCTCACCTGCCTGATCCGGAGACCCTGCAACCTCACCAGCCTGATCCGGAGACCCTGCAACCTCACCAGCCTGATCCGGAGACCCTGCAACCTCACCAGCCTGATCCGGAGACCCTGCAACCTCACCTGCCTCAGTAGCCTGATCCGGAGACCCTGCAACCTCACCTGCCTCAGTAGCCTGATCCGGAGACCCTGCAACCTCACCTGCCTCAGTAGCCTGATCCGGAGACCCTGCAACCTCACCTGCCTCAGTAGCCTGATCCGGAGACCCTGCAACCTCACCTGCCTCAGTAGCCTGATCCGGAGACCCTGCAACCTCACCTGCCTCAGTAGCCTGATCCGGAGACCCTGCAACCTCACCTGCCTCAGTAGCCTGATCCGGAGACCCTGCAACCTCCCCTGCCTCAGTTGCCTGATCCGGAGACCCTGCAACCTCACCTGCCTCAGTAGCCTGATCCGGAGACCCTGCAACCTCACCTGCCTCAGTAGCCTGATCCGGAGACCCTGCAACCTCACATGCCTCAGTAGCCTGATCCGGAGACCCTGCAACCTCACCTGCCTCAGTAGCCTGATCCGGAGACCCTGCAACCTCACCTGCCTCAGTAGCCTGATCCGGAGACCCTGCAACCTCACCTGCCTCAGTAGCCTGATCCGGAGACCCTGCAACCTCACCTGCCTCAGTAGCCTGATCCGGAGACCCTGCAACCTCACCTGCCTCAGTAGCCTGATCCGGAGACCCTGCAACCTCACCTGCCTCAGTAGCCTGATCCGGAGACCCTGCAACCTCACCTGCCTCAGTAGCCTGATCCGGAGACCCTGCAACCTCACCTGCCTCAGTAGCCTGATCCGGAGACCCTGCAACCTCACCTGCCTCAGTAGCCTGATCCGGAGACCCTGCAACCTCACCTGCCTCAGTAGCCTGATCCGGAGACCCTGCAACCTCACCTGCCTCAATAGCCTGATCCGGAGACCCTGCAACCTCACCTGCCTCAGTAGCCTGATCCGGAGACCCTGCAACCTCACCTGCCTCAGTAGCCTGACCCGGAGACCCTGCAACCTCACCTGCCTCAGTAGCCTGACCCGGAGACCCTGCAACCTCACCTGCCTCAGTAGCCTGACCCGGAGACCCTGCAACCTCACCTGCCTCAGTAGCCTGACCCGGAGACCCTGCAACCTCACCTGCCTCAGTAGCCTGACCCGGAGACCCTGCAACCTCACCTGCCTCAGTAGCCTGAGACCCTGCAACCTCACCTGAGACCCTGCAACCTCACCTGCCTCAGTAGCCTGATCCGGAGACCCTGCAACCTCACCTGCCTCAGTAGCCTGATCCGGAGACCCTGCAACCTCACCTGCCTCAGTAGCCTGATCCGGAGACCCTGCAACCTCACCTGCCTCAGTAGCCTGATCTGGAGACCCTGCAACCTCATCTGCCTCAGTAGCCTGATCTGGAGACCCTGCAACCTCACCTGCCTCAGTAGCCTGATCTGGAGACCCTGCAACCTCACCTGCCTCAGTAGCCTGATCTGGAGACCCTGCAACCTCACCTGCCTCAGTAGCCTGATCTGGAGACCCTGCAACCTCACCTGCCTCAGTAGCCTGATCTGGAGACCCTGCAACCTCACCTGCCTCAGTAGCCTGATCTGGAGACCCTGCAACCTCACCTGCCTCAGTAGCCTGATCTGGAGACCCTGCAACCTCACCTGCCTCAGTAGCCTGATCTGGAGACCCTGCAACCTCACCTGCCTCAGCTAACTTTTCCTAAATAACCTGACCAAAACAATTACATTTAAATTAGCAGGTTATTAAAAACTAGCACAGAGAATACAATATGTTTGTAATTGATATTCATATAGACGTTAATTCAAATTTTCACTTGCCTGAAGACGGCTGTTGGTTAGCTGGAACACAGAAATGTCTAGTGGAACACAGACATGAAAGTGACCTTGCACACATTCATTCTCTGGCCTGCTTGTACATGGTATTTCATTCTCTGGCCTGCTTGTACATGGTATTTCATTCTCTGGCCTGCTTGTACATGGTATTTGAAGGTTTGATTCCGTGGTTTGTTCTCCTCAGGTGTACGTTTCACCTCATGCTGCAATAAAAATTGACAATGATAAATTCAGAATTTAATATACTGTAGCACATTCAGGATATTTCTTGATCAGGACCTCCATCTTTGATTAGATTCTAATCAAATAGCTTCCCGGACTATTTGCATTGTCCCCACCCACCCCCATTTTTACACTGCTGCTACGCTCTGTTTATTATCTATGCATAGTCACTTCACCTCAACCTACATGGACATATTACCTCAATTACCTCGACTAACCGGTGCCCCTGTATATATCCTCCACATTGACTCTGTACCGTAATACCCTGTATATAGCCTCCACATTGACTCTGTACCGGTACCCCCTGTATATAGCCTCCACATTGACTCTGTACCGGTACCCCCTGTATATAGCCTCTACATTGACTCTGTACCGGTACCCCCTGTATATAGCCTCCACATTGACTCTGTACCGTAATACCCTGTATATAGCCTCCACATTGACTCTGTACCGGTACCCCCTGTATATAGCCTCTACATTGACTCTGTACCGGTACCCCCTGTATATAGCCTCCACATTGACTCTGTACCGTAATACCCTGTATATAGCCTCTACATTGACTCTGTACTGATACCCCCTGTATTTAGCCTCCACATTGACTCTGTACCAGTACCCCCTGTATATAGCCTCTACATTGACTCTGTACCAGTACCCCCTGTATATAGCCTCCACATTGACTCTGTACCGTAATACCCTGTATATAGCCTCCACTTTGTCTCTGTACTGGTTCCCCCTGTATATAGCCTCCACATTGACTCTGTACCGGTACCCCCTGTATATAGCCTCCACATTGACTCTGTACCGTAATACCCTGTATATAGCCTCCACTTTGACTCTGTACTGGTTCCCCCTGTATATAGCCTCCACATTGACACTGTACCGTAATACCCTGTATATAGCCACCACATTGACACTGTACCGTAATACCCTGTATATAGCCACCACATTGACACTGTACCGTAATACCCTGTATATAGTAAGTTTTAAGTTCCTCGGCGTACACATCACAGACAAACTGAATTGGTCCACCCACACAGACAGCATCGTGAAGAAGGCGCAGCAGCGCCTCTTCAACCTCAGGAGGCTGAAGAAATTCGGCTTGTCACCAAAAGCACTCACAAACTTCTACAGATGCACAATCGAGAGCATCCTGGCGGGCTGTATCACCGCCTGGTACGGCAACTGCTCCGCCCTCAACCGTAAGGCTCTCCAGAGGGTAGTGAGGTCTGCACAACGCATCACCGGGGGCAAACTACCTGCCCTCCAGGACACCTACACCACCCAATGTCACAGGAAGGCCATAAAGATCATCAAGGACATCAACCGCCCGAGCCACTGCCTGTTCACCCCGCTATCACCCAGAAGGCGAGGTCAGTACAGGTGCATCAAAGCTGGGACCGAGAGACTGAAAAACAGCTTCTATCTCAAGGCCACCAGACTGTTAACCTGTTGCTTCTACTCGGGACGCTTGCGTCCCAACTAGAGCTCTGGAAATGCAAATGCGCTACGCTAAATGCTAATAGTATTAGTTAAAACTCAAAAGTTCATTAAAATACACATGCAGGGTATCGAATTAAAGCTACACTCGTTGTGAATCCAGGCAACAAGTCAGATTTTTAAAATGCTTTTCGGCGAAAGCATGAGAAGCTATTATCTGATAGCATGCAACACCCCAAAAGACCCACAGGGGACGTAAACAAAATAATTAGCATTTCGGCGTTACACAAACCGCACAATAAAATAGAAAACATTCATTACCTTTCACCATCTTCTTTGTTGGCACTCCTAGATGTCCCATAAACACTATTTGGGTCTTTATTTCGATTAAATCGGTCCATATAAAGCCTAGATATCGTTATATGTAGACTGTGTGATAAACGAAAAAAACATAGTTTCAAAACGTAACGTAATTTTTTTAAATTCAAAAAGTCGATGATAAACTTTCACAAAACACTTCGAAATACGTTTGTAATGCAACTTTAGGTATTAGTAAACGTTAATAAGCGATAAAATTCATCAGGAGGCGATGTAAAGATCATTAGCTGTCCGTCTGGAAAAATGTCCGGCTAGAAACTCAACGAAAATATCCGGTCCTAGACCGGAGGAGATACGGTGTCCTGCTTGTTTTTGACCAAGAAAAAACTCGAAGGGAAATGACAAGACTCTAGACACCGTGTGGAAACTGTAGGTACTGCAACCTCAGTCAATTAATTGTGGTTCACCTTTATCAATGGGTTCAAGTAGCGCATGGATATATTTTCCCATTTTCAGTGATCAGTTTTTCCTGTGCTTTTCGATGTAAATGCCGTTCTGGTAAAGCCACAGCAGTGATTTAACCAGTTTTTTAAACGTCTGAGTGTTTTCTATCCACACAGACTAAGCAAATGCATATACTATATTCCTGGCATGAGTAGCAGGGTGCTGAAATGTTGCGCGATTTTTAACAGAATGTTCAAAAAAGTAGAGGGTCGACTTAAGAGGTTAAACAGCCACCACTAACATTGAGTGGCTGCTGCCAACATACTGACTCAACTCCAGCCACTTTAATAATGGGAAATGATGTAAATATATCACTAGCCACTTTAAACAATGCTACCTTATATAATGTTACTTACCCTACATTATTCATCTCATATGCATACGTATATACTGTACTCTATATCATCTACTGCATCTTTATGTAATATATGTATCACTAGCCACTTTAACTATGCCACTTTGTTTACATACTCATCTCATATGTATATACTCACTCATTCATATATCTTAATGTACATATTCTTTATCCCTTTACACTTGTGTCTATAAGGTAGTAGTTTTGGAATTGTTAGCTAGATTACTCGTTGGTTATTACTGCATTGTCGGAACTAGAAGCACAAGCATTTCGCTACACTCGCATTAACATCTGCTAACCATGTGTATGTGACAAATAAAATTTGATTTGATTTATAGCCTCCACATTGACACTGTATCGTAACACCCTGTATATAGCCTCCACATTGACACTGTACCCCCTGTATATAGCCTCCACACTGACTCTGTACCAGTACCCCCTGTATATAGCCTCCACATTGACTCTGTACCGTAATACCCTGTATATAGCCTCCACATTGACTCTGTACCGTAACACCCTGTATATAGCCTCCACATTGACTCTGTACCGTAATACCCTGTAAATAGCCTCCACATTGACTCTGTACCGTAACACCCTGTATATAGCCTCCACATTGACACTGTACCGTGATACCCTGTATATAGCCTCACTACTGTTCTTTTTCTGTTGCTACTTAATTATTTGTGCCGTGTTGACTAACGGTAACGTTGAAGGCATGTAATTATTTCACCGTTTTGACAGCCTAACAGTAAAATGTGGATAAAAGTACAAGCACTTTAAAATAGTGAAAGAGAGGTACGAACACTTTAAAATAGTGAAAGAGAGGTATGAAGTAATTAAGGATTTTCTGCTTTTCAAATGTGGCAACCTCCTCTTTACCAGATAGGTGGACACCACAGGACTACTGAGGGGGACACTACAGTACTACTGAGGGGGATCAGAGATGGTGACCTCCTCTTTACCAGATAGGTGGACACTACAGTACTACTGAGGGGGATCAGAGATGGTGACCTCTTTATCAGGTGGACACTACAGTACTACTGACCCAACTCCAGCCACTTTAATAATGGGAATTGATGGGAAATGTTGTAAATATATATCACTAGCCACTTTAAACAATGCTACCTTATATAATGTTACTTACCCTACATTATTCATCTCATATGCATACGTATATACTGTACTCTACATCATCGACTGCATCCTTATGTAATACATGTATCACTAGCCACTTTAACTATGCCACTTTGTTTACTTTGTCTACATTCTCATCTCATATGTATATACTGTACTCGATACCATCTACTGTATGCTGCCCTGTACCATCACTCATTCATATATCCTTATGTACATATTCTTTATCCCCTTACACTGTGTATAAGACAGTAGTTTTGGAATTGTTAGTTAGATTACTTGTTGGTTATCACTGCATTGTCGGAACTAGAAGCACAAGCATTTCGCTACACTCGCATTAACATCTGCTAACCATGTGTATGTGACAAATAAAATTTGATTTGATTTGATCAGAGATGGTAACCTCCTCTTTACCAGATAGGTGGACACCACAGGACTACTGGGGGGGGGATCAGAGATGGTAACCTCCTCTTTACCAGATAGGTGGACACCACAAGACTACTGGGGGGGATCAGAGATGGTAACCTCCTCTTTACCAGATAGGTGGACACTACAGTACTACTGAGGGGGATCAGAGATGGTGACCTCCTCTTTACCAGATAGGTGGACACCACAAGACTACTGGGGGGGATCAGAGATGGTAACCTCCTCTTTACCAGATAGGTGGACACCACAAGACTACTGGGGGGGATCAGAGATGGTAACCTCCTCTTTACCAGATAGGTGGACACCACAAGACTACTGGGGGGGATCAGAGATGGTAACCTCTTTACCAGATAGGTGGACACCACAAGACTACTGGGGGGGACACTACAGTACTACTGAGGTGCACCAGAGATGGTGACCTCCTCTTTACCAGGTGGACACTACAGTACTACTGAGGTGGATCAGAGATGGTGACCTCCTCTTTACCAGATAGGTGGACACTACAGTACTACTGAGGTGGATCAGAGATGGTGACCTCCTCTTTACCAGATAGGTGGACACTACAGGACTACTGAGGGGGACACTACAGGACTACTGAGGGGGACACTACAGGACTACTGAGGGGGACACTACAGGACTACTGAGGGGGACACTACAGTACTACTGAGGGGGACACTACAGTACTACTGAGGGGGATCAGAGATGGTGACCTCTTTACCAGGTAGGTGGACACTACAGTACTACTGAGGGGGACACTACAGTACTACTGAGGTGCACCAGAGATGGTGACCTCTTTACCAGGTAGGTGGACACTACAGTACTACTGAGGGGGACACTACAGTACTACTGAGGTGCACCAGAGATGGTGACCTCCTCTTTACCAGGTAGGTGGACACTACAGTGGATCAGAGATGGTGACCTCTTTACCAGGTGGACACTACAGTGCACCAGAGATGGTGACCTCCTCTTTACCAGGTGGACACTACTACTGAGGTGCACCAGAGATGGTAACCTCCTCTTTACCAGGTGGACACTACAGTACTACTGAGGTCGATCAGAGATGGTGACCTCCTCTTTACCAGGTGGACACTACAGGACTACTGAGGGGGATCAGAGATGGTGACCTCCTCTTTACCAGGTGGACACTACAGTGGATCAGAGATGGTGACCTCTTTACCAGGTGGACACTACAGTACTACTGAGGGGGATCAGAGATGGTGACCTCTTTACCAGGTGGACACTACAGGACTACTGAGGGGGATCAGAGATGGTGACCTCCTCTTTACCAGGTGGACACTACAGTGGATCAGAGATGGTGACCTCTTTACCAGGTGGACACTACAGTACTACTGAGGGGGATCAGAGATGGTGACCTCTTTACCAGGTGGACACTACAGGACTACTGAGGGGACACTACAGGGCTACTGAGGGGGATCAGAGATGGTGACCTCTTTACCAGGTGGACACTACAGTACTACTGGGGGGGGGGATCAGAGATGGTGACCTCCTCTTTACCAGGTGGACACTACAGTACAACTGAGGGGGATCAGAGATGGTGACCTCCTCTTTACCAGGTGGACACTACAGTACAACTGAGGGGGATCAAAGATGGTGACCTCTTTACCAGATAGGTGGACACCACAGGACTACTGAGGGGGACACTACAGTGGATTAGAGATGGTGACCTCTTTACCAGGTAGGTGGACACTACAGTACTACTGAGGGGGACACTACAGTACTACTGAGGTGCACCAGAGATGGTGACCTCCTCTTTACCAGGTAGGTGGACACTACAGTACTACTGAGGTGCACCAGAGATGGTGACCTCCTCTTTACCAGATAGGTGGACACCACAGGACTACTGAAGGGGATCAGAGATGGTGAACTCTTTACCAGGTGGACACTACAGTACTACTGAGGGGGATCAGAGATGGTGACCCTCTTTACCAGGTGGACGCTACAGTACTACTGAGGGGACACTACAGGACTACTGAGGGGGATCAGAGATGGTGACCTCTTTACCAGGTGGACACTACAGTACTACTGAGGGGGATCAGAGATGGTGACCTCTTTACCAGGTGGACACTACAGTACTACTGAGGGGACACTACAGGACTACTGAGGGGGATCAGAGATGGTGACCTCTTTACCAGGTGGACACTACAGTACTACTGAGGGGGATCAGAGATGGTGACCTCCTCTTTACCAGATAGGTGGACGCTACAGTACTACTGAGGGGGACACTACAGTACTACTGAGGTGGATCAGAGATGGTGACCTCTTTACCAGATCGGTGGACACTACAGTACTACTGAGGGGGATCAGAGATGGTGACCTCTTTACCAGGTGGACACTACAGTACTACTGAGTGGGATCAGAGATGGTGACCTCCTCTTTACCAGGTGGACACTACAGTGGATCAGAGATGGTGACCTCCTCTTTACCAGGTGGACACTACAGTACTACTGGGGGGGACACTACAGGACTACTGAGGGGGATCAGAGATGGTGACCTCCTCTTTACCAGGTGGACACTACAGTACTACTGGGGGGGACACTACAGTACTACTGAGGGGGATCAGATATGGTAACCTCCTCTTTACCAGGTCTTTTTGTTCTGTTGAAGATGGATGTGGACAGTGTTACGAATCCCTTTTGGCCCGACAGTCTAGGGGGGATGGTAATGAGACCCGTGACATAACTCATGCAAATTATTATTGTGACAAAGTAAAAGTGTGCACGAAATAACCACGACAACAGAAATCTACCGTCAAACTCTAGGTTTATTTATAAACACACGGTAATGGGGGGAGCAGGAAAAGGGGCTGAGCTGGACCCAAGGAAAGAAACAATAAGTATTCAAAAACACCCCTAAGCTAGACTAGCCTACTTTAACAACAGCTAACTAACTAACCAAAAATACAGTGGGTGGTCCGCCCAGTTCTAACTAGTGTATTTAACAAAGTTCACCTACGGGTAGTGTATGCCCATGGGCGACTTGTCTTGGTTTCCCCCTTTTCCCACCAGCAACACACAAACACCATAACCAAAAACAATACTCACAGGTGATGACAAAGTGCTATGAGGTGCTTAAACAAAAGAGAGGTTAAGACACAAAGCGAGAGTGAAACACAGAGACCTACAGACATGGCATTTACAGAGAGATTGAGCTCTAGAGCAAACAAATGATGGGGTTTTTAAACCATGGGGAAGGAACTGTGATTAGGGTAGGAAATAGGAGGAGGTGTGTCTTCTGATTGATGATTGATTGTTGACTGATTGGGGAGTGATGGTTTTCACCTGTGAGGGGAGAAGGAGAGAAAAGAAACACACAGGATACACACACACAGGATAACTGTATCCGTAACAACAGAATGACGTGGACAGAATGATGACGTGGACAGGATGATGACGTGGACAGGATGAAGTAGACAGGATGACGTAGACAGGATGAGACAGGATGACGTAGACAGGATGACAGGATGATGACGTGGACAGGATGATGACGTGGACAGGATGATGACGTGGACAGGATGATGACGAGGACAGGATGACGTGGACGTGGACAGGATGACGTGGACGGGGACAGGAGGACGTGGACAGGAGGACGTAGACAGGATGACGTAGACAGGATGACAGGATGACGTGGACAGGATGACAGGATGACGTGGACAGGATGACAGGATGACGTAGACAGGATGACGTGGACAGGATGACGTAGACAGGATGACATAGACAGGATGACATAGACAGGATGACATAGACAGGATGACGTGGACAGTATGACGTGGACAGTATGACGTGGACAGTATGACGTGGACAGTATGACGTGGACAGTATGACGTGGACAGTATGACGTGGACAGGATGACGTGGACAGGATGACGTGGACAGGATGAGAGGATGACGTGGACAGGATGACGTGGACAGGATGAGAGGATGACGTGGACAGGATGACGTGGACGTGGACAGGATGACGTGGACAGGATGACGTGGACAGGATGACGTGGACAGGATGACGTGGACGTGGACAGGATGACGTGGACAGGAGGACGTGGACAGGATGACGTGGACAGGATGACGTGGACAGGATGACGTAGACAGGATGACGTAGACAGGATGACGTGGACAGGATGACGTGGACAGGATGACAGGATGACGTGGACAGGATGACGTGGACAGGATGACGTGGACAGGATGACGTGGACAGGATGACAGGATGACGTGGACAGGATGACAGGGTGATGTGGACAGGATGACAGGATGACGTGGACAGGATGACGTGGACAGGATGACGTGGACAGTGGATCAAGGAATCGCCCGCAGCAAGAGCAACATCAGTTTATAATGTTGCTCCATGCACTCCCTTCCTGAATTACAGTTTATAGAAGGAACTTAGTCAATTGAAATAAATTCATTAGGTCCTAATCTATGGATTTCACTTGACTACAGATATGAATATGTCACAGATACCTTAAAACGTGGGTCAGAAAAGCAGGATCTGGTGTGACCACCATTTGTCTTATGCAGCTCGACACATCTCATTCGTATAGAGTTGATCAATCAATCAAACCAAATCAAATAACATTTATTCATAAAGCTGATGTCACAAAGTGCTGTACAGAAACCCAGCCTAAAACCCCAAACAGCAAGCAATGCAGGTGTAGAAGCACGTTGGCTAGGAAAAACTCCCTAGAAAGGCCAGAACCTAGGAAGAAACCTAGAGAGGAACCAGGCTATGAAGGGTGGCCAGTCCTCTTCTGGCTGTGCCGGGTGGAGATTATAACAGAACATGGCAAAGATGTTCATAGATGACCAGCAGGGTCAAATAATAATGATCACAGTGGTTGTCAAGGGTGCAACAGGTCAGCACCTCAGGAGTAAATGTCAGTTGGCTTTTCATAGCCGATCATTGAGAGTATCTCTACCTCTCCTGCTGTCTCTAGAGAGTTGGAAACAGCAGGTCTGGGATAGGTAGCACGTCCGGTGAACAGGTCAGGGTTCCATAGCCGCAGGCAGAACAGTTGAAACTGGAGTAGCAGCACGGCCAGGTGGACTGGGGACAGCAAGGAGTCATCAGGCCAGGTAGTCCTGAGGCATGGTCCTAGGGCTCAGGTCCTCCGAGAGAGAGAAAGAAAAGAGAGAGAATACTTACATTCACACAGGACACCGGATAAGACAGGAGAAATACTCCAGATATAACAGACTGACCCCAGCCCCCCGACACAAACTACTGCAGCATAAATAATGGAGGCTGAGACAGGAGGGGTCGGGAGACACTGTGGCCCCGTCCGACGATACCCCCGGACAGGGACAAACAGGCAGGACAAACAGGCAGGATATAACCCCACCCACTTTGCCAGAGCACAGCCCCCACACCACTAGAGGGATATCTTCAACCACCAACTTACCATCCTGAGACAAGGCCGAGTATAGCCCAACCCAGACCGGAAGATCACGTCAGTGACTCAACCCACTCAAGTGACGCACCCCTCCTAGGGACGGCATGGAAGAGCACCAGTAAGCCAGTGACTCAGCCCCTGTAATAGATTTGAGGTGAATTAATTGAGTGTCAGTAGAATTACACCAGAAAGACCAGACTGAACCATAGACAAATCCATCCACCTGACAGGTGTGGCATATCAAGAAGCTGATTAAACAGTGTTGTCATTACACAGATGCACCTAGTGCTGGGGACAATAAAAAGCCCCTCTAAAATGTGCAGTTTTTTCACACAACACCAATTTTGCATGTAAATTTCGTTGGGACCAAAAAATAATAATAATATATATATATATATATATATATATATATATTTAAAAAAGCCACTACACAACACAAGCTGTTTGTTTAACTATTTGTTTAGCAGTTTTGAAATGTATAGCGACGTAACATGGGCCGTTCTTACAGTATTCTCCCTGTACACCAAGTCAGAACCGTGGGATAAATAAAGGGGGCTTATAAACAGACATTAAAAGCTCTTACAATATTTGATGATTTCATTTCTCTAAAACAGACTATAGGCTACATGTGCACCACCAAGTCAGAACAGTAGGTGAAATTAAGAGGGGAAAATAGACCAAATTAGTAGGGTGAGGCACATGGGCTATTAACAGCTTACAACACAACATACACTTAGTATTACTTTCTTAGCTACAGTATACATATCTCCCTATTACATCATTTACGCAGCAGCATAAAAGACCTTGTTGCGCTGTGCTCACTTGAACAGGAAGGTGGCGCGGCGGTCTTTCGTGGGCAAATTTTGTCATCAAACTTTTTCATAAAAGTCTGGCATTCTCTGGATTTGATGACTCACAAAATAGAAAATAAACACGAAATAACCCACGAAACACAGGTGGAAAAAGGCACCAGGCTACCAAGCCAAACTAAAAAAAACAACCTAGAAAAACAAACAGACTGCCCACCCCAACTCACGCCCTGACCATACTAAAACAAAGACCAAACAAAGGAACTAAGGTCAGAACGTGACAGCTACACCATAAGGAAATCTGCTGAAAAATGAAAGTAGAGTTCACACCTTTTTAGATAATTGACATTAAAAAGGTAAAAAAAAAAGATTTTTTTTCCTCCCCAGAAATGATCAAATAGTTTGAAAACCCTGTTATCTTTTCCAATGATGAAGACATGGATTTCTCATGGTATGGTGGGGTACATTTTTAACACCTTTATCTCTTTAATGTTCTGGCATTCAGGTCCAAAAAGTCACTTTCTGGGCACTTCTAAAATATGTATGGAAGGTTTCCTTCAAATCTAGAGGGGTGCTGCCAGAAAGTGATTAAATTCCAATGTATTTCCCTATAGGTTATACTACTACAATTGTCATAATAGTCCTTATGTCAGTGGTCCCACATCACATTCAGCCGTGGGCCGATGTTTCCTTGAGCAGATGGTTGGAGGGGCGGAACATAGTTAGAAATCACCGCAAATTGACCGCAAGAATCCCAAACAGATATATTATTCGACAAAATATAAAATAATTTCAAACCTCACCATACGACTCTATTAATGTGTGGGAACACTTCGAAATAACAATCACTTTAAGCTGATTTCCTGGTGATTCTACAGTCTTTTATGTCCAACAAAAATTATATATATAGGGGAAAAACATTTTGGACAAATAAAATCACTTGCGGGCCGAATTTGGCTCTGGGGCCGCCTTTTGGAGAACCCTGCCTTATGGGATATAAGATACATGATCATATTATTATTATTACAATCCTTAAAGATAATCTGATTTATTGATAACAATACATTAGAAATGCATTGAAATAGGCATGCAGTAGAGAAACATGAACATCTCTGGAGACTCCACAGGAAGTTGGCAGAATATAAACATTACATCAGAATTTCTAAACCTTGGCTCCTCTCTGAAACATGTAGTTGAACACAACGCAACGTGACTCCTCTCTGAAACATGTAGTTGAACACAACGTGACTCCTCTCTGAAACATGTAGTTGAACGCAACACGTGACTCCTCTCTGAAACATGTAGTTGAACGCAACACGTGACTCCTCTCTGAAACATGTAGTTGAACGCAACACGTGACTCCTCTCTGAAACATGTAGTTGAACGCAACACGTGACTCCTCTCTGAAACATGTAGTTCAACGCAACACGTGACTCCTCTCTGAAACATGTAGTTCAACGCAACACGTGACTCCTCTCTGAAACATGTAGTTGAACGCAACACGTGACTCCTCTCTGAAACATGTAGTTGAACGCAACACGTGACTCCTCT
Source organism: Oncorhynchus nerka (assembly GCF_034236695.1). Lineage (NCBI taxonomy): Eukaryota > Metazoa > Chordata > Actinopteri > Salmoniformes > Salmonidae > Oncorhynchus > Oncorhynchus nerka. The sequence goes on from NC_088404.1 coordinate 2,658,316, forward strand.
CTGAAACATGTAGTTCAACGCAACACGTGACTCCTCTCTGAAACATGTAGTTCAACGCAACACGTGACTCCTCCCTGAAACATGTAGTTGAACACAACGAAACGTGACTCCTCCCTGAAACATGTAGTTGAACACAACGCAACACACAACTCCTCTTTGAAACATGTAGTTGAACACAACGCAACACGTGACTCCTCTCTGAAACATGTAGTTGAACACAACGCAACACGTGACTCCTCTCTGAAACATGTAGTTGAACACAACACATGGTCCAGCATCGTCAGCAGCTGGAGGATCCACTGAGGACACATTCTGATTCGCCTCTTAGTATTTGCATTTACAGTACCTTCAGAAAGTATTCACACACTTTGACGTGTTTCCACATGTTGTGTTACAACCTGAATTTAAAATAGTATAAATTTAGATTTTGTGTCACTGGCCTACACACAATACCCCATAATGTTTTTAGAGATTTTTACAAGTTAATAAAAAATGAAAAGCTGAAATGTCTTGAGTCAATAAGTATTCAACCCCTTTGATATGGCAAGCCTAAATATGTTCAGGAATAAACATTTGCTTAACAATTCACATAATAAGTTGCATGGAGTCACTGTGTAATAATAGTGTTTAACATGATTTCTGAATGACTACCTTATCTCTTTACCCAACACTTACAATTATCTGTAAGGTCCCTCAGTCAAGCTGTGAATTTCAAACACAGATTCAACCACAAAGACCAGGAAGGGTTTCCAATGCCTCAAATTTGACATTGAACATTACTTTGAGCATGGTGAAGTTATTAATTACACTTTGGATGGTGTATCTATACACCCAGTCACTACAAAGATACAGGCGTCCTTCCTAACTCAGTTGCCGGAGAGGAAGGAAACCGCTCAGGGATTTCACCATGAAGCCAATGTTGACTTTAAAACAGTTAGCGAGTTTAATGGCTGTGATGGGATAAAACTGAGGATGTATCAACAGTAGTTTCTCTATAATACTAAACTAATTGACAGAGTGAAAAGAAGTAAATCAAAGAGATATCTGTTTCAAAACAACAAAACGATGAATGACATTCAGAGATTGTCAAGCCTTCGATACGGAGTAGGGAGGGATGTGATTTCTGTTGGTCTTCAAGGTAAGGAGGGATGTGATTTCTGTTTGTCTTCAAGGTAAGGAGGGATGTGATTTCAGTTTGTCTTCAAGGTAAGGAGGGATGTGATTTCAGTTTGTCTTCAAGGTAAGGAGGGATGTGATTTCAGTTTGTCTACAAGGTAAGGAGGGATGTGATTTCAGTTTGTCTACAAGGTAAGGAGGGATGTGACTTCTGTTTGTCTTCAAGGTAAGGAGGGATGTGATTTCAGTTTGTCTTCAAGGTAAGGAGGGATGTGATTTCAGTTTGTCTTCAAGGTAAGGAGGGATGTGATTTCAGTTTGTCTTCAAGGTAAGGAGGATGTGATTTCAGTTTGTCTTCAAGGTAAGGAGGGATGTGATTTCAGTTTGTCTTCAAGGTAAGGAGGGATGTGATTTCAGTTTGTCTTCAAGGTAAGGAGGGATGTGATTTCAGTTTGTCTTCAAGGTAAGGAGGGATGTGATTTCAGTTTGTCTTCAAGGTAAGGAGGGATGTGATTTCAGTTTGTCTTCAAGGTAAGGAGGGATGTGATTTCAGTTTGTCTTCAAGGTAAGGAGGGATGTGATTTATGTTTGTCTACAAGGTAAGGAGTTGACGTGTTTGTTCAGATTGACAATCTATTTCATAGTGATGTTGAAGCTGGTATGCTTTGCTTATTGGTTGTGTGGTGCATTGGCACAGAAACCTTTTGTTGGAAAATGAATCGCATAGGTTTGATATAATTATAGCATCAACACCCACATTTTTTTTATGACACCTCGAGTTGGACCAGCCCCCAACTGTCCTTTACACATTGAGATGGACCAGCCCTCAACTGTTCCTTACAGATTGAGATGGACCAGCCCCCAACTGTTCCTTACACATTGAGATGGACCAGCCCCCAACTGTTCCTTACACATTGAGATGGACCAGCCCCCAACTGTTCCTTACACATTGAGATGGACCAGCCCCCAACTGTTCCTTACACATTGAGATGGACCAGCCCCCAACTGTTCCTTACACATTGAGATGGACCAGCCCCCAACTGTTCCTTACACATTGAGATGGACCAGCCCCCAACTGTTCCTTACACATTGAGATGGACCAGCCCCCAACTGTTCCTTACACATTGAGATGGACCAGCCCTCAACTGTTCCTTACACATTGAGATGGACCAGCCCCCAACTGTTCCTTACACATTGAGTTGGACCAGCCCCCAACTGTTCCTTACACATTGAGATGGACCAGCCCCTTACACATTGAGATGGACCAGCCCCTTACACATTGAGATGGACCAGCCCCCAACTGTTCCTTACACATTGAGATGGACCAAGCCACATTGAGATGGACCAGCCCTCAACTGTTCCTTACACATTGAGATGGACCAGCCCCTTACACATTGAGATGGACCAGCCCTCAACTGTTCCTTACACATTGAGATGGACCAGCCCCTTACACATTGAGATGGACCAGCCCTCAACTGTTCCTTACACATTGAGATGGACCAGCCCCTTACACATTGAGATGAGATGGACCAGTTCCCCATTGAGATACACATTGAGATGGACCAGCCCCTTACACATTGAGATGGACCAGCCCTCAACTGTTCCTTACACATTGAGATGGACCAGCCCCCAACTGTTCCTTACACATTGAGATGGACCAGCCCCTTACACATTGAGATGGACCAGCCCCTTACACATTGAGATGGACCAGCCCCTTACACATTGAGATGGACCAGCCCCTTACACATTGAGATGGACCAGCCCTCAACTGTTCCTTACACATTGAGATGGACCAGCCCCCACTGTTCCTTACACATTGAGATGGACCAGCCCCCAACTGTTCCTTACACATTGAGATGGACCAGCCCCCACTGTTCCTTACACATTGAGATGGACCAGCCCCCAACTGTTCCTGAGATGGACCACATAGAGATGGACCAGCCCCCAACTGTTCCTTACACATTGAGATGGACCAGCCCCCAACTGTTCCTTACACATTGAGATGGACCAGCCCCCAACTGTTCCTTACACATTGAGATGGACCAGCCCCCAACTGTTCCTTACACATTGAGATGGACCAGCCCCCAACTGTTCCTTACACATTGAGATGGACCAGCCCCCCACTGTTCCTTACACATTGAGATGGACCAGCCCCCAACTGTTCCTTACACATAGAGATGGACCAGCCCCCAACTGTTCCTTACACATTGAGATGGACCAGCCCCCAACTGTTCCTTACACATTGAGATGGACCAGCCCCCAACTGTTCCTTACACATTGAGATGGACCAGCCCCCAACTGTTCCTTACACATTGAGATGGACCAGCCCCCAACTGTTCCTTGCACATAGAGATGGACCAGCCCTCAACTGTTCCTTACACATTGAGATGGACCAGCCCCCAACTGTTCCTTACACATAGAGATGGACCAGCCCCCAACTGTTCCTTACACATAGAGATGGACCAGCCCTCAACTGTTCCTTACACATTGAGATGGACCAGCCCCCAACTGTTCCTTACACATAGAGATGGACCAGCCCCCCCCAACTGTTCCTTACACATTGAGATGGACCAGCCCCCAACTGTTCCTTACACATTGAGATGGACCAGCCCCCAACTGTTCCTTACACATTGAGATGGACCAGCCCCCAACTGTTCCTTACACATTGAGATGGACCAGCCCCTTACACATTGAGATGGACCAGCCCCCAACTGTTCCTTACACATTGAGATGGACCAGCCCCCAACTGTTCCTTACACATTGAGTTGGACCAGCCCCCAACTGTTCCTTACACATTGAGATGGACCAGCCCCCAACTGTTCCTTACACATGGAGATGGACCAGCCCCCAACTGTTCCTTACACATAGAGATGGACCAGCCCCCAACTGTTCCTTACACATTGAGATGGACCAGCCCCCCACTGTTCCTTACAGATTGAGATGGACCAGCCCCCAACTGTTCCTTACAGATTGAGATGGACCAGCCCCCAACTGTTCCTTACAGATTGCAAAACCACACACTTTAACCATCAATTGACCCATTAACACCCTAATGTGATGTTTTTGACAACTGGAATAGGTGCCAGGAGCAATGCAATTAGCTAAATATGTTTGAGTTATAATATCCACAAATATCAATTGTGGGAAAATAAATTGAAGGCGTAAGTATATGTGCTCAACTGGACATTCTCCCATTCAAGTCAAATATATACTCTTTGCTGATGATTTGGTGCTTCTGTCCCCAACCAAGGAGGGCCTACAGCAGCACCTAGATCTTCTGCACAGATTCTGCCAGACCTGGGCCCTGTCAGACCTGGGCCCTGACAGTAAATCTCAGGAAGATAAAAAATAATAATGGTGTTCCTTGAAAAGGTTCCGTCGCCACAAATACAAATTCCATCTAGACACTGTTTCCCTAGAGCACACAAAAAACTATACATACCTTGGCTCAAACATCAGAGCCACAGGTAACTTCCACAAAGCTATGAACAAGCTGAGAGACAAGGCAAGGCCTTCTAAGCCATCAAAAGGAACATAAAATGTGACATACCAATTAGGATCTGGCTAAAAATACTTGAATCAGTTATATGGTTGTGAGGTCTGGGGTCCGCTCACCAACCAAGAATTCACAAAATGGGACAAACACCAAATTGAGACTCTGCATGCAGGATTCTGCAAAAATATCCTCAGTGTACAACGTAAAACACCAAATAAAAATATTACTTTGACTATGTACAGACTCCGTAAGCATAGCCTTGCTATTGAGAAAGGCCGCCGTAGGCAGACATGCTTCAGTATGTCACAGTACATGTTGGCATTCATGGTTCCCTCAGTGAACTGTAGCTCCCCAGTACCGGCAGCACTCATGCAGCCCCAGACCATGACACTCCCACCACCATGCTTGACTGTAGGCAAGACACACTTGTCTTTGTACTCCTCACCTGGTTGCCGCCACACACGCTTGACACCATCTGAACCAAATAAGTTTATCTTGGTCTCATCAGACCACAGGATATGGTTCCAGTAATCCATGTCCTTAGTCTGCTTGTCTTCAGCAAACTGTTTGTGGGCTTTCTTGTGCATCATCTTTAGAAAGAGGCTTCCTTCTGGGACGACAGCCATGCAGACCAATTTGATGCAGTGTACGGCGTATGGTCTGAGCACTGACAGGCTGACCCCCCCATCCCTTCAACCTCTGCAGCAATGCTGGCAGCACTCATACGTCTATTTCCCAAAGACAACCTCTGGATATGACGCTGAGCACGTGCACTCAACTTCTTTGGTCGACCATGGCGAGGCCTGTTCTGAGTGGAACCTGTCCAGTTAAACCGCTGTATGGTCTTGGCCACCGTGCTGCAGCTCAGTTTCAGGGTCTTGGCCACCGTGCTGCAGCAGTTTCAGGGTTTCAGGGTCTTCAGGGGCCACCGTGCTGCAGCTCAGTTTCAGGGTCTTGGCCACCGTGCTGCAGCTCAGTTTCAGGGTCTTGGCCACCGTGCTGCAGCTCAGTTTCAGGGTCTTGGCCACCGTGCTGCAGCTCAGTTTCAGGGTCTTGGCCACCGTGCTGCAGCTCAGTTTCAGGGTCTTGGCCACCGTGCTGCAGCTCAGTTTCAGGGTCTTGGCAATCTTCTTATAGCCCAGGCCATCTTTATGTAGAACAATGATTTTGTTCAGATCCTCAGCGAGTTCGTTGCCATGAGGTGCCATGTTGAACTTCCAGTGACCAGTCAGTAGAGTTTCAGGGTCGATGACACCAAATTTCAGGGTCTTGGCCACCGTGCTGCACACAGGGTCTGGCAGCTAGCCCCCCATTCACACCTGAAGGTGCCACAGTATGAGGGAGTGTGGGGGATTTTAACACCTGAAACATTTTAACACGAACAAGTCACATGACACCGGGGAGGGAAAATGGCTAATTGGGCCCAATTTGGACATTTTCACTTAGAGGTGTACTCACTTTTGTTGCCAGTGGTTTAGACATTAATGGCTGTGTGTTGAGTTATTTTGAGGGGACAGCGAATGTACACTGTTATACAAGCTGTACACTCACTACTTTACATTGTAGCAAAGTGTCATTTCTTCAGTGTTGTCACATGAAAAAATATACTCCAAATATTTACAAAAATGTGAGGGGTGTACTCACTTTTGTGATATACTGTATTTCCCTCAGATGACACAGATCCACAAAGAATCCCATATCTCCCGTGTGAAACGGCACGACGAACAAACACCATTGTAAAAACCCATATTTATGTTTATTCCCCCCGTTTGTACATGAACCATTTGCACATCGTTGCAACATTATTATTTTGGAACTTCTGTGAGTGTAATGTATGAGAGTGAGATAGGGGAGAGAGAGAGAGAGAGAGAGAGAGACTAACTAACTATACAGTAGGTGCCTCCTGCACTGACTGCGAGGAAAGAGTACTGAAGCACGCGCTCTCTCGCGGAGCAACAAGACGAAACCCGGAACCAGAGAGTTCTTCTGACTGCAGAACCAACGCCACCAAGCAGCCCAGGAGTGAATTTATAGCCATGTATTTGAATAGGGAAGAGGACAATAGCAAAGGTAAGAATATTTTAAGAATTTCCTCACTCTTTGCGAAGAACACCTGTTTTTTTTTTTTGTCGGTCAGTTTCAAGATTTGTATTTTGCAAACGGGGACGCGGTTAACCCGCTCTGTCTCAGGATGATTCTAATCGCTGTTATGTATTAGGGATAACTTTAGTGTTATTGTCCCGGGCATCTGTAGAGCATCTTCTAGACTACAACCTATTGTAATGTATAGCCTATTAATGAGACATCCTGATGTTGATGTGTGTCATTGTGGGGCTATGGACTACTCGCGTCAATGGCATTTATTATTCCAGATATCACGTCAGCGTTATTTATAGTTTACCTAACCTTCCGTTCATCTTCTGTGCAATGCTTTCTGAATCTGAATGTATGCTAATAGCCACCTGTTGTTCGGCTTTGTGATCCTTTGATATTTTGTCATCTATTCACTTGTAAAGGACAACCAAACAACAAGGTCATCCTCAATGATGCCCAAGTTTCTCTAGGAGCCTCTTCTCTCCGACAATAAATAGAGAATAAACAATAAACCAATAAATAAATAAAAGGCTACGCATTATGTTTATGAGAGGAAGAGGAAGTGTCGGGTGAAGAAGATAAGAATGAAAGCGGCGTCATCTTTCCCACTTTGTTTTTTTTTTGAGGCGTGATTTGCGTGAATTGTCCAGTGTAAATACACTGTATTACTGCCCTTCTATCCTGCAGTGTCACGTTCATTCGCTGGGAGTCCGGGAACCGGTTTTTACACTCAGCACCTAGACGAGACCTGCAGGTCTATACTGTAGTCGCTTATAATAACACATGCTGTTAGCGGACGGCGAGGGAAGGAGAGAAAGAGCAGAAGAAGGGAAGGGAGGGAGAGGCAGAGAGTGAGGTAGAGAGAGAGAGAGAGAGAGAGAGAGAGAGAGAGGTAGAGAGAGAGAGAGGTAGAGAGAGAGAGAGGTAGAGAGAGAGAGAGACAGCGAGAGAGAGAGAGGTAGAGAGAGAGAGAAGTAGAGAGAGAGAGAGGTAGAGAGAGAGGTAAGAGAGAGAGAGAGGTAGAGAGGTAGAGGTAGAGAGAGAGAGAGGTAGAGAGAGAGAGAGAGACAGTGAGAGAGAGAGGTGGAGAGAGAAAGAGAGAGAGAGAGAGAGAGGTAGAGTGAGGGAGAGAGAGGTAGAGGTAGGTAGAGAGAAAGAGAGAGAGGTAGAGTGAGGGAGAGAGAGGTAGAGAGAGAGAGAGAGAGGTAGAGAGAGGTAGAGTGAGGGAGAGAGAGAGAGAGGTAGAGAGAAAGAGAAAAGAGAGAGGGAGAGAGAGGTAGAGAGAGAGAGAGAGGTAGAGAGGTAGAGAGAAAGAGAGAGAGGTAGAGAAAAGAGAGAGAGGTAGAGAGAGAGAGAGAGAGAGAGACAGAGGTAGAGAGAAAGAGAGAGAGGTAGAGAAAGAGAGAGAGAGGTAGAGAGAGAGAGAGAGAGAGGTAGAGAGAGAGAGGTAGAGAGAGAGAGACAGCGAGAGAGAGAGAGGTAGAGAGAGAGGTAGAGAGAGAGAGGTAGAGAGAGAGAGAGGTAGAGAGAGAGAGAGACAGCGAGAGAGAGAGAGGTAGAGAGAGAGAGAAGTAGAGAGAGAGAGAGGTAGAGAGAGAGGTAAGAGAGAGAGAGAGGTAGAGAGGTAGAGGTAGAGAGAGAGAGAGGTAGAGAGAGAGAGAGAGACAGTGAGAGAGAGAGAGGTGGAGAGAGAAAGAGAGAGAGAGAGAGAGAGGTAGAGTGAGGGAGAGAGAGGTAGAGGTAGGTAGAGAGAAAGAGAGAGAGGTAGAGTGAGGGAGAGAGAGGTAGAGAGAGAGAGAGAGAGAGGTAGAGAGAGGTAGAGTGAGGAGAGAGAGAGAGAGAGGTAGAGAGAAAGAGAAAGAGAGAGGGAGAGAGAGGTAGAGAGAGAGGTAGAGAGGTAGAGAGAAAGAGAGAGAGGTAGAGAAAGAGAGAGAGAGGTAGAGAGAGAGAGAGAGAGAGAGACAGAGAGGTAGAGAGAAAGAGAGAGAGGTAGAGAAAGAGAGAGAGGTAGAGAAAAGAGAGAGAGAGAGAGGTAGAGAGAGAGGTAGAGAGAGAGGTAGAGAGAGAGAGGTAGAGAGAGAGAGGGAGAGAGAGAGAGAGAGGTAGAGAGAAAGAGAGAGAGGTAGAGATAAAGAGAGAGAGGTAGAGAGAGAGAGAGAGAGAGAGAGGTAGAGAGAGAGAGGTAGAGTGAGGGAGAGAGAGAGAGAGAGAGAGAGACATAGAGAGAGATGGGGAAAGGAGGAGAGGCAGTTTTTGTTAATTTCCTTTTGATGTGAGATAATGGTCTGGTGCTCTGGGACTGATATTCCCAACCTAACCTGGATATGCCAAATGATGCCGGGCTGTGTATTACGTGTGTGTGGGGGGGCTGTATTAATTTCTGGGGACACTGTTATTTTTCCTGGAAAATGTCTGTCGCTGGAATGGCATAATGAATCATTGCACAATAATCAAATCAAGTGTTATTGGTCACATACACATGGTTAGTAGATGTTATTGGTCACATACACATGGTTAGTAGATGTTATTGGTCACATACACATGGTTAGTAGATGTTATTGGTCACATGGTTAGTAGATGTTATTGGTCACATACACATGGTTAGTAGATGTTATTGGTCACATACACATGGTTAGCAGATGTTATTGGTCACATACACATGGTTGGCAGATGTTATTGGTCACATGGTTAGCAGATGTTATTGGTCACATGGTTAGCAGATGTTATTGGTCACATGGTTAGCAGATGTTAATGGTCACATACACATGGTTGGCAGATGTTATTGGTCACATGGTTAGCAGATGTTATTGGTCACATGGTTAGCAGATGTTAATGGTCACATACACATGGTTAGCAGATGTTATTGGTCACATACACATGGTTAGCAGATGTTAATGGTCACATACACATGGTTAGCAGATGTTATTGGTCACATGGTTAGCAGATGTTAATGGTCACATACACATGGTTAGCAGATGTTATTGGTCACATGGTTAGCAGATGTTAATGGTCACATACACATGGTTAGCAGATGTTATTGGTCACATACACATGGTTAGCAGATGTGATTGGTTACATACACATGGTTAGCAGATGTTAATGGTCACATACACATGGTTAGCAGATGTTATTGGTCAGATGATTAGCAGATGTTATTGGTCACATACACATGGTTAGCAGATGTTATTGGTCACAGTCACATGGTTAGCAGATGTTATTGGTCACATGGTTAGCAGATGTTATTGGTCACATACACATGGTTAGCAGATGTTATTGGTCACATACACATGGTTAGCAGATGTGATTGGTTACATACACATGGTTAGCAGATGTTAATGGTCACATACACATGGTTAGCAGATGTTATTGGTCAGATGATTAGCAGATGTTATTGGTCACATACACATGGTTAGCAGATGTTATTGGTCACAGTCACATGGTTAGCAGATGTTATTGGTCACATGGTTAGCAGATGTTATTGGTCACATACACATGGTTAGCAGATGTTATTGGTCACATACACATGGTTAGCAGATGTTATTGGTCACAGTCACATGGTTAGCAGATGTTATTGGTCACATGGTTAGCAGATGTTATTGGTCACATACACATGGTTAGCAGATGTTATTGGTCACATACACATGGTTAGCAGATGTTAATGCGAGTGTAGTGAAATGCTTATGCTTCTACTTCCTACAATGCAGTAATATCTAACAAGTAATCTAAAGAATTCACAACAACTACCTAATACACACAAATCTAAAATGTATAATAATATTCAATGTATTTGTAGACAATGGTAATGTTTAGCCTGTCCAATACCATTGTGCATGTGTGTTTGGTTACATTTAGCCAGTACAATGTCATCGTGAGTGGTCATTGTGTTAGGCTGTTTCATTTAGCCAGTACAATGTCATTTAGTTTATGGGGTTCAAGAACAAATAGCGACTGAAGCAGCTTTATGGACGAGGACTAGCAGGCAAAGAATGAGGCAGAGGTGTTACCTTCTGGAATATTCCACGACTACTCAGCCCTATTGTCACCCGTCTGCACAGACGCTACTTGGTTCCTCTGTGGCCGTTGTATTGGAAGGTTGTTCCTGGTTGATCGTAACCGTCACAGCGGGAGGTTCCCTTAGCGTTAGCCCGGTACCATGCGCTCTGCTCTGTTTCTATAATTCACCACATGTCTCATGGTGGGGTACTAGAGGAGGGAGGGAGAGAGAGAGGAGAGAGAGAGAGAGGTAGAGAGAGAGAGAGAGAGAGAGAGAGAGAGGTAGAGAGAGAGAGAGAGAGAAGAGAAGAGAGAGGGGGAGGTAGAGAGAGAGAGAGAGAGAAGAGAGAGGGAGGGAGAGAGAGAGACAGCCAGAGAGAGAGAGAGAGAGAGAGAGAGAGAGAGAGCCAGAGACAGAGAGAGAAGAGAGAGAGAGAGAGAGAGAGAGAGAGAGAGGAGAGGAGAAGAGAGAGGGAGGTAGAGACAGAGAGAGAGAAGAGAGAGGGAGGTAGAGAGAGAGGTAGAGAGAGAGGTAGAGAGAGAGGGAGGGAGAGAGGGAGGGAGAGAGAGAGAGAGAGAGAGAGAGAGGCACTCTCTCTCTCTCTCTCTACCTCCCTCTCTCTTCTCTCTCTCTCTCTCTCTACCTCTCTACCTCTCTCTACCTCCCTCTCTACCTCCCCCTCTCTCTCTCTCTTTCTCTCTCTCTCTACCTCCCTCTCTCTTCTCTCTCTCTCTCTCCTGGGGTCATAAATGCAGTCTGTGGGGACATTCCAAACAGCACCCTATTCCCTATATAGTTAACTACTGTTGACCATGGCCTGTAGCGCTATGTAAATCTATATATATGTGGGGAATTGGGTGACATTTGGCACGTTGTCTGTCTGTCCGACAATTTTCCTCAACTTTCAACTAAACTTTCAGCTATAGAAATGATTTTACCCAGAGTTAACAGCGGTCCAGGACGACATTGAATTTGAAGAAACATTGAATTACATTTGAAGGTTAGATAGCTGGAGATGAGATAGGATGAGTTTTTTCAGGTTTTTCTAATTATGAAGTTGTATGGAGAGCACAATTCACTGGAGCTGGCTGCTCCTGTGTGGAGAAAAACATTTCTGACAAATGTTATTTCAACCTTGGACAAGTTGAAAAACATCAGCAATGAAATGAATGACGTAGCTATGGCAGACAATATTAACCTGACAGGGACAGTATTTCAGTCAATTTCATTTGATCAATATGCTGCTATATTTGTTGACCCACTTCTAGAGATGTGGTATGAGGTAAAAAGCATATCTGTTTAAGGTCACTGACCTCCTCAATGTAGTTTCTTAAGGATGTCGTGTGACTATCAGATGCTGGGTCACAAATGGAACTGTCAGTATCTGATGTGGCCACCAGCTGCATTAAGTACTGCAGTGCATCTCCTCCTCATGGACTGCACCAGATTTGCCAGGTCTTGCTGTGAGATGTTACCCCACTCTTCCACCAAGGCACCTTCAAGTTCCCGGACATTTCTTGGGGGGGGATGGCCCTAGCCCTCACCCTCCGATCCATCAGGTCCCAGACGTGCTCAATGGGATTGAGATCCGGGCAGAAAGGGTACCACATAGCGGAAATATGACATTCCTGTCTTGCAGGAAATGATGCACAGAACGAGCAGTATAGCTGGTGGCATTGTCATGCTGGAAGGTCATGTCAGGATGAGCGTGCAGGAAGGGTACCACATGAGGGAGGGTCATGTCAGGATAAGCCTGCAGGAAGGGTACCACATGAGGGAGGAGGATGTCTTCCCTGTAATGCACAGCGTTGAGATTGCCGGCAATGACAACAAGCTCAGTCCGATGATGCTGTGACACACCGCCCCAGACCATGACGGACCCTCCACCTCCAAATCAATCCCGCTCCAGAGTACAGGCCTCGATGTAACGCTCATTCCTTCGACGATAAACGTGAATTCGACCTTCACCCCTGGTGAGACAAAACCGCGACTCGTCAGTGAAGAGCACTTTTTTGCCAGTCCTGTCTGGTCCAGCGACGGTGGGTTTGTGCCCATAGGCGACGTTGTTGCCGGTGATGTCTGGTGAGGACCTGCCTTACACAGGCCTACAAGTCCTCAGTCCAGCCTCTCTCAGCCTATTGTGGACAGTTTGAGCACTGATGGAGGCATTGTGCGTTCCTGGTGTATCTCGGGCAGTTGTTGTTGCCATCCTGCCTAAGTCACGTTCACACAGATGAGCAGGGACCCTGGGCATCATTCTTTTGGTGTTTTTCAGAGTCAGTAGAAAGGCCTCTTTAGTGTCCTAAATTTTCATAACCGTTAATTGCCTACCGTCTGTAAGCTTTTAGTGTCTTAATGACCGTTCCACAGGTGCATGTTCATTAATTGTTTATGGTCCATTGAACAAGCATGGGAAACGGTGTTTAAACCCTTTACAATGAAGATCTGTGAATTATCTTTGAAAGACACCTGGAAAAGGGACGTTTCTATTTTTTGCTGAGATTGATTGAAGGTCATGTTGATGTTCTGTACTCAAATCAAATTTTATTTGTCACATACACATGGTTAGCAGATGTTAATGCGAGTGTAGTGAAATGCTTGTGCTTCTAGTTCCGACAATGCAGTAATAACCAACAAGTAATCTAGCTAACAATTCCAAAACTACTACCTTATAGACACAAGTGTAAGGGGATAAAGAATATGTACATAAAGATATATGAATGAGTGATGGTACAGAGCGGCATAGGCAAGATACAGTAGATGGTATTGAGTGCAGTATATACATATGAGATGAGTATGTAAACAAAGTGGCATAGTTAAAGTGGCTAGTGATACATGTATTACATAAGGATACAGTAGATGATATAGAGTACAGTATATACGTATACATATGAGATGAATAATGTAGGGTATGTAAACATTATATAAAGTGGCATTGTTTAAAGTGGCTAGTGATACATTACATCAAGATGGTAAGATGCAGTAGATGGTACAGAGTACAGTATATACATATGAGATGAGTAATGTAGGGTATGTAAACAAGATGCAGTAGATGGTATAGAGTACAGTATATACATATGAGATGAGTAATGTAGGGTATGTAAACAAGATGTATAGAGTAGATGGTATAGTAAACAAGATACAGTATATACATATGAGATGAGTAATGTAGGGTATGTAAACAAGATGCAGTAGATGGTATAGAGTACAGTATATACATATGAGATGAGTAATGTAGGGTATGTAAACAAGATGCAGTAGATGATATAGAGTACAGTATATACATATGAGATGAGTAATGTAGGGTATGTAAACAAGATGCAGTAGATGGTATAGAGTACAGTATATACATATGAGATGAGTAATGTAGGATATGTAAACAAGATGCAGTAGATGGTATAGAGTACAGTATATACATATGAGATGAGTAATGTAGGGTATGTAAACAAGATGCAGTAGATGGTATAGAGTACAGTATATACATATGAGATGAGTAATGTAGGGTATGTAAACAAGATGCAGTAGATGGTATAGAGTACAGTATATACATATGAGATGAGTAATGTAGGGTATGTAAATATTATATTAATGTGGCTGGTGATACATTCATGTAATGGTGTTGATCTGTGTGAGAGACAGGTTCTACAGTAAGGCTGGTCTCATGGTCCTATAAGGTAGGGGGGGGGGGGCACAGACTATATAATGCATCCCAAAGGGCTTCCTATTCCCTATGTAGTGCACTTCTTTTGACAAGACCCCTATTAGCCCTGGTCAAAAGTAGTGCACTACGTAGGGAATAGGGTGCCATTTGGGACAGCCTTTCTGGATGGAAGTGAATGTGAGATCAGAAGAGCACATGGACCGTCTCAATTGGCACTACCGACTCCCTATTCCCTCTATAGTACACTACATTCGACCAGGGCCTATAGTGGAATAGGGTATTTGATCCACAACCAGGAATTTCACTTCAGTCACTTATTCAGTTTAGTTCAACATGTTTTTCACCAGGAAATATAATTGAAAACGTCTGAATGGAAAAGCCTTGAGGTAAAGACACACGTTCCAAGGCTACAGGCCATTGTACCTTTTCAATCCTGGCTCTGGATGGACAAATATGTTTATTTCCTCGATCGGAGATCAAAACACTGAAGCACTTGGTCCTGTCTTTCCACAGGGCCCTGGTCAAAGTATTGGGAAAGGGAAAGGGGGATACCTAGTCAGTTGTACGACCTTCGACCTGTCTACCGAGTGGCGCAGCGGTCTAAAGCACAGCAGCGGTGTCACTGACCTGGTTCAAATCCAGGCTGTATCACATCCGGCCGTGGTTGGGAGTCCCATAGTGTGGGGCACCATTGGCCCAGCGTTGTTGAGGTTTGGCTTGTAAATAAGAATTTGCTCTTAAATAGTCAGGTCAGGTCTCCTACATAGTCAGGTCAGGTCTCCTACATAGTCAGGGCAGGTCTCCTACATAGTCAGGTCTCTTACATAGTCAGGTCTCCTACAGAGTAAGGTCAGGTCTCCTACAGAGTAAGGTCAGGTCTCCTAAATTGTCAGGTCAGGTCACCTACATAGTCAGGTCAGGTCTCCTACATAGTCAGGGCAGGTCTCCTACATAGTCAGGTCTCCTACATAGTCAGGTCTACTACATAGTCAGGTCAGGCCTCCTACTTAGTCAGGTCAGGTCTCCTACATAGTCTGGTCAGGTCTCCTAAATAGTCAGGTCAGGTCTCCTAAATAGTCAGGTCAGGTCTCCTACATAGTCCGGTCAGGTCTCCTAAATAGTCTGGTCAGGTCTCCTACATCGTCAGGTCTTCTACACAGTCAGGTCAGGACTCTTAAATAGTCAGGTCAGGTCTCCTACATAGTCTGGTCAGGTCTCCTACATAGTCAGGTCAGGTCTCCTACATAGTCAGGTCTCCTACATAGTCAGGTCAGGTCTCCTACATAGTCAGGTCTCCTACATAGTCAGGTCAGGTCTCCTACATAGTCAGGTCTCCTACATAATCAGGTCAGGTCTCCTACATAGTCAGGTCAGGACTCTTAACTGACTTGCCTAGCTAAAATAAAGGTTAAAAACAAATAATACTGTTTAACCCAAACCCTCTGAATCAGAGAGGTGCGGGGGGCTACCTCAATCGACATCCACGCGCCCGGGGAACAGTGGGTTAACTGCCTTGATCAGGGGAACAGTGGGTTAACTGCCTTGATCAGGGGAACAGTGGGTTAACTGCCTTGATCAGGGGAACAGTGGGTTAACTGCCTTGCTCAGGGGAAGAACGACAGATTTTACCTTGTCAGCTCGGGGATTTGATCCAGCAGCATTTCAGTTACTGGCCCAATGCTCTGCCCTAGGGAACCGGCGTCAGGCCCATAGGGGGCACAATGGCCCCCTCAGATTTGTCCTGTTTTAAACAAAACAAAACATCTGTAATACTATTAGCACTATTGGCTTTAGCTGGAACCAGATAGGCTCCCAATCTCCCAACCTCATAACTAGATACCTAGGAGACATTTTAGGTTATCAATCAAGTTAGAGTTAGACAAGCTACCTACTATATTAGCTGGCACGTAGGGACAGAAGGCCTTTCCCACCTATGAACCATCTCTCAGCCTCTCATAACTAGATACCAAGGAACCATCTCTCAGCCTCTCATAACTAGATACCAAGGAACCATCTCTCAGCCTCTCATAACTAGATACCAAGGAACCATCTCTCAGCCTCTCATAACTAGATACCAAGGAACCATCTCTTAGCCTTTCATAACTAGATACCAAGGAACCATCTCTCAGCCTCTCATAACTAGATACCAAGGAACCATCTCTCAGCCTCTCATAACTAGATACCAAGGAACCATCTCTCAGCCTCTCATAACTAGATACCAAGGAACCATCTCTCAGCCTCTCATAACTAGATACCAAGGAACCATCTCTCAGCCTCTCATAACTAGATACCAAGGAACCATCTCTCAGCCTCTCATAACTAGATACCAATGAACCATCTCTCAGCCTCTCATAACTAGATACCAAGGAACCATCTCTCAGCCTCTCATAACTAGATACCAAGGAACCATCTCTCAGCCTCTCATAACTAGATACCAAGGAACCATCTCTCAGCCTCTCATAACTAGATACCAAGGAACCATCTCTCAGCCTCTCATAACTAGATACCAAGGAACCATCTCTCAGCCTCTCATAACTAGATACCAAGGAACCATTGTCACGTACTTTGTGCCCTCTCAGATTAATGGGGCGGATGATGGGTTGTGCCCTCTCATATTAATGGGGCGGATGATGGGTTGTGCCCTCTCAGATTAATGGGGCGGATGATGGGTTGTGCCCTCTCAGATTAATGGGGCGGATGATGGGTTGTGCCCTCTCAGATTAATGGGGCGGATGATGGGTTGTGCCCTCTCAGATTAATGGGGCGGATGATGGGTTGTGCCCTCTCAGATTAATGGGGCGGATGATGGGTTGTGCCCTCTCAGATTAATGGGGCGGATGATGGGTTGTGCCCTCTCAGATTAATGGGGCGGATGATGGGTTGTGCCCTCTCAGATTAATGGGGCGGATGATGGGTTGTGCCCTCTCAGATTAATGGGGTGGATGATGGGTTGTGCCCTCTCAGATTAATGGGGCGGATGATGGGTTGTGCCCTCTCAGATTAATGGGGCGGATGATGGGTTGTGCCCTCTCAGATTAATGGGGTGGATGATGGGTTGTGCCCTCTCAGATTAATGGGGCGGATGATGGGTTGTGCCCTCACAGATTAATGGGGCGGATGATGGGTTGTGCCCTCTCAGATTAAGGTGGTGGTTGATGGGTTGTGCCCTCTCAGATTAATGGGGCGGTTGATGGGTTGTGCCCTCTCAGATTAATGGGGCGGATGATGGGTTGTGCCCTCTCAGATTAATGGGGCGGATGATGGGTTGTGCCCTCTCAGATTAATGGGGTGGATGATGGGTTGTGCCCTCTCAGATTAATGGGGTGGTTGATGGGTTGTGCCCTCTCAGATTAATGGGGCGGATGATGGGTTGTGCCCTCTCAGATTAATGGGGTGGTTGATGGGTTGTGCCCTCTCAGATTAATGGGGTGGTTGATGGGTTGTGCCCTCTCAGATTAATGGGGTGGTTGATGGGTTGTGCCCTCTCAGATTAATGGGGTGGTTGATGGGTTGTGCCCTCTCAGATTAATGGGGTGGATGATGATTTTGAAACAGGGATCCCTACTGACCCAGAGCTGCCAGCACCGTCTTCATGGATTTTAAATCAACCATTTAAAATGTCACAGTGATTTGCAAATGGCTCCCTTTTTCCAGGCAGATTTATTATGATTCTTGTATACAACCAATACATCAAAGTGTTGCTTCGTGGCCCTGCTAAAGGTTATGAAAAGTGTAGAGTAGCGTCACCAGAGAGATGGGGATCTGTAATATGGTGTGAAGAGTAGCGTCAGCCAGAGAGATGGGGATCTGTAATATGGTGTGAAGAGTAGCGTCAGCCAGAGAGATGGGGATCTGTAATATGGTGTGAAGAGTAGCGTCAGCCAGAGAGATGGGGATCTGTAATATGGTGTGAAGAGTAGCGTCAGCCAGAGAGATGGTGATCAGTAATATGATGTGAAGAGTAGCGTCAGCCAGAGAGATGGGGATCTGTAATATGGTGTGAAGAGTAGCGTCAGCCAGAGAGATGGGGATCTGTAATATGGTGTGAAGAGTAGCGTCAGCCAGAGAGATGGGGATCTGTAATATGGTGTGAAGAGTAGCGTCACCCAGAGATGGGGATCTGTAATATGGTGTGAAGAGTAGCGTCAGCCAGAGAGATGGGGATCTGTAATATGGTGTGTAGAGTAGCGTCAGCCAGAGAGATGGGGATCTGTAATATGGTGTGAAGAGTAGCGTCAGCCAGAGAGATGGGGGATCTGTAATATGGAGTGAAGAGTAGCGTCAGCCAGAGAGATGGGGATCTCAGTGTAATATATGGTGGTGATCAGTAATATGGTGTGTAGCGTCAGAGAGAGATCCAGAGAGATGGTGATCAGTAATATGGTGTGAAGCGTAGCGTCAGCCAGAGAGATGGTGATCAGTAATATGGTGTGAAGCGTAGCGTCAGCCAGAGAGATGGTGATCAGTAATATGGTGTGAAGCGTAGCGTCAGCCAGAGAGATGGTGATCAGTAATATGGTGTGAAGCGTAGCGTCAGCCAGAGAGATGGTGATCAGTAATATGGTGTGAAGAGTAGCGTCAGCCAGAGAGATGGGGATCTGTAATATGGTGTGTAGAGTAGCGTCAGCCATGGGGATCTGTAATATGGTGGTGTGAAGAGTAGCGTCAGCCAGAGAGATGGGGATCTGTAATATGGTGTGTAGAGTAGCGTCAGCCAGAGAGGGTGATCTGTAATATGGTGTGAAGAGTAGCGTCAGCCAGAGAGATGGGGATCTGTAATATGGTGTGAAGCGTAGCGTCAGCCAGAGAGAAGGGGATCTGTAATATGGTGTGAAGAGTAGCGTCAGCCAGAGAGATGGGGATCTGTAATATGGTGTGAAGAGTAGCGTCAGCCAGAGAGATGGGGATCTGTAATATGGTGTGTAGAGTAGCGTCAGCCAGAGAGATGGGGCTCTGTAATATGGTGTGAAGAGTAGCGTCAGCCAGAGAGATGGGGATCTCTAATATGGTGTGAAGAGTAGCGTCAGCCAGAGAAATGGGGATCTGTAATATGGTGTGTAGAGTAGCGTCAGCCAGAGAGATGGTGATCAGTAATATGGTGTGAAGAGTAGCGTCAGCCAGAGAGATGGGGATCTGTAATATGGTGTGAAGAGTAGCGTCAGCCAGAGAGATGGGGATCTGTAATATGGTGTGAAGAGTAGCGTCAGCCAGAGAGATGGGGATCTGTAATATGGTGTGAAGAGTAGCCAGAAGATGGTGATCAGCAGAGAGAGATGGGGATCTGTAATATGGTGTGAAGAGTAGCGTCAGCCATGGTGAGAGATGGGGATCTGTAATATGGTGTGAAGAGTAGCGTCAGCCAGAGAGATGGTGATCTGTAATATGGTGTGAAGAGTAGCGTCACCCAGAGAGGGTGATCTGTAATATGGTGTGTAGAGTAGCGTCACCCAGAGAGGGGGATCTGTAATATGGTGTGAATAGTAGCGTCAGCCAGAGAGATGGTGATCAGTAATATGATGTGAAGAGTAGCGTCAGCCAGAGAGATGGTGATCTGTAATATGGTGTGAAGAGTAGCGTCAGCCAGAGAGATGGGGATCTGTAATATGGTGTGAAGAGTAGCGTCAGCCAGAGAGATGGGGATCTGTAATATGGTGTGAAGAGTAGCGTCAGCCAGAGAGATGGGGGATCTGTAATATGGAGTGAAGAGTAGCGTCAGCCAGAGAGATGGGGATCTGTAATATGGTGTGAAGAGTAGCGTCAGCCAGAGAGATGGGGATCTGTAATATGGTGTGTAGAGTAGCGTCAGCCAGAGAGATGGGGATCTGTAATATGGTGTGAAGAGTAGCGTCAGCCAGAGAGATGGTGATCTGTAATATGGTGTGAAGAGTAGCGTCAGCCAGAGAGATGGGGATCAGTAATATGGTGTGAAGAGTAGCGTCAGCCAGAGAGATGGGGATCTGTAATATGGTGTGAAGAGTAGCGTCAGCCAGAGAGATGGGGATCTGTAATATGGTGTGAAGAGTAGCGTCACCAGAGAGAAGGGGATCTGTAATATGGTGTGTAGAGTAGCGTCAGCCAGAGAGATGGGGATCTGTAATATGGTGTGTAGAGTAGCGTCAGCCAGAGAGATGGTGATCAGTAATATGGTGTGAAGAGTAGCGTCAGCCAGAGAGATGGTGATCTGTAATATGGTGTGAAGAGTAGCGTCAGCCAGAGAGATGGGGATCTGTAATATGGTGTGAAGAGTAGCGTCAGCCAGAGAGATGGGGGATCTGTAATATGGTGTGAAGAGTAGCGTCAGCCAGAGAGATTGGGGATCTGTAATATGGTGTGAAGAGTAGCGTCAGCCAGAGATGGGGAGAGTTCTTCACCTCTCTGTTATTCTTGCCCTGCTGGCAAATTGATGATGTCCTGCTATTCATGGTTAATTTACTCATGTAGAATCTGAAATCATTTGTAGGCTACTTACTGCTGCTGAGGCACAGCGCTCTAATGTCCATGTCTGTTTGGGAGATGAATTGAAAAGGAGAGAGAGTGGATGGGGACAGGGATGAAAGGTGGCAAAGCTTTTGAAGAGTCTTTTATTCAGGCAGTCTACCTGTCTGTGGATATAGAGTTTATCAGTGGGATTATTACACATTTCTACTTATGCCCTGGTATCTAATAATGATGTATAGACAAAGCCCTTTACATATCATCTTCTCTGACAACCTGACACTACAGTACTGGATACTCAAAAGATGAAAATGAACCAGAAAGGATTTTAAGTTCATTTAAAAAAATTCAATTAAAAAAGTTTCTGACCAGCAGACGTTTTATAACAGCGACAATTCTTCAAATATTGTTTTTTGAATATGTAGGAGACCTGCCCTGACTATGTAGGAGACCTGACCTGACTATGTAGGAGACCTGACCTGACTATGTTGGAGACCTGACCTGACTGTGTAGGAGACCTGACTTTGTAGGAGACCTGACCTGACTATGTAGGAGGCCTGACCTGACTATGTTGGAGACCTGACCTGACTGTGTAGGAGACCTGACTTTGTAGGAGACCTGACCTGACTATGTAGGAGACCTGACCAGATGATGTAAGAGACCTGACCTGACTGTGTTAGAGACCTGACTATGTTGGAGACCTGGCTATGTAGGAGACCTGACCTGACTATGTAGGAGACCTGAACTGACTATGTAGGAGACCTGACCAGACTATGTAGGAGACCTGACCTGACTGTGTTAGAGACCTGACTATGTTGGAGACCTGGCTATGTAGGAGACCTGACCTGACTATGTAGGAGACCTGACCTGATTATGTAGGAGACCTGACCTGACTATGTAGGAGACCTGACCTGACTATGTAGGAGACCTGACTATGTAGGAGACCTGACTATGTAGGAGACCTGACCTGACTATGTAGGAGACCTGACCAGACTATGTAGGAGACCTGACCTGACTATTTAGGAGACCTGACCTGACTATGTAGGAGACCTGACCTGACTATGTAGGAGACCTGACCTGACTATGTAGGAGACCTGACCTGACTATGTAGGAGACCTGACCTGACTATGTAGGAGACCTGACCAGACTATGTAGGAGACCTGACCTGACTATTTAGGAGACCTGACCTGACTATGTAGGAGACCTGACCTGACTATGTAGGAGACCTGACCAGACTATGTAGGAGACCTGACCTGACTATTTAGGAGACCTGACCTGACTATGTAGGAGACCTAACCTGACTATGTAGGAGACCTGACCTGACTATGTAGGAGACCTGACCTGACTATGTAGGAGACCTGACCTGACTATGTAGGATACCTGACCTGACTATTTAAGAGTCCTGACCTGACTATGTAGGAGACCTGACCTGACTATGTAGGAGACCTGACCTGACTATGTAGGAGGCCTGACCAGACTATGTAGTAGACCTGATTATGTAGGAGACCTGACCAGACTATGTAGTAGACCTGACTATGTAGGATACCTGACCTGACTATGTATGAGACCTGACTATGTAGAGACCTGACCTGACTATTTAGGAGACCTTACCTGACTATTTAGGAGACCTGACCTGACTATGTAGTAGACCTGACCTGACTATTTAAGAGTCCTGACCTGACTATGTAGGAGACCTGACCTGATTATGTAGGAGACCTGACTATGTAGGAGACCTGACCTGACTATTTAGGATACCTTACCTGACTATTTAGGAGACCTGACCTGACTATGTAGGAGGCCTGACCAGACTATGTAGTAGACCTGACTATGTAGGAGGCCTGACCTGACTATGTAGGAGGCCTGACCTGACTATGTTGGAGACCTGACCTGACTGTGTAGGAGACCTGACGCTGTAGGAGACCTGACCTGACTATGTAGGAGACCTGACCAGACTATGTAGTAGACCTGATTATGTAGGAGACCTGACCTGACTATGTAGTAGACCTGACTATGTAGGAGAACTGACCTGACTATGTAGGAGACCTGACTATGTAGAGACCTGACTATTTAGGAGACCTGACCTGACTATTTAGGAGACCTGACCTGACTGTGTAGGAGACCTGACTTTGTAGGAGACCTGACCTGACTATGTAGGAGGCCTGACCTGACTATGTTGGAGACCTGACCTGACTGTGTAGGAGACCTGACTTTGTAGGAGACCTGACCTGACTATGTAGGAGACCTGACCAGACGATGTAAGAGACCTGACCTGACTGTGTTAGAGACCTGACTATGTTGGAGACCTGGCTATGTAGGGGACCTGACCTGGCTATGTAGGGGACCTGACCTGACTATGTAGGAGACCTGACCTGACTATGTAGGAGACCTGACCAGACTATGTAGTAGACCTGACCTGACTATTTAAGAGTCCTGACCTGACTATGTAGGAGACCTGACCTGATTATGTAGGAGAACTGACTATGTAGGAGACCTGACCTGACTATTTAAGAGTACTGACCTGACTATGTAGGAGACCTGACCTGACTATGTAGGAGACCTGACCTGACTATGTAGGAGACCTGACCTGACTATGTAGGAGACCTGACCAGACTATGTAGGAGACCTGACCTGACTATGTAGGAGACCTGACTATGTTGGAGACCTGACTATGTAGGAGACCTGACTATGTAGGAGACCTGACCTGACTATGTAGGAGACCTGACTATGTAGGAGACCTGACTATGTAGGAGACCTGACTATGTAGGAGACCTGTCTATGTAGGAGACCTGACTATGTAGGAGACCTGACCTGACTATGTAGGAGACCTGTCTATGTAGTAGACCTGACTATGTAGGAGACCTGACCTGACTATGTAGGAGACCTGACCAGACTATGTAGGAGACCTGACCAGACTATGTAGGAGACCTGACCTGACTATGTAGGAGACCTGACTATGTAGGAGACCTGACCTGACTATGTAGGAGACCTGACCTGACTATGTAGGAGACCTGACCTGACTATTTAAGAGTACTGACCTGACTATGTAGGAGACCTTACTATTTAGGAGACCTGACCTGACTATTTAAGAGTCCTGACCTGACTATGTAGGAGACCTGACCTGACTATGACTTCCGGCGCCGACAGAGATGGCCGCCTCGCTTCGCGTTCCTAGGAAACTATGCAGTTTTTTTTTTTTTTACGTGTTATTTCTTACATTAGTACCCCAGGTCATCTTAGGTTTCATTACATACAGTCGAGAAGAACTACTGAATATAAGATCAGCGTCAACTCACCATCAGTACGACCAAGAATATGTTTTCCACAACGCGGATCCTGTGTTCTGCCTTACAAACAGGACAACGGAATGGATCGCATGCAGCGACCCAAGGAAACGACTCCGAAAAAGAGGGAAACGTAGCGGTCTTCTGGTCAGACTCCGGACAAGGGCATATCGCGCACCACTCCCCAGCATTCTTCTTGCCAATGTCCAGTCTCTTGACAACAAGGTTGATGAAATCCGAGCAAGGGTAGCATTCCAGAGGGACATCAGAGACTGCAACGTTCTCTGCTTCACGGAAACATGGCTCACTGGAAAGACGCTATCCGGGGCGGTGCAGCCAACGGGTTTCTCCACGCATCGCGCCGACAGAAACAAACATCTTTCTGGTAAGAAGAGTGGCGGGGGCGTATGCCTCATGACTAACGAGACATGGTGTGATGAAGGAAACATACAGGAACTCAAATCCTTCTGTTCACCTGATTTAGAATTCCTCACAATCAAATGTAGACCGCATTATCTTCCAAGAGAATTCTCTTCGATTATAATCACAGCCGTATATATATCCCCCCCCAAGCAGACACTTCGATGGCCCTGAACGAACTTTATTTAACTCTTTGCAAACTGGAAACCATTTATCCGGAGGCTGCATTCATTGTAGCTGGGGATTTTAACAAAGCTAATCTGAAAACAAGACTCCCTAAATTTTATCAGCATATCGATTGCGCAACCAGGGGTGGTAAAACCTTGGATCATTGTTACTCTAAATTCATGACGCATATAAGGCCCTGCCCCGCCCCCTTTCGGAAAAGCTGACCACGACTCCATTTTGTTGATCCCTGCCTACAGGCAGAAACTTAAACAAGGGGCTCCCACGCTGAGGTCTGTCCAACGCTGGTCAGACCAAGCTGACTCCACACTCCAAGACTGCTTCCATCACGAGTTCATTAGAACGTGCGATTCGGTGTGCGAGTTCATTAGAGCGTGAAGATGTCGTTCCCATAGCAACGATAAAAACATTCCTAACCAGAAACCGTGGATTGATGGCAGCATTCGCGTGAAACTGAAAGCGCGAACCACTGCTTTTAATCAGGGCAAGGTGTCTGGCATCATGACCGAATACAAACAGTGCAGCTATTCCCTCCGCAAGGCTATTAAACAAGCTAAGCGTCAGTACAGAGACAAAGTAGAATCTCAATTCAACGGCTCAGACACAAGAGCCATGTGGCAGGGTCTATAGTCAATCACGGACTACAAGAAGAAACCCAGGCCAGTCACGGACCAGGATGTCTTGCTCCCAGGCATACTAAATAACTTTTTTGCCCGCTTTGAGGACAATACAGTGCCACTGACACGGCCTGCAACGAAAACATGCGGTCTCTCCTTCACTGCAGCCGAGGTGAGTAAGACATTTAAACGTGTTAACCCTCGCAAGGCTGCAGGCCCAGACGGCATCCCCAGCCGCGCCCTCAGAGCATGCGCAGACCAGCTGGCCGGTGTGTTTACGGACATATTCAATCAATCCCTATACCAGTCTGCTGTTCCCACATGCTTCAAGAGGGCCACCATTGTTCCTGTTCCCAAGAAAGCTAAGGTAACTGAGCTAAACGACTACCGCCCCGTAGCACTCACTTCCGTCATCATGAAGTGCTTTGAGAGAGTAGTCAAGGACCATATCACCTCCACCCTACCTGACACCCTAGACCCACTCCAATTTGCTTACCGCCCAAATAGGTCCACAGACGATGCAATCTCAACCACACTGCACACTGCCCTAACCCACCTGGACAAGAGGAATACCTATGTGAGAATGCTGTTCATCGACTACAGCTCGGCATTCAACACCATAGTACCCTCCAATCTCGTCATCAAGCTCGAGACCCTGGGTCTCGACCCCGCCCTGTGCAACTGGGTACTGGACTTCCTGACGGGCCGCCCCCAGGTGGTGAGGGTAGGCAACAACATCTCCTCCCGCTGATCCTCAACACGGGGCCCCACAAGGGTGCGTTCTGAGCCCTCTCCTGTACTCCCTGTTCACCCACGACTGCGTGGCCACGCACGCCTCCAACTCAATCATCAAGTTTGCGGACGACACAACAGTGGTAGGCTTGATTACCAACAACGACGAGGCGGCCTACAGGGAGGAGGTGAGGGCCCTCGGAGTGTGGTGTCAGGAAAATAACCTCACACTCAACGTCAACAAAACTAAAGAGATGATTGTGGACTTCAGGAAACAGCAGAGGGAACACCCCCCTATCCACATTGATGGAACAGTAGTGGAGAGGGTAGCAAGTTTTAAGTTCCTCGGCATACACATCACAGACATACTGAATTGGTCCACTCACACTGACAGCGTCAGGAGGCTGAAGAAATTCGGCTTGTCACCAAAAGCACTCACAAACTTCTACAGATGCACAATCGAGAGCATCCTGGCGGGCTGTATCACCGCCTGGTACGGCAACTGCTCCGCCCTCAACCGTAAGGCTCTCCAGAGGGTAGTGAGGTCTGCACAACTCATCACCGGGGGCAAACTACCTGCCCTCCAGGACACCTACACCACCCGATGTTACAGGAAGGCCATAAAGATCATCAAGGACATCAACCACCCGAACCACTGCCTGTTCACCCCGCTATCATCCAGAAGGCGAGGTCAGTACAGGTGCATCAAAGCTGGGACCGAGAGACTGAAAAACAGCTTCTATCTCAAGGCCATCAGACTGTTAAACAGCCACCACTAACATTGAGTGGCTGCTGCCAACACACTGTCATTGACACTGACCCAACTCCAGCCACTTTAATAATGGGAATTGATGGGAAATGTTGTAAATATATCACTAGCCACTTTAAACAATGCTACCTTATATAATGTTACTTACCCTACATTATTCATCTCATATGCATACGTATATACTGTACTCTACATCATCGACTGCATCCTTATGTAATACATGTATCACTAGCCACTTTAACTATGCCACTATGCCACTTTGTTTACTTTGTCAGTACCTCCAGGCTCTGATCAGGCCCTACACCCAAACAAGGGCACTGCGTTCATCCACCTCTGGCCTGCTCTCCTCCCTACCACTGAGGAAGTACAGTTCCTGCTCAGCCATAGTCAAAACTGTTCGCTGCTCTGGCCCCCCAATGGTGGAACAAACTCCCTCACGACGCCAGGACAGCGGAGTCAATCACCACCCTCCGGAGACACCTGAAACCCCACCTCTTTAAGGAATACCTAGGATAGGATAAAGTAATCCTTCTCACCCCCCTTAAAAGATTTAGATGCACTATTGTAAAGTGGCTGTTCCACTGGATGTCTTAAGGTGAACGCACCAATTTGTAAGTCGCTCTGGATAAGAGCGTCTGCTAAATGACTTAAATGTAAAATGTAATGTACATACTCATCTCATATGTATATACTGTACTCGATACCATCTACTGTATGCTGCTCTGTACCATCACTCATTCATATATCCTTATGTACATATTCTTTATCCCCTTACACTGTGTATAAGACAGTAGTTTTGGAATTGTTAGTTAGATTACTTGTTGGTTATCACTGCATTGTCAGAACTAGAAGCACAAGCATTTCGCTACACTCGCATTAACATCTGTTAACCATGTGTATGTGACAAATACAATTTGATTTGATTTGATTGATTTACTGACCTGACTATGTAGGAGACCTCACCAGACTATGTAGGAGACCTGACCTGACTATGTAGGAGACCTAACCTGACTATGTAGGAGACCTGACCTGATTATGTAGGAGACCTCACCAGACTATGTAGGAGACCTGACCTGTCTATGTAGTAGACCTGACTATGTATGTAGGAGACCTGACCTGACTATGTAGGAGACCTGACCTGACTATGTAGGAGACCTGACCTGACTATGTAGGAGGCCTGACCTGACTATGTAGGAGGCTTGACCTGACTATGTAGGAGGCCTGACCTGACTATGTAGGAGGCCTGACCTGACTATGTAGGAGGCCTGACCTGACTATGTAGGAGGCCTGACCTGACTATGTAGGAGGCCTGACCTGACTATGTAGGAGACCTGACCTGAGACCTGACCTGAATAGAGACCTGACCTGGATGGATGAATGGGGGGGGTGGATGAATGGAGGGGTGGATGAATGGAGGGGTGGATGAATGGAAGGGTGGATGAATGGAGGGGTGGATGAATGGAGGGGTGGATGAATGGAGGGAGGGGTGGATGAATGGAGGGGTGGATGAATGTATGGATGGATGAATGGAGGGAGGGGTAGATGAATGGAGGGAGGGGGTGGATGAATGGATGGTGGATGAATGGAGGGGTAGATGAATGGATATGGGTGGATGAATGGAGGGAGGGGTGGATGAATGGAGGGGTGGATGAATAAGGGTGGATGAATGGGGGATGGATGAATGGAGGGGTGGATGAATAGGGAGGGGATGAATGGAGGGATGGATGAATGGATGGATGGATGAATGGAGGGGTGGGTAGATGAATGGAGGGATGGATGAATGGAGGGGTGGATGAATGGAGGGGTGGGTGGATGGATGAATGGATGGGTGGATGAATATATGGATGGATGAATGGATGGATGGATGAATATATGGATGGATGAATGGATGGATGGATGAATATATGGATGGATGAATGGATGGATGGATGAATGGAGGGTTGGATGAATATATGGATGGATGAATGGATGGATGGATGAATGGAGGGTTGGATGAATGGAGGGGTGGATGAATGGATGGGTGGATGAATGGAGGGGTGGATGAATGGATGGGTGGATGAATGGATGGGTGGATGAATGGATGGTTGGATGAATGGATGGGTGGATGAATGGAGGGGTGGATGAATGGATGGGTGGATGAATGGATGGGTGGATTAATATATGGATGGATGAATGGATGGATGGATGAATGGAGGGTTGGATTAATATATGGATGGATGAATGGATGGATGGATGAATGGAGGGTTGGATGAATGGAGGGGTGGATGAATGGATGGGTGGATGAATGGAGGGGTGGATGAATGCATGGATGGATGAATGGAGGGGTGGATGAATGGAGGGT
This sequence comes from Oncorhynchus nerka, assembly GCF_034236695.1. NCBI lineage: Eukaryota > Metazoa > Chordata > Actinopteri > Salmoniformes > Salmonidae > Oncorhynchus > Oncorhynchus nerka. Next base: position 2,687,458 of record NC_088404.1, read on the forward strand.
TAGGGGAGGATTTGGCCGGCAGGGATGTCCTTGTCCCATCTCTTGGGACTCCTGTGGCGGGCCAGGCGCAGTGTACACTGACACGGTCGCCAGGTGTACGGTGTTTCCTCTGACACATTGGTACGGCTGGCTTCCGGATTAAGTGTTCATTGTGTCAAGAAGTGTGGCTTGGTTGGTTGTGTTTCGGAGGACGCACGGCTCTCGACCTTTGCCTCTCCCGAGTCCGTACGGGAGTTGCAGTGATGAGACAAGACTATAACTACCAACTGGAAACCACGAAATTGCCGAGAAACAGGGCCTTATGTCTCTGGGGATTGAAGATGGTGGGTAATGTATTATACTCTTAGTTCTTCCCTGATCCCTGCAGATCTGTTCTGAGAGACAAGAGGGGGATGAGGTGTTGGTTACAGTAAATGGAAAGAGAGGGGGTTCATGAGTAGGTGTCAAAAAAGGGCTATGGGATGACAGCTGGAGAGAGAGAGAGAGAGAGAGCGAGCCAGAGAGACAGAGAGCCAGAGAGGGAGAGAGAGAGAGAGAGACAGAGAGAGAGCCAGAGAGAGTGAGAGCCAGAGAGGGAGAGAGAGAGAGAGAGAGAGAGCCAGAGAGAGAGAGAGAGAGCCAGAGAGGGAGAGAGAGAGACAGAGAGCCAGAGAGAGAGAGAGACAGAGAGAGTGAGAGCCAGAGAGGAAAAGAGAGAGAGAGAGAGAGAGAGAGAGAGAGCCAGAGAGGGAGAGAGAGAGAGAGACAGAGAGAGAGAGAGCCAGAGAGAGTGAGAGCCAGAGAGGGAGAGAGAGAGAGAGAGAGAGAGAGAGAGAGAGAGAGAAAGAGAGAGGGAAGAGAGAGAGAGCCAGAGAGAGAGAGAGAGAGACCAGAGAGAGAGAGAGAGCCAGAGAGAGAGAGAGAGACAGAGAGGGAAAGAGAGAGAGAAAGAGAGAGACAGAGAGAGAGAGAGAGAGAGAGAGAGCCAGAGAGAGAGAGAGGGTATCCATATGGAGTTGTTTTCACACTCTTGATTTGACCAGACGACAGAGAGAGAGAGTGTTCTGAGCTGAACATAACATTATGCCTGTTATTTATCATCTCCAAGCTGCTATTTCATCCTATATTATCACATAAGGTAATCTCCCTGTTTTAATATGTAATTTTTTAGAGTGGTCCAACAACCATTAGAAGAATTGTAATCTAATTAAGAAATGTAGATCCAGCAAGTTGTGTAAATTAGTATATTCCTCCTGCTGGCAGTTTTGGCAGACTAGTGTTCCTCTGAGAGAGATGGAGGGAGAGAAAGAGGAGAGGAGGAGAGGTGAAGGGAAGAGGGAGGGAGATGAGGGAGAGAGATGAGGGAGAGATGAGGGAGAGAGATGAGGGAGAGAGATGAGAGAGAGAGAGGAGGAGAGGGGGAGGGAGGAGGGAGAGAGGAGAGAGAGAAGGAGAGGTGAAGGAAGGAGGGAGAGAGGAGAGAGAGGAAGAGAGAGAGGAGAGGAGGAGAGGGGAGGGAGGAGGGAGAGAGATGAGGGAGAGAGGTGAGGGGAGGGAGGAGGGAGAGAGGTGAGGGGAGTGAGGGAGAGGAGAGAGAGAAGAGAGGAGTGAGGAGGAGAGGAGTGAGGGAGGGAGAGGAGAGAGAGGAGGAGAGGTGAAGGGATGAGGGAGAGAGATGAGGGGGAGGAGGGAGAGAGATTAGGGAGTGAGGGAGAGGAGTGAGGGAGAGGAGAGGAGTGAGGGAGAGGAGATGAGTGAGGGAGAGGAAATGGAGAGAGAGGAAGAGATTGAGGGAGAGGAGATTTAGATGAGTGGAGTGGGGGAGAGGCGAGAGAGGAGGGGAGTGAGAGAGAGGAGAGAGAGAGGATGGGTGGGTGGGGGAGAGAGGAGGGGAGTGAGGGAGAGGAGAGAGAGAGGATGGGTGGGGAGAGGAGAGGTGAGGGGAGTGGGGGAGAGGAGAGAGAGAGAGGGTGTGAGGGAGGGGTGTGAGGGAGAGAGAGGGAGTGAGGGAGAGGAGAGGGAGAGAGGGGAGTGAGGGAGAGAGAGAGAGAGAGAGGGGAATGAGGGAGAGGAGAGAGAGAGAGAGGGGAGTGAGGGAGAGAGGGGAGTGAGGGAGAGGAGAGGGAGAGAGGGGAGTGAGGGAGAGAGGGGAGAGAGTAGCAGAGAGTAATGGGCCTCAGCTAAAGCGACAGATGAAGATGAAGATTTTGTGTGAAAAGCTGACAGAGACTACACACACACACACACACACACACACACACACACACACACACACACACACACACACACACACACACACTCTCTCACTCTCTCTCAACATGTAACATTCAGAAGGGTTGAGGTTGGTAGGGTAGAAGGACATACACGTTCATATATCTGCTGCTATTGATACTATGTGGGCTGTAAAACAAGTAACCAGTGTACTGTGAATGTACACATGATCATAGGACCAAATGCATTTCAATGTGGAATACAACACATGCTTCATTCCACGGTTCATGAGTAGATGGATCTGATTATATCTTCTCTTCTGCTCTACTATACTCTACTCTATTCTGCCATACTCTATTCTACTATACTCTACTCTATTCTACTCTATTCTACTATACTCCACTCTATTCTACTATACTCTACTCTATTCTACTATACTCTATTCTACTATACTCTACTCTATTCTACTATACTCTACTCTATTCTGCCATACTCTATTCTACTCTACTCTACTCTATTCTACTATACTCCACTCTATTCTACTATACTCTACTCTACTATACTCTACTATATTCTACTATACTCTACTCTATTCTACTATACTCCACTATATTCTACTATACTCTACTCTACTATACTCTACTATATTCTACTATGCTCCACTCTATTCTACTATACTCTACTCTACTATACTAAACTATATTCTACTATGCTCTACTCTACTCTATTCTACTATACTCTACTCTATTCTGCCATACTCTATTCTACTATACTCTACTCTATTCTACTCTACTCTATTCTACTATACTCCACTCTATTCTACTATACTCTACTCTATTCTGCCATACTCTATTCTACTATACTCTACTCTATTCTACTCTACTCTACTCTATTCTGCCATACTCTATTCTACTATACTCTACTCTATTCTGCCATACTCTATTCTACTATACTCTACTCTATTCTACTCTACTCTACTCTATTCTACTATACTCCACTCTATTCTACTATACTCTACTCTATTCTACTCTACTCTACTCTATTCTACTATACTCCACTCTATTCTACTATACTCTACTCTACTATACTCTACTATATTCTACTATGCTCTACTCTATTCTACTCTTCTCTACTATACTTTACTCTATTCTACTATACCCTACTATACTCTACTCTATTCTACTATACTTTACTATATCATACTATACTCTACTTTATTCTACTATACTCTACTCTATTCCACTATACTCTACTATATTCTACTATACTCTACTATACTCTATTCTATTCTACTATATTCTACTCTATTCTACCTTACTCTACTATACTCCACTCGATTCTACTATATGCTACTCTATTCTACTATACTCTATTCTACGGTACTCTACTATGCTCTACTCTATTCTACCATACTCTACTCTATTCCACTATACTCTACTATATTCTACGTTCCTCTACTATACTATATTCTACTATACGCTACTATACTCTATTCTATTCTACTATATTCTACTCTATTCTACCTTACTCTACTATACTCCACTCGATTCTACTATACTCTACTCTATTCTACTATACTCTACTCTATTCTACGGTACTCTACTATGCTCTACTCTATTCTTCCATACTCTACTCTATTCTACTCTACTATACTATGCTCTACTATGTTCTACTATGCTCTACTATACTCCACTCTACTCCATTCTACTATACTCTATTCTGCTATACTATACTCTATTCTACTATACTATACTCTGTTCTACTATGCTCTATCATACTCTTATCTATTCTACTGTACTCTACTCTATTCTACTATACTCTATTCTACTAATGTCTACTCTATTCTACTATACTCTATTCTACTATGCTCTATTCTACTATACTCTATTCTACTATACTCTATTCTATTCATTTTTACTCTATTCTACTATTCCCTATTATTCTCGATTCTACTCTAATCTATTATAATCTCTTCTACTATACTATATTCTACTCGATTCTACCCTACTCTACTATATCATTCTCTACTCTACTATACTCTATTCGACTCTACTATACTCTACTCTATTATACTTTATTCTACTATACTATATTCTATTTTACTATACTCTATTCTACTATACTCTACTATACTATATTCTACTCTACTCTGGTTTATTCTCTACTACTCTATTCTACTCTACTATACTATTTTCTACTCTACTATACTCCACTCTATTCTACCATACTATATTCTACTCTACTCTCTTCTACTATACTCTATTCTACTAAACTATACTCTACTCTCTTCTACTATACTACATTCTATTCTACTCTACTATACTCTACTATATTCTACTCTACTATACTCTATTCTACTCTACTCTGGTTTATTCTCTACTACTCTATTCTACTCTACTATACTATTTTCTACTCTACTATACTATTTTCTACTCTACTCTGGTTTATTCTCTACTACTCTATTCTACTCTACTATACTATTTTCTACTCTACTATACTCCACTCTATTCTACCATACTATATTCTACTCTACTCTCTTCTACTATACTCTATTCTACTAAACTATACTCTACTCTCTTCTACTATACTACATTCTATTCTACTCTACTATACTCTACTATATTCTACTCTATTATACTCTATTCTACTCTACTCTAATATACTATATTCTACTCTACTATACTCTGCTCTCTTCTACTATACTATGTTCTACTCTATTCTATTCTACTATACTCTATTCTATACTCTGTTATACTCTACTATACTCTACTCTATTCTACTTTACGTTACTATATTCTACTCTATTCTACTCTACTCTACTATATTCTACTATACTATATTCTACTCTGCTTTACTCTATCCTACTCTACTATACTATACTCTACCCTATTCTACTCTACTATACTATATTCTACTCTTCTATACTATACTCTACTCTCTTCCACTCTACTATACCATATTCCACTCTACTATACTCTACTCTGCTCTACTCTATTCTACTATACTCTATTCTACTATATTCTACTCTACTATACTATATTCTACTCTACTATACTCTACTCTCTTCTACTCTACTATACTCTAGTCTACTATACTATACTCTACTCTCTTCTACTATACTATATTCTGCTATACCCTATTCTACTCTGCTATACTCTACTATACTCTACTCTATTCTACTCCACTACACTATATTCTACTCGAATATACTCTAGTCTATTCTACTATACTACACTCTACTATACTCTAATCTATTCTATTCTACTGCACTATATTCTACTCAAATATACTCTATTCTACTATACTATATTCTACTCTACTCTACTATGCTCTCTTCTACTATACTATATTCTACCCTATTATATTCGACTATACTCTATTCTACTATACTATATTCTATACTCGATTATACTCTACTCTACTTTACTATATTCTACTCTACTATACTATACTATATTCTACTATACTATACTCTACTCTCTTCTACTCTACTATAATCTACTCTTCTATACTCTACTCTACTATACTATATTCCACTCTACTCTACTCTACTCTATTCTACTCTACTACACTCTCTTATACTCTATTCTACTCTACTCTACTATATTCTACTCTACTATACTCTACTATCCTATCTTATATTCTACTCTACTCTGTTCTACTCCATGCTCTGGTACATACACACATATATACACATACACACTCACATACACATACACACACACACACACACACACACACACACACACACACACACACACACACACACACACACACACACACACACACACACACACACACACAGAGAGAGCAATGGAGATATTACAGAACCACAAGGGGAGCAGCCTGCACCACACCAGAAGTCCTGCTAATATTATCTGTGCTGGGTGGTGCCAATGACTCCACCGTGTGTGGTAGGACTTGTGTGTAGCCACTGTGTTAGGGTAGTCTTGTTAACACGTCCTTGACTTGAGAGTCTGGAAAGGCTGCTTTGATGTGTGGGCACGACGCGACCATAATGAAGGGGCTGTGCCCTCAGACTTCAAGAGGGCACCCTACGCTGGTTGGATATCCCCGTTTAGAATCAAACTAATCATGATGTATTTTATAGAGGACTGCTCTGGCCCTCCCCTTCCAGTCAGCCCTCTCCCTTCCAGCCAGCCCTCTCCCTTCCAGCCATCCCTTCCCCTTCCAGCCATCCCTCTCCCTTCCAGCCACCCCTTCCCCTTCCAGCCATCCCTTCCCCTTCCAGCCATCCCTTCCCTTCCAGCCATCCCTTCCCCTTCCAGCCAGCCCTTCCCCTTCCAGCCATCCCTTCCCCTTCCAGCCATCCCTTCCCCTTCCAGCCATCCCTTCCCCTTCCAGCCAGCCCTTCCCCTTCCAGCCATCCCTCTCCCTTCCAGAGCCAGCCCTTCCCCTTCCAGCCAGCCCTTCCCCTTCCAGCCAGCCCTTCCCCTTCTAGCCTGCCCTTCCCACTGAAGTTAAAGTGGGGCAGGCAGGGGTATTGTAGCCTAGCTTTTAAGAGCGTTGGGCTGGTAACCGAGAGGTCGCTGGTTCAAATCCCCAAGCCAACTAGGCGAACAATCTGCCGATGTGCCCTTGAGCAAGGCACTTAACCCGTATTACTCATGTAAGTCGCTCTGGATAAGAGCATCTGCAAAATGATGACATATGCAAGTTATATATTTTCCTTCTTGGATGTCCTGTTTACATAGTAGAGGAATGTTGTGAATCACCCATGCATTCTTAGCTAGCTACTACTGCACTACCCATGTTCACTTCTGGAAGTTTCCTCCCTGCCCCCTAACTTTGTCAATGTATGAACTTAAAGCTTTTTCCTCAACCCTAATAGATCATAGTCTGTCCCAGAAAAAAAGAGCAACAGGAAATTAAAATTAAATTAAAATTCATTAAAATAAATTAAAAACACCCCCCTTCCCAAACATTGCAAATATTGTCACATGACCTTCTGCTTGTACTGTTAAAAATATGCACACCTGCACATCTCAAAATGTATTAAAATGTAATTATTACCACCATCAATATCAATAACTGTAAAAAGCCTGTGTTTAAAAACATGGATATCAACTTTACTACTGTAAATCAGCATGGTTTTGTGGCACAGTCGATGGCACGCAGGGCTACGGTTTCAGCGACCACAACAGACAAGCTCTCTCTCCCTGCCTGTTTCACTACGATCAGAGCCGGCTGTAATAATCAGCTCGGGGCAAATCAGGTATAAAAAAAAAGAATGTTGATGCTATATTTATCAAGACATCAAAATATATTCAACGATTTTCCACCAACAGGTTTCTGTGCCAATGCACCAGACACACAACCGATAAGCAACGCGTAACTGCATACCGATTACCGACTTAGAGCTTTTCCGTTTTCAACACTACAATCAAATAGAGTAAATCTCGACAAACAGAAGAAAAACATCCCTCTCAGTATTTATTTGTTTGACAATCTCCGAATGTCAGTTAACTTTTTGGTGTTTTGTAAAAAATGTCTCTTCGTATTTATCGAAAAGGCCCCTGCACAGTTTGGATCCTGGTATTACGTTTCATTCAGAAAGTATTCAGACCCCTGACCTTTTTCCACAGTTTGTTACGTTATGATGAAATTGATGAAATTAAATGTTTTCCTCATCAATCTACACACAATACCACATAATGACAAAGCGAAAACAGATTTTTAGAAATGTTCTAAATTAATTTTAAAAATACCTTATTTACATCAGTATTCAGACCTTTTGCTATGAGACTAGAAATTGAGCTCAGGTGCATCCTGCTTCCATTGATCATCCTTGAGATGTTTCTAAAACTTGATTGGAGTCCACCTGTGGTAAATTCAATTGATTGGACATGATTTGGAAAGGCACACACCTGTCTACATAAAGGTCCCACAGTTGACAGTGCATGTCAGAGAAAAAACAACAAGTCATAAGGTCGAAGGAATTGTCCGTAGAGCTCTGAGACAGGATTGTGTCGAGGCACAGATCTGAGGAAGGGTACCAAAACATTTCTGAAGCATTGAAGGTCTGGAACCACAGAGACTCCTCCTAGAGCTGGCTGCCCGGCCAAACTGAGCAATCAGGGGAGAAGGGCTTTGGTCAGGGAACTTGAACCCGATCTAACATCTCTGGAGACACCTGAAAATTGCCTTGCAGCGACGCCTCCCATCCAACCTGACAGAGCTTGAGAGGATCTGTAAAGAAGAATATGAGAAATACAGGTGTGCCAAGCTTGTAGGGTCTTCATAATTATGGGGATTTGTGTGCATATTGATGAGGTGGAAAAAAATAAATGAAAAATCTGAATACTTTCCGAATGCACTGTAGAATAGTAAGAAGTGTGGTATATTATATATATTGCTCAATGTTATCACAGATTTTATTTTTTAAATGCAGCTGTCCTTTTCAGTGGGGAGGTTACCATGGCGACCAAGGCACTCTGAGTTGTCCCTGACAGTGTGCCTGTGAGATGACTAGTTGGCTGTTGTGTCTTCGGTAACAGTTGAAGCTCAAACAGTGAAAAAAACAACCCCAGCTTGTGAACAAATCAATGCAAATAGCCAAAAAGACACAAAAGGACAAAGTCTCACTTCAAGTCGACTTTTGAGTAAATTAGACCAACTTTTATGCCCTGTGTGTAGTGTTTCTAAAAATGAATCTTACCTCAGCACTTCAATCACAGTGTGCTCCCCAGCCAGGCGGTGTTGCTGCGCGCTGCACCAATTGTGTTTGTTATAGGATTCCTAGTTCTTTGCGTGATTAGCCACCATCTATGAATCAAAATGACTGAATCACTTTGAAAACAGCTACCGCACCATTTATTTTGCTATAAATGTGCTCATACTTGATTTCTATTTCTATTCGCAGAGGTGAGTGAGATGCACTGGGGAGCTCAGATCACCTGCCTACATGGCTGGTTAAATATACATCTTTACCTGCCAATGGCATAATCTACCTGCATTTGGCAGGTGTTCATTTTAGGCCCTGCAAACAGCGCATCAATATCAGAAGTAAAACTACAGCTACTGTTTCTCTGTACAGAGTAAATCTGATCTGAATGGAATTAATGAAACATTCAAATAACATGGTTTTTGTACCAACATTCAAATGACATTTTCACTGCATTTTTACAGCATAGAGTAGAATTGTACTTAGTTATATAACAATACTGCAATCATTAATAGTATTGTGTTGTTGTAGGCTGGTCTGGGAGGAACATTGTGTTGTTGTAGACTGGTCTGGGAGGATCATTGTGTTGTTGTAGACTGGTCTGGGAGGATCATTGTGTTGTTGTAGACTGGTCTGGGAGGATCATTGTGTTGTAGACTGGTCTGGGAGGAACATTGTGTTGTTGTAGACTGGTCTGGGAGGATCATTGTGTTGTTGTAGACTGGTCTGGGAGGATCATTGTGTTGTAGACTGGTCTGGGAGGATCATTGTGTTGTTGTAGACTGGTCTGGGAGGATCATTGTGTTGTAGGCTGGTCTGGGAGGATCATTGTGTTGTTGTAGACTGGTCTGGGAGGATCATTGTGTTGTTGTAGACTGGTCTAGGAGGATCATTGTGTTGTAGGCTGGTCTGGGAGGATCATTGTGTTGTAGGCTGGTCTGGGAGGATCATAGGCTGGTCTGGGAGGATCATTGTTGATCAGTTTGTAGACTGGTCTGGGAGGATCATTGTGTTGTAGACTGGTCTGGGAGGATCATTGTGTTGTAGACTGGTCTGGGAGGATCATTGTGTTGTTGTAGACTGGTCTGGGAGGATCATTGTGTTGTAGGCTGGTCTGGGAGGATCATTGTGTTGTTGTAGACTGGTCTGGGAGGATCATTGTGTTGTAGGCTGGTCTGGGAGGATCATTGTGTTGTAGACTGGTCTGGGAGGATCATTGTGTTGTAGGCTGGTCTGGGAGGATCATTGTGTTGTAGGCTGGTCTGGGAGGATCATTGTGTTGTAGACTGGTCTAGGGAGGATCATTGTGTTGTAGGCTGGTCTGGGAGGAACATTGTGTTGTAGGCTGGTCTGGGAGGATCATTGTGCTGTCCCTAAACAAGATCAATAGGTGGACGTTTTGTATCTCATGTCTTCACTGTTCCTTGATTATGCACCTCCCCATTGACTATCAGCTATTCCTATTGGTTCTTGTGGATTCTTTTTTAACATTGAGGCTTTAAATTTTTGTTTTTCTGCTTAATTTGTTGATTCTTGTGTATCATTTTTTCTCCCCGATTTTATGGTATCCAATTGGTAGCTACAGTCTTGTCTCATCGCTGCAACTCCCGTACGGACTCAGGAGAGGTGAAGGTCCTCCCCGAAACACGACCCTGCCAAGCTGCACTGCTTCTTGACACAATGCGCACTGAACCCGGAAGCCAGCCACACCAATGTGTCAGAGGAAGTGATTTGATTGGTGTGAAGCAAAATCCAAACTGGCCTCCCTGGGTTGAGGGAGGTTGGGGGGGTTCTCAACTTTGATTGGCTAATTATTTTATATTTTGTCATCTAGGGAGGCCAGATGCTTTCTGGCATCAATCAATCAAATGCGAAGGCGGCAACATTTTATGCTCTTTTGGTCCAGACAGCATCAGATTCAAGGGCTACACATACAGAGGGGTTTCCTTCGTTCTGATGATTTCTCCCATTCAGGCATTTTAGAATTGACAGAAAATTATGAAAATAAAGAGAGAGATGAAAGATAAATTATTTTATATACACTACCATGCAAAAGTTTGGGGTCCTTGTTTTTGAAAGAAAAGCTCATTTTTTGTCCTTTAAAATAACATCAAATTGATCAGAAATCCAGTGTAGACATTGTTAATATTGTAAATGACTATTGTAGCTGGAAACAGCAGATTTCTTTATGGAATATCTACATAGGTGTACAGAGGCCCATTATCAGCAGCCATCACTCCTGTGTTCCAATGGCACGTTGTGTTGATAAATCCAAGTTTATCGTTTTTAAAAGTCTTATTGATCATTAGAAAACCTTTTTGCAATTATGTTAGCACAGCTGAAAACTGTTGTACTCTTTAAAGAAGGAATAAAACTGGCCTTCTTTATACTAGTTGTATCTGGAGCATCAGCATTTGTGGGTTCCATTACAGGCTCAAAACGGCCAGAAACAAAGAACTTTCTTCTGAAACTCGTCAGGCTATTCCATGCGAGAAATTACCAAACTGGCTCCAACCAAAATAGAAACGGGCTTTTACCAGAATAGAAACTGGCTCTAACCAGAATAGATAGAGGAGTGGGAGGCCACGGTGCACAACTGAGCAAGAGCGAGTCAGAGCAGGCAGAACTGTAGCGGAGAGGAAAACAGCGTCAGGCAAGGGAAACCAGGAACAAACAGCTAGAAACATGGACTGACTGAGCAGAGATTATGATCTGGCAGTGTGGAAGTTGCAGGACTGAGTATTTGTCGAGGTCTTGATTATGGAACAGGTTGCAGCTGGTGGGGATCTGCTCTGACTCCAGCAAACCTGTCTCTGCCCACACAATCACACACACAGAGAGAGAAGGAGGGGGAGAGAGTACTGGGGGAGTGGCGGGAGGTGACAGGCACTAGAGGGCGTGGCAGGAGCAGATGTGACAGTGTTTTTGTATAGTGTTTGTTTGGTCTTTGTTCCCATGCCTTTACACGGCACTCCTTAATTTGGGTACAATAAAAAAATCTATATTATGCATTCCTGCGTCTCTCTCCTGAATAATTTATAGTTGACAGAATAATGGACCATTAAGGGAGATGGAATGGCCCATCCGACGACGCTGCGACTGGGCATAAACAAATACATTTAATATATGCCATCGCTAAAATAAACATTTGGTTGTGTAATGAAGATGTTAGGTAACAATAGAATAAATAAATAATGTATAATGACAAAGCAGCGTTAGTTTATGTTACTGTAGGATATATGTAGAAACAACAACAATAACCGTTCAATACATTTTGTTTGTGGATCAAAGTATCAGCTTCTTTTTATATATACAGTGGCAGTCAAAGGTTTGGACACACCTACTCATTCAAGGGTTTTTCTTGATTTTTACTATTTTCTACGCTGTAGAATAATAGTGAAGACATCAAAACTAAATAACACATGGAACCAAAAAAGTGTTAAGCAGATCAAAATATATCTCTCAACCAGCTTAATGAGGAATGCTTTTCCAGCAGTCTTGAAGTAGTTCCCACATATGCTGAGCACTTGTTAGCTGCTTTTCCTTCACTCTGCGGTCCAGCTCATCCCAAACCATCTCAATTTGGTTGAGGTCAGGTGATTGTGGAGGCCAGGTCATCTGATGCAGCTCCTTCACTCTCCTTCTTGGTCAAATATCCCTTACACAGCCTGGAGGTGTGTTTTGGGTCAGATGGGATGGCATATCGTGGCAGAATGCTGTGGTAGCCATGCTGATTAAGTGTGCCTTGAAATATAAATAAATCACAGACAGTGTCACCAGCATATCACCACCACACCACCTCCTCCATGCTTCACGGTGGGAACCACACATGCAGAGATCATCTGTTCACCTACCCTGCGTCTCACAAACACAGACCAAAGGACAGATTTCCACCAGTCTAATGTCCATTGTTTGTGTTTCTTGGCCGAAGCAAGTCTCTTCTTCTTATTGGTGTCCTTTAGTAGTGGTTTCTTTGCAGCAATTCGACCATGAAGGCCTGATTCACGCAGTCTCCTCTGAACAGTTGATGTTGAGATGTGTTTGTTACTTGAACTCTGTGAAGCATTGGGCTGCAATTTGGGCTGCAATATCTGAGGCTGGTAGCTCTATTGAATGTATCCTCTGCAGCAGAGGTAACTCTGGGTCTTCCTTTCCTGTGGTGATCCTTGTGAGAGCCAGTTAACTCTAATGAACTTATCCTCTGCAGCAGAGGTAACTCTGGGTCTTCCTTTCCTGTGGTGATCCTTGTGAGAGCCAGTTAACTCTATTGAATGTATCCTCTGCAGCAGAGGTAACTCTGGGTCTTCCTTTCCTGTGGTGATCCTTGTGAGAGCCAGTTGACTCTATTGAATGTATCCTCTGCAGCAGAGGTAACTCTGGGTCTTCCTTTCCTGTGGTGATCCTTGTGAGAGACAGATTCGTCACAGAGCTTGGTGGTTTCTGCGACTGCACTTGAAGAAACTTTCAAAGTTTTTCTGATTGACTGACCTTCATGTCTTAAAGTAATGATGGACTGTCGTTTCTCTTTGCTTATTTGAGCTGTTCATGCCATAATATGGACTTGGTCTTTTACCAAATAGGGCTGTCTTCCACTACTAATATATAACATATACAACAATCAACCACTAATATATACAACATCCACTAATATATACAACAATCAACCACTAATATATACAACATCCACTAATATATACAACAATCAACCACTAATATATATACAACATTCAACCACTGATATATACAACAATCAACCACTGATATATACAACAATCAACCACTGATATATATACAACATTCAACCACTAATATATACAACATTCAACCACTAATATATACAACATTCAACCACTAATATATATACAACAATCAACCCCTGATATATACAACAATCAACCACTGATATATATACAACAATCAACCACTAATATATATACAACATTCAACCACTAATATATATACAACATTCAACCACTAATATATACAACATTCAACCACTAATATATACAACATTCAACCACTAATATATACAACATCCACTAATATATATACAACATTCAACCACTAATATATATACAACAATCAACCACTAATATATATACAACAATCAACCACTAATATATATACAACATTCAACCACTAATATATATACAACATTCAACCACTAATATATATACAACATTCAACCACTAATATATACAACATTCAACCACTAATATATATACAACAATCAACCACTAATATATATACAACATTCAACCACTGATATATATACAACATTCAACCACTAATATATACAACATTCAACCACTAATATATACAACATTCAACCACTAATATATACAACATTCAACCACTAATATATACAACATTCAACCACTAATATATATACAACAATCAACCCCTGATATATACAACAATCAACCACTGATATATATACAACAATCAACCACTAATATATATACAACATTCAACCACTAATATATATACAACATTCAACCACTAATATATACAACATTCAACCACTAATATATACAACATTCAACCACTAATATATATACAACATTCAACCACTAATATATATATACAACATTCAACCACTAATATATATACAACATTCAACCACTAATATATACAACATCCACTAATATATATACAACATTCAACCACTAATATATATACAACAATCAACCACTAATATATATACAACAATCAACCACTAATATATATACAACATTCAACCACTAATATATATACAACATTCAACCACTAATATATACAACATTCAACCACTAATATATACAACATTCAACCACTAATATATACAACATTCAACCACTAATATATACAACATTCAACCACTAATATATACAACATCCACTAATATATATACAACATTCAACCACTAATATATATACAACATTCAACCACTAATATATACAACATCCACTAATATATACAACATTCAACCACTAATATATATACAACAATCAACCACTAATATATACAACATCCACTAATATATATACAACATTCAACCACTAATATATATACAACAATCAACCACTAATATATACAACATCCACTAATATATACAACATTCAACCACTAATATATATACAACATTCAACCACTAATATATACAACATCCACTAATATATACAACATTCAACCACTAATATATACAACAATCAACCACTAATATATACAACATCCACTAATATATACAACATTCAACCACTAATATATATACAACATTCAACCACTAATATATATACAACATTCAACCACTAATATATACAACATCCACTAATATATATACAACATTCAACCACTAATATATACAACATCCACTAATATATACAACATTCAACCACTGATATATACAACATTCAACCACTAATATATACAACATTCAACCACTAATATATACAACATCCACTAATATATACAACATTCAACCACTAATATATACAACATCCACTAATATATACAACATTCAACCACTGATATATACAACATTCAACCACTAATATATACAACATTCAACCACTAATATATACAACATTCAACCACTAATATATACAACATCCACTAATATATACAACATTCAACCACTAATATATATACAACATTCAACCACTAATATATACAACATTCAACCACTAATATATACAACATCCACTAATATATACAACATTCAACCACTAATATATATACAACATTCAACCACTAATATATACAACATTCAACCACTAATATATACAACATCCACTAATATATACAACATTCAACCACTAATATATATACAACATTCAACCACTAATATATACAACATTCAACCACTAATATATACAACATCCACTAATATATACAACATTCAACCACTAATATATATACAACATTCAACCACTAATATATACAACATTCAACCACTAATATATACAACATCCACTAATATATACAACATTCAACCACTAATATATATACAACATTCAACCACTAATATATACAACAATCAACCACTGATATATACAACATCCACTAATATATACAACATTCAACCACTAATATATATACAACATTCAACCACTAATATATACAACAATCAACCACTGATATATACAACATCCACTAATATATACAACATTCAACCACTAATATATACAACAATCAACCACTGATATATACAACATCCACTAATATATACAACATTCAACCACTAATATATATACAACAATCAACCACTAATATATATACAACATTCAACCACTGATATATATACAACATTCAACCACTAATATATATACAACATTCAACCACTAATATATACAACAATCAACCACTGATATATACAACATCCACTAATATATACAACATTCAACCACTAATATATACAACAATCAACCACTGATATATACAACATCCACTAATATATACAACATTCAACCACTAATATATATACAACAATCAACCACTAATATATATACAACATTCAACCACTAATATATATACAACATTCAACCACTAATATATACAACATCCACTAATATATACAACATTCAACCACTAATATATATACAACATTCAACCACTAATATATATACAACATTCAACCACTAATATATATACAACATTCAACCACTAATATATACAACATTCAACCACTAATATATACAACATTCAACCACTAATATATACAACATTCAACCACTAATATATATACAACATTCAACCACTAATATATATATACAACATTCAACCACTAATATATATACAACAATCAACCACTGATATATATACAACATTCAACCACTAATATATATACAACATCCACTAATATATACAACATTCAACCACTAATATATACAACATCCACTAATATATACAACATTCAACCACTAATATATACAACATCCACTAATATATATACAACATTCAACCACTAATATATATACAACATTCAACCACTAATATATACAACATTCAACCACTAATATATACAACATCCACTAATATATATACAACAATCAACCACTAATATATATACAACATTCAACCACTAATATATACAACATTCAACCACTAATATATATACAACATCCACTAATATATACAACATTCAACCACTAATATATACAACATTCAACCACTAATATATATACAACATCCACTAATATATACAACATTCAACCACTAATATATACAACATCCACTAATATATATACAACATTCAACCACTGATATATATACAACATTCAACCACTAATATATATACAACATCCACTAATATATACAACATTCAACCACTAATATATACAACATCCACTAATATATACAACATTCAACCACTAATATATACAACATCCACTAATATATATACAACATTCAACCACTAATATATATACAACATTCAACCACTAATATATACAACATTCAACCACTAATATATACAACATTCAACCACTAATATATATACAACATTCAACCACTGATATATATACAACATTCAACCACTAATATATACAACATTCAACCACTGATATATATACAACATTCAACCACTGATATATATACAACATTCAACCACTGATATATATACAACATTCAACCACTAATATATACAACATTCAACCACTAATATATACAACATTCAACCACTAATATATACAACATTCAACCACTAATATATATACAACATTCAACCACTAATATATACAACATTCAACCACTAATATATACAACATTCAACCACTAATATATATACAACATTCAACCACTAATATATATATACAACATTCAACCACTAATATATATACAACATTCAACCACTGATATATATACAACATTCAACCACTAATATATATACAACATTCAACCACTAATATATACAACATTCAACCACTAATATATACAACATTCAACCACTAATATATACAACATTCAACCACTAATATATACAACAATCAACCACTGATATATATACAACATTCAACCACTAATATATATACAACATCCACTAATATATATACAACATTCAACCCCTGATATATACAACAATCAACCACTAATATATATACAACATTCAACCACTGATATATACAACAATCAACCACTAATATATATACAACAATCAACCACTAATATATACAACAATCAACCACTAATATATATACAACATTCAACCACTAATATATATACAACATTCAACCACTAATATATACAACATTCAACCACTAATATATATACAACAATCAACCACTAATATATATACAACATTCAACCACTGATATATATACAACATTCAACCACTAATATATACAACATTCAACCACTGATATATACAACATTCAACCACTGATATATACAACATTCAACCACTAATATATATACAACATCCACTAATATATACAACATTCAACCACTAATATATATACAACAATCAACCACTAATATATACAACATTCAACCACTAATATATATACAACATTCAACCACTAATATATACAACATTCAACCACTAATATATACAACATTCAACCACTAATATATACAACATTCAACCACTAATATATATACAACATCCACTAATATATATACAACATTCAACCACTAATATATATACAACATTCAACCACTAATATATATACAACAATCAACCACTGATATATACAACATTCAACCACTAATATATATACAACATTCAACCACTAATGTCTGTTGCCAGTTTGTCTTGTCGGGTCCTACCAGCGTTCTTTCCCATTACCCCCATTATCCCCAGTGTATTTATACTTGTGTTCTCTGTTTGTCTGTTGCCAGTTCTTCTTGTCGGGTCCTACCAGCGTTCGTTCCCATTACCCCCATTATCCCCAGTGTATTTATACTTGTGTTCTGTATTTGTCTGTTGCCAGTTCGTCTTGTCGGGTCCTACGAGCGTTCCTGTTGCGCTAGTTCTGTTTCCTGGTTTCACAATATGATACACAACAGGCACCAAAAGGCAGACCATATGCTATCCTGGCCATTTTCTTCTCAGCCACCTACTGTAGTCTTATGACTCATTTTTTTGAGATATGCTGCTATTTAGCAAATTTAAAATGTTTCTTTCAGTGAGAACTTGAAGCTCTCTTTGGAGGTTATAAGTTTCAAAATCTTTTTGAGGACTATTCCAAATAATAGCAGCTGAGTTCATGAAGGTTTCTTTACCAATACCGCTATTAAATCTAGAAGGAACAACTTCAGTTTCACTCCTTCTAGTAGAATAGTAATGGTTATTCTGGACCAAGTCTAAGTAGTTACATAGGTACCTGGCGACCGTGGACAATCTTATCAACAAATCACATTATTGTTTTTGTGCTGATTTTTTAATATGCGTGCTCTTCCTGGTACAATAGTGCAGCAAAGATCATTAAAAACAAACTGCAGACATCTCAGAATTAGACGATTATTAAAACTTCCTATTGTTGTGTTTCAAACCAGGAAACAGAACTAAGCGCAACAGGAAGGCGGGAAAGAACGCTGAGAGACTCTCTCCTCCACTCTGAGCCATCTGAGGTTTTCAAAGTGGGAATGGTGAAGATGAGTATAGTCCCTGATCCCAGACAGTGTCTCCTGGCTCCTGTGTGTCCCAGTACAGTCCCTGATCCCAGACAGTGTCTCCTGGCTCCCTGTGTGTCTCAGTCCCAGTACAGTCCCTGATCCCAGACAGTGTCTCCCGGCTCCCTGTGTGTCTCAGTCCCAGTACAGTCCCTGATCCCAGACAGTGTCTCCTGGCTCCCTGTGTATCCCAGTACAGTCCCTGATCCCAGACAGTGTCTCCTGGCTCCCTGTGTGTCTCAGCCCCAGAACAGTCCCTGATCCCAGACAGTGTCTCCTGGCTCCCTGTGTGTCTCAGCCCCAGTACAGTCCCTGTGTGTCTCAGCCCCAGTACAGTCCCTGTGTGTCTCAGCCCCAGAACAGTCCCTGATCCCAGACAGTGTCTCCTGGCTCCCTGTGTGTCCCAGTACAGTCCCTGATCCCAGGCAGTGTCTCCTGGCTCCCTGTGTGTCTCAGTCCCAGTACAGTCCCTGATCCCAGACAGTGTCTCCCGGCTCCCTGTGTGTCTCAGCCCCAGTACAGTCCCTGATCCCAGACAGTGTCTCCTGGCTCCCTGTGTGTCTCAGTCCCAGTACAGTCCCTGATCCCAGACAGTGTCTCCCGGCTCCCTGTGTTTCTCAGTCTCAGTACAGTCCCTGATCCCAGACAGTGTCTCCTGGCTCCCTGTGTGTCCCAGTACAGTCCCTGATCCCAGACAGTGTCTCCTGGCTCCCTGTGTGTCCCAGTACAGTCCCTGATCCCAGACAGTGTCTCCTGGCTCCCTGTGTGTCTCAGCCCCAGAACAGTCCCTGATCCCAGACAGTGTCTCCTGGCTCCCTGTGTGTCTCAGCCCCAGAACAGTCCCTGATCCCAGACAGTGTCTCCTGGCTCCCTGTGTGTCTCAGCCCCAGAACAGTCCCTGATCCCAGACAGTGTCTCCCGGCTCCCTGTGTGTCTCAGTCTCAGTACAGTCCCTGATCCCAGACAGTGTCTCCTGGCTCCCTGTGTGTCTCAGCCCCAGAACAGTCCCTGATCCCAGGCAGTGTCTCCTGGCTCCCTGTGTGTCTCAGTCCCAGTACAGTCCCTGATCCCAGACAGTGTCTCCTGGCTCCCTGTGTGTCTCAGCCCCAGAACAATCCCTGATCCCAGACAGTGTCTCCTGGCTCCCTGTGTGTCCCAGTACAGTCCCTGTGTGTCTCAGCCCCAGTACAGTCCCTGATCCTAGACAGTGTCTCCTGGCTCCCTGTGTGTCCCAGTACAGTCCCTGTGTGTCCCAGTACAGTCCCTGATCCCAGACAGTGTCTCCTGGCTCCCTGTGTGTCCCAGTACAGTCCCTGTGTGTCTCAGCCCCAGTACAGTCCTTGATCCCAGACAGTGTCTCCTGGCTCCCTGTGTGTCCCAGTACAGTCCCTGTGTGTCCCAGTACAGTCCCTGATCCCAGACAGTGTCTCCTGGCTCCCTGTGTGTCCCAGTACAGTCCCTGTGTGTCTCAGCCCCAGTATAGTCCCTGATGTACTGTAGCATGTCCACGTCACATAAACAAGGAAAGCTGGTGACTGCGTTGCTGATTTAGTCTTTTGAGATGTAGGGCCTTCTCTCTCAGTGATGACATTATGGTCTGTTAATCGGCCCGTGGGATTGTCCCCAGTTTGTTCTATCCAAACAGTGCCTGTCCCACCGCTTCATTGGGTGTTGGCACCTGCTCAGTGCGCACCGTTCTGGCATTTTCGAGCTTTAGTCCTAGGAGGTGTTCAGACTGAGGCTCGGGAATCAGAGGAATCATCATCAGAGTCTTTTTCATTCAGATGTTGGAGCTGTGCCAAAACGTAGCGCTTGCATTCAACGTACACTCTCACTTTGTACTCCAAGTTTACTAATGCTGCAGAAATGTGCTCTATCTACCCAGCAGATGTAGTGGTCACAAAAACCAAAGTTCCGTAGGCTGGGCCTAAAGTTGTGTATAAGCAATCATACAAGAAGTTTTGCAATGATTCCTATGTTGAAGTATATTTGTTGGTCTGATGAGGGACATTCTGATGCTGCACGGGGGAGAGAAGGAGAGAGGAGGAGAGAGAGGAGGAGAGAGAGGAGAGAGAGGAGGAGAGAGAGGAGGGGAGAGAGGAGTAGTGAGAGGAGTAGTGAGAGGAGGAGAGAGGAGTAGAGAGAGGAGGAGAGAGGAGTAGAGAGAGGAGGAGAGAGGAGTAGAGAGAGGAGGAGAGAGAGGAGTAGAGAGAGGAGGAGAGAGGAGGAGAGGGATAGAGGAGTAGTGAGAGGAGGAGCAGAGAGGAGGAGAGAGAGGAGGAGAGAGGAGTAGTGAGAGGAGGGGAGAGGAGGAGAGAGAAGGGGAGAGGAGTAGTGAGAGGAGGAGAGAAGAAGAGTGAGAGGAGGAGAGAGGAGTAGTGAGATGAGGAGAGAGGAGTAGCCAGAGGAGGAGAGAGGAGTAGTGAGAGGAGGAGAGAGGAGTAGTGAGAGGAGTATAGAGAGGAGTAGTGAGAGGAGTAGAGAGAGGAGTAGTGAGAGGAGTAGAGAGAGGAGAGTGAGAGGGAGGGGAGAGGAGTAGTGAGAGGAGGAGAGAGGAGTAGTGAGAGGAGGAGGAGAGAGGAGTAGCCAGAGGAGGAGAGAGTCAAGGAAGAAGGAGGACCAAGGGGGAGGAAAGGGAGGAAAGGGAGAGAGGAGAGACCAAGGAAGGAAAAGAGAGGAAGGAGAGGAGTGAGGGAGGGAGGGAGGAGATACGAGAGGAGTAGAGAGACCAGGGAGGAGGGAGAGAGGAGAGGAAGAGAGGGACCAGGGAGAAGAGAGGGAGGAGAGAGAGAGGGAGGAGAGTAGAGGAGGGTCCAAGGAGAAGAGATGGAGGAGAGCGGAGAAGAACCAGGGAGGAGATTTGGGAGGAGAGAGGAGAAGATAGTTGGAGGACCAGGGAGAAATGCTCCTTTACCTCTGTGATGCTCCTGACAACTAAGTGTCTGGAGAATCCGACCCTCTCACCATATCTCTAGACATTTCCTGTGTGGATTAGTTGAAGAAAGAAAGAGAAGAAAGAATTTTAAAAAATAAATATACAGTGGAAATGTTTACAAATGAGATGCGCTGATCTGAAATGTGTATTTAACCCAACTCCTCTGAATCAGAGGGGGGCTGCTTTAATCGACACGCCCAGGGAACAGCGTTAACTGCCTTGCTCAGGGTCAGAAAGACAGATTCTTACCTTGTCAGCCCGGGGAACAGCGTTAACTGCCTTGCTCAGGGTCAGAAAGACAGATTCTTACCTTGTCAGCTCGGGGATGCGATCCAGCAACCTTTCGGAAAGCAATTTATGAAAATGAACACTCAGATTATAGTGATATTATGTCTGATCTCACAAACAATGTCAAGTCTGTTTAGAGGTGTAATCTTACATTTTTAATCTGAGGGTAAATCCTGCTAGTGATATACTTGTTGAATTATGCAACAGAATGTGACAACACCAGTAATTAATGAGTCTAGACAGCCAGGTGAGTGCAGGTGGGCCTAGCATGTTTTGGGTCGTTGCAGCCCTCTTCCACCCCTTTATGTTAATCTATTTGCATATATGCAAATACACCCCGTGTATTTATACAAATGTGGCACATTTAATTTTCTTCATGTTAACACAATATTAAAATAAATACCTGATACAATCAGAAAATATATATGTGAGTGCGTTCTCAGAATTGTATTGTACGTGTATGCTAATAATCAGGAAGTAAGTCCAGGAAGTGAATGTAATAAGTAAACGAACATGGAACAAAACAAGAAACACGAGTAGAGGACAGACATGAAACACACACAGAGTCAATACCGCCTGTAATTGGAAAGGTAATCAGGAAGGTGATGGAGTCCAGGTGAGTCTCATGAAGTGCAGGTGTGTGTAACGATGAGTAAACTGGCGACAACGAGCGCCGGAGAGGAAATAGACCTGACAGAGAACCCAGAGAACCCTGAACTCCATTTGTTATTTGTCCGAACCAGTAAAATGTTTTATGTGATATAATTCTGTCAATTTCTGATAGATTTTTTTTTTTTTCACTTAAAACATATTGGACAAAAAGTATTTTTGTCCTTTGTCCAACTGTTGCATTTATTGCAATTGTTTTTAAAAGCTTTTAACAGTAGCAGTAATCCCACACACATAATACTAAATAAATAATAAATATGTATCCACTCACTATACGGTGGCTTCAGATGACCTGGTATATATTGTTGTCAAGGTGGATGGTGTTGTGTACTTTAACTACTTCTGACTCTCTCTGCTGTATCCCTCCACCAGGGAATCATTCCACACTAATATGACTCTGTATTTGTTGTCAAGGGGGTTGCCGTGGGAAATAGATGAACTACTTTAGTTCTGACTCTCTGCTGTATCCCTCCACCAGGGAATCATTCCACACTAATATGACTCTGTATTTGTTGTCAAGGGGGTTGCCGTGGGAAATAGAGGAACTACTTTAGTTCTGACTCTCCACTGTATCCCTCCACCAGAGACTCATTTCCAATCCCATCAACACACAGTAAATATATGAATCCCAAATGGCACCCTATCCACTATATAGTGCACTACTTTTGACCATGGCCCCATGGGGTAGTGCACTAAATAGGGTGCCATTTTGAACGTATACTCTGCGTTGGTTGTTGTCTCCCGCCAAGGGAAAGGATTTTATATTACA
Source organism: Oncorhynchus nerka (assembly GCF_034236695.1). Lineage (NCBI taxonomy): Eukaryota > Metazoa > Chordata > Actinopteri > Salmoniformes > Salmonidae > Oncorhynchus > Oncorhynchus nerka. The sequence continues at coordinate 2,711,587 of NC_088404.1, forward strand.
GACACATTGGAACAGAATTTACTCACAGCTCTGCTCTCTCAGCTCTCCTCTCCTTTCTTCTCTCCTCTCTACTCCTCTGCTCTCTCAGCTCTCCTCTCCTTTCTTCTCTCCTCTCTACTCCTCTGCTCTCTCAGCTCCCCTCTCTCCTCTCCTTTCTTCTCTCCTCTCTACTCCTCTGCTCTCTCAGCTCCCCTCTCTCCTCTCCTTTCTTCTCTCCTCTCTACTCCTCTGCTCTCTCAGCTCTCCTCTCCTTTCTTCTCTCCTCTCTACTCCTCTGCTCTCTCAGCTCCCCTCTCTCCTCTCCTTTCTTCTCTCCTCTCTACTCCTCTGCTCTCTCAGCTCTCCTCTCCTTTCTTCTCTCCTCTCTACTCCTCTGCTCTCTCAGCTCCCCTCTCTCCTCTCCTTTCTTCTCTCCTCTCTACTCCTCTGCTCTCTCAGCTCCCCTCTCTCCTCTCCTTTCTTCTCTCCTCTCTACTCCTCTGCTCTCTCAGCTCTCCTCTCCTTTCTTCTCTCCTCTCTACTCCTCTGCTCTCTCAGCTCCCCTCTCTCCTCTCATTTCTTCTCTCCTCGCTACTCCTCTGCTCTCTCAGCTCTCCTCTCCTTTCTTCTCTCCTCTCTTCTCCTCTCAATCAAATTCAATTCAAAGGGCTTTATTGGCATGGGAAAAACCAAAGCAAATGGCAGAGACAAAAGGGAACTAAACAAGGGAAACATTAGGCAGTAGATCTAGGTGCTGCTGTAGGCCCTCCTTGGTTGGTGACAGAAGCACCAGATCATCAGCAAACAGCAGACATTTGACTTCAGATTCTAGTAGGGTGAGGCCGGGTGCTGCAGACAGTTCTAGTGCCCTCGCCAATCCATTGACTCATCAGACCAAAGGACCATGGTTCCAAGGGAAGATGCCAGAGCTGGGGATAATGTTGAATATTTGACAAATAGTCAATTGGAATTATTTGTGGTCTGTATATTTGATCATTTTCGTTGAGGATACCATCAACACCACAGGCCTTTTTAGGTTGGAGGGTTTGTTTTTTGTCCTGTAACTCATTCAATGTAATTGGAGAATCCAGTGGGTTCTGGTCGTCTTTCATAGTTGGTTCTAAGTTTTGTATTTGATCATGTTTATGTTTTAGCTCTTGGTTCTTTGTTACATGGCTGGAAGGTTGGAGAAGTGGTTTACCCATACATCTCCATTTTGGGTCGATAACACATTGTGTTGTTGTTTGTTTAGTGTTTTCCAATGTATTTCTGTATTGTTTTAGTGATTCACCATAGTAAAGGCGTTCGCTCAGGTTTTCTAGGTCTCTGTTTTTGGTTGGACAGGTTTCTCAATTTCTTTCTTAGGTTTTTACATTCTTCATCAAACCATTTCTCACTGTTGTGAGTTGTCTTAGGTTTTTATTTAAATATGATATATTAGTGAATAGGTCATATGTACCGTTGAGACGTCCTACATTTACACCTTCACTATTGCAGGAAAACATCTAGTCCTGGAAGTTGTCTAGGAGGGATTGGATGTGTTGTTTACCAGTAGTTTTCTGGTAGGTGTCTACACTACCTTGGATCCATCTACAGTCTTAATAGTATGTAGTCATCCATCTACAGTCTTAATAGTATGTAGTCATCCATCTAGTCATAATAGTATGTAGTCATCCATCTACAGTCTTAATAGTATGTAGTCATCCATCTACAGTCATAATAGTATGTAGTCATCCATCTACAGTCTTAATAGTATGTAGTCATCCATCTAGTCTTAATAGTATGTAGTCATCCATCTAGTCTTAATAGTATGTAGTCATCCATCTACAGTCTTAATAGTATGTAGTCATCCATCTACAGTCTTAATAGTATGTAGTCATCCATCTACAGTCATAATAGTATGTAGTCATCCATCTACAGTCTTAATAGTATGTAGTCATCCATCTAGTCTTAATAGTATGTAGTCATCCATCTACAGTCATAATAGTATGTAGTCATCCATCTACAGTCTTAATAGTATGTAGTCATCCATCTAGTCTTAATAGTATGTAGTCATCCATCTACAGTCTTAATAGTATGTAGTCATCCATCTAGTCTTAATAGTATGTAGTCATCCATCTAGTCTTAATAGTATGTAGTCATCCATCTAGTCTTAATAGTATGTAGTCATCCATCTAGTCTTAATAGTATGTAGTCATCCATCTACAGTCATAATAGTATGTAGTCATCCATCTACAGTCTTAATAGTATGTAGTCATCCATCTAGTCTTAATAGTATGTAGTCATCCATCTACAGTCTTAATAGTATGTAGTCATCCATCTAGTCATAATAGTATGTTGTCATCCATCTACAGTCTTAATAGTATGTAGTCATCCATCTACAGTCATAATAGTATGTAGTCATCCATCTACAGTCTTAATAGTATGTAGTCATCCATCTAGTCTTAATAGTATGTAGTCATCCATCTACAGTCTTAATAGTATGTAGTCATCCATCTACAGTCTTAATAGTATGTAGTCATCCATCTAGTCTTAATAGTATGTAGTCATCCATCTAGTCTTAATAGTATGTAGTCATCCATCTACAGTCTTAATAGTATGTAGTCATCCATCTAGTCTTAATAGTATGTAGTCATCCATCTAGTCTTAATAGTATGTAGTCATCCATCTAGTCTTAATAGTATGTAGTCATCCATCTACAGTCTTAATAGTATGTAGTCATCCATCTACAGTCTTAATAGTATGTAGTCATCCATCTACAGTCATAATAGTATGTAGTCATCCATCTTGTCTTAATAGTATGTAATCATCCATCTAGTCTTAATAGTATGTAGTCATCCATCTACAGTCTTAATAGTATGTAGTCATCCATCTACAGTCATAATAGTATGTAGTCATCCATCTAGTCTTAATAGTATGTAGTCATCCATCTACAGTCTTAATAGTATGTAGTCATCCATCTACAGTCATAATAGTATGTAGTCATCCATCTAGTCTTAATAGTATGTAGTCATCCATCTAGTCTTAATAGTATGTAGTCATCCATCTACAGTCTTAATAGTATGTAGTCATCCATCTAGTCTTAATAGTATGTAGTCATCCATCTACAGTCATAATAGTATGTAGTCATCCATCTACAGTCTTAATAGTATGTAGTCATCCATCTAGTCTTAATAGTATGTAGTCATCCATCTACAGTCATAATAGTATGTAGTCATCCATCTACAGTCTTAATAGTATGTAGTCATCCATCTACAGTCTTAATAGTATGTAGTCATCCATCTAGTCTTAATAGTATGTAGTCATCCATCTACAGTCTTAATAGTATGTAGTCATCCATCTAGTCTTAATTACATTTTACATTTACATTTAAGTCATTTAGCAGACGCTCTTATCCAGAGCGACTTACAAATTGGTGCGTTCACCTTAAGACATCCAGTGGAACAGCCACTTTACAATAGTGCATCTAAATCTTTTAAGGGGGGAGGGGGAGAAGGATTACTTTATCCTATCCTAGGTATTCCTGAAAGAGGTGGGGTTTCAGGTGTCTCCGGAAGGTGGTGATTGACTCCGCTGTCCTGGCGTCGTGAGGGAGTTTGTTCCACCATTGGGGGGCCAGAGCAGCGAACAGTTTTGACTGGGCTGCGCGGGAACTGTACTTCCTCAGTGGTAGGGAGGCGAGCAGGCCAGAGGTGGATGAACGCAGTGCCCTTGTTTGGGTGTAGGGCCTGATCAGAGCCTGGAGGTACTGAGGTGCCGTTCCCCTCACAGCTCCGTAGGCAAGCACCATGGTCTTGTAGCGGATGCGAGCTTCAACTGGAAGCCAGTGGAGAGAGCGGAGGAGCGGGGTGACGGAGAGAACTTGGGAAGGTTGAACACCAGACGGGCTGCGGCGTTCTGGATGAGTTGTAGGGGTTTAATGGCACAGGCAGGGAGCCCAGCCAACAGCGAGTTGCAGTAATCCAGACGGGAGATGACAAGTGCCTGGATTAGGACCTGCGCCGCTTCCTGTGTGAGGCAGGGTCGTACTCTGCGGATGTTGTAGAGCATGAACCTACAAGAACGGGCCACCGCCTTGATGTTAGTTGAGAACGACAGGGTGTTGTCCAGGATCACGCCAAGGTTCTTAGCGCTCTGGGAGGAGGACACAATGGAGTTGTCAACCGTGATGGCGAGATCATGGAACGGGCAGTCCTTCCCGGGAGGAAGAGCAGCTCCGTCTTGCCGAGGTTCAGCTTGAGGTGGTGATCCGTCATCCACACTGATATGTCTGCCAGACATGCAGAGATGCGATTCGCCACCTGGTCATCAGAAGGGGGAAAGGAGAAGATTAATTGTGTGTCGTCTGCATAGCAATGATAGGAGAGACCATGTGAGGTTATGACAGAGCCAAGTGACTTGGTGTATAGCGAGAATAGGAGAGGGCCTAGAACAGAGCCCTGGGGGACGCCAGTGGTGAGAGCGCGTGGTGAGGAGACAGATTCTCGCCACGCCACCTGGTAGGAGCGACCTGTCAGGTAGGACGCAATCCCAGCGTGGGCCGCGCCGGGAGATGCCCAACTCGGAGAGGGTGGAGAGGAGGATCTGATGGTTCACAGTATCGAAGGCAGCCGATAGGTCTAGAAGGATGAGAGCAGAGGAGAGAGAGTTAGCTTTAGCAGTGCGGGGCCTCCGTGATACAGAGAAGAGCAGTCTCAGTTGAATGACTAGTCTTGAAACCTGACTGATTTGGATCAAGAAGGTCATTCTGAGAGAGATAGCGGGAGAGCTGGCCAAGGACGGCACGTTCAAGAGTTTTGGAGAGAAAAGAAAGAAGGGATACTGGTCTGTAGTTGTTGACATCGGAGGGATCGAGTGTAGGTTTTTTCAGAAGGGGTGCAACTCTCGCTCTCTTGAAGACAGAAGGGACGTAGCCAGCGGTCAGGGATGAGTTGATGAGCGAGGTGAGGTAAGGGAGAAGGTCTCCGGAAATGGTCTGGAGAAGAGAGGAGGGAATAGGGTCAAGCGGGCAGGTTGTTGGGCGGCCGGCCGTCACAAGAATAATTAATAGTATGTAGTCATCCATCTACAGTCTTAATAGTATGTAGTCATCCATCTAGTCTTAATAGTATGTAGTCATCCATCTAGTCTTAATAGTATGTAGTCATCCATCTACAGTCTTAATAGTATGTAGTCATCCATCTACAGTCTTAATAGTATGTAGTCATCCATCTAGTCTTAATAGTATGTAGTCATCCATCTAGTCTTAATAGTATGTAGTCATCCATCTACAGTCTTAATAGTATGTAGTCATCCATCTACAGTCTTAATAGTATGTAGTCATCCATCTAGTCTTAATAGTATGTAGTCATCCATCTAGTCTTAATAGTATGTAGTCATCCATCTACAGTCTTAATAGTATGTAGTCATCCATCTAGTCATAATAGTATGTAGTCATCCATCTAGTCTTAATAGTATGTAGTCATCCATCTACAGTCTTAATAGTATGTAGTCATCCATCTAGTCTTAATAGTATGTAGTCATCCATCTAGTCTTAATAGTATGTAGTCATCCATCTACAGTCATAATAGTATGTAGTCATCCATCTACAGTCTTAATAGTATGTAGTCATCCATCTAGTCTTAATAGTATGTAGTCATCCATCTACAGTCTTAATAGTATGTAGTCATCCATCTACAGTCTTAATAGTATGTAGTCATCCATCTAGTCATAATAGTATGTAGTCATCCATCTACTGTGACGCACTTCCGGGTTGGAGCGAGCGGTCGCATCTGCACTCGGTCCGCAGGTAGTATTACATTTCATTACATTTCATTATAGTACAACGGTTTGATTTGTCTAATCTTAGCAATTTCTTCTTAGCTAGCTACACAGCCGTCTTTGTATCATAGATAATTGCGTAATTATCGTATTTCGTCGTCCTAACGCAGTCTACACTGCCCTGCAGCTAGCCAGCTAGCTAACGTCCACCGTTAGCTAGTCCACCGTCTACCGATTAGCAGCACAACTATTACACTCAACTGAACGACTTGATTAGTGTAGTGTTAGCTAGCTACATAGTTGTCTTTGCTGTCTTCGTACCCAAGATAATTGTGTAGTTTAGAGTGTGTAGTTTTATGTCGTCCTTAACATAGGAGACTCTGCTAGCTAGCCAACAGCTAGCCAACGTCTACCGAACAGAACTTCTGCACTCAACAATCCCGGTCGCATTTCGCTTCGCTCCACAGGTAGTATCACATTTTTCATTTCATTTCATTACAGTACAACGGCTTGATTTGTTTGATCGTAGCTAGCTACATAGCTAGCTACATAGCCGTCTTTGTATCAAAGATAATTGTGTAGTCTAGAGCGATTTCCTAGGTTAGCTAGCCAGCTATTGTCGTTCTTTTAACGCAACGTAACGTAATCAACACTGCTAGCTAGCCAGCTAGCCCCGAATAGCAGCACAGTAGAAACTATTACACTCAACGGAACGACTTGATTAGTGTAGTGTCAACAACGCAGCCAATGCCAACTAGCCTACTTAGTCAACAACGCAGCCTCTGCCAGCTAGCCTACTTCAGCAGTACTGTATCATTTTAATCATTTTAGTCAATAAGATTCTTGCTACGTAAGCTTAACTCTCTGAACACTCGTGACGTGTAGTCCACTTGTCATTCCAATCTCCTTTGCATTAGCGTAGCCTCTTGTGTAGCCTGTCAACTATGTGTCTGTCTATCCCTGTTCTCTCCTCTCTGCACAGACCATACAAACGCTCCACACCGCGTGGCCGCGGCCACCCTAATCTGGTGGTCCCAGCGCACGACCCACGTGGAGTTCCAGGTCTCCGGTAGCCTCTGGAACTGCCGATCTGCGGCCAACAAGGCAGAGTTCATCTCCGCCTATGTCTCCCTCCAGTCCCTCGACTTCTTGGCACTGACGGAAACATGGATCACCACAGACAACACTGCTACTCCTACTGCTCTCTCTTCGTCTGCCCACGTGTTCTCGCACACCCCGAGAGCTTCTGGTCAGCGGGGTGGTGGCACCGGGATCCTCATCTCTCCCAAGTGGTCATTCTCTCTTTCTCCCCTTACCCATCTGTCTATCGCCTCCTTTGAATTCCATGCTGTCACAGTTACCAGCCCTTTCAAGCTTAACATCCTTATCATTTATCGCCCTCCAGGTTCCCTCGGAGAGTTCATCAATGAGCTTGATGCCTTGATAAGCTCCTTTCCTGAGGACGGCTCACCTCTCACAGTTCTGGGCGACTTTAACCTCCCCACGCCTACCTTTGACTCATTCCTCTCTGCCTCCTTCTTTCCACTCCTCTCCTCTTTTGACCTCACCCTCTCACCTTCCCCCTACTCACAAGGCAGGAAATACGCTCGACCTCATCTTTACTAGATGCTGTTCTTCCACTAACCTCGTTGCAACTCCCTCCAAGTCTCCGACCACTACCTTGTATCCTTTTCCCTCTCGCTCTCATCCAACACTTCCCACACTGCCCCTACTCGGATGGTATCGCGCCGTCCCAACCTTCGCTCTCTCTCCCCCGCTACTCTCTCCTCTTCCATCCTATCATCTCTTCCCTCTGCTCAAACCTTCTCCAACCTATCTCCTGATTCTGCCTCCTCAACCCTCCTCTCCTCCCTTTCTGCATCCTTTGACTCTCTATGTCCCCTATCCTCCAGGCCGGCTCGGTCCTCCCCTCCCGCTCCGTGGCTCGACGACTCATTGCGAGCTCACAGAACAGGGCTCCGGGCAGCCGAGCGGAAATGGAGGAAAACTCGCCTCCCTGCGGACCTGACATCCTTTCACTCCCTCCTCTCTACATTTTCCTCTTCTCTCTCTGCTGCTAAAGCCACTTTCTACCACTCTAAATTCCAAGCATCTGCCTCTAACCCTAGGAAGCTCTTTGCAACCTTCTCCTCCCTCCTGAATCCTCCTCCCCCTCCCCCTCCTCCCCTCTCTGCAGATGACTTCGTCAACCATTTTGAAAAGAAGGTCGACGACATCCGATCCTCGTTTGCTAAGTCAAACGACACCGCTGGTTCTGCTCACACTGCCCTACCCTGTGCTCTGACCTCTTTCTCCCCTCTCTCTCCAGATGAAATCTCGCGTCTTGTGACGGCCGGCCGCCCTACAACCTGCCCGCTTGACCCTATCCCCTCCTCTCTTCTCCAGACCATTTCCGGAGACCTCCTCCCTTACCTCACCTCGCTCATCAACTCATCCCTGACCGCTGGCTACGCCCCTTCCGTCTTCAAGAGAGCGAGAGTTGCACCCCTTCTGAAAAACCTACACTCGATCCCTCCGATGTCAACAACTACAGACCAGTATCCCTTCTTTCTTTTCTCTCCAAAACTCTTGAACGTGCCGTCCTTGGCCAGCTCTCCCGCTATCTCTCTCAGAATGACCTTCTTGATCCAAATCAGTCAGGTTTCAAGACTAGTCATTCAACTGAGACTGCTCTTCTCTGTATCACGGAGGCGCTCCGCACTGCTAAAGCTAACTCTCTCTCCTCTGCTCTCATCCTTCTAGACCTATCGGCTGCCTTCGATACTGTGAACCATCAGATCCTCCTCTCCACCCTCTCCGAGTTGGGCATCTCCGGCGCGGCCCACGCTTGATTGCGTCCTACCTGACAGGTCGCTCCTACCAGGTGGCGTGGCGAGAATCCGTCTCCACACCACGTGCTCTCACCACTGGTGTCCCCCAGGGCTCTGTTCTAGGCCCTCTCCTATTCTCGCTATACACCAAGTCACTTGGCTCTGTCATAACCTCACATGGTCTCTCCTATCATTGCTATGCAGACGACACACAATTAATCTTCTCCTTTCCCCCTTCTGATGACCAGGTGGCGAATCGCATCTCTGCATGTCTGGCAGACATATCCGTGTGGATGACGGATCACCACCTCAAGCTGAACCTCGGCAAGACGGAGCTGCTCTTCCTCCCGGGAAGGACTGCCCGTTCCATGATCTCGCCATCACGGTTGACAACTCCATTGTGTCCTCCTCCCAGAGCGCTAAGAACCTTGGCGTGATCCTGGACAACACCCTGTCGTTCTCAACTAACATCAAGGCGGTGGCCCGTTCCTGTAGGTTCATGCTCTACAACATCCGCAGAGTACGACCCTGCCTCACACAGGAAGCGCGCAGGTCCTAATCCAGGCACTTGTCATCTCCCGTCTGGATTACTGCAACTCGCTGTTGGCTGGGCTCCCTGCCTGTGCCATTAAACCCTACAACTCATCCAGAACGCCGCAGCCCGTCTGGTGTTCAACCTTCCCAAGTTCTCTCACGTCACCCCGCTCCTCCGCTCCCTCCACTGGCTTCCAGTTGAAGCTCGCATCCGCTACAAGACCATGGTGCTTGCCTACGGAGCTGTGAGGGGAACGGCACCTCAGTACCTCCAGGCTCTGATCAGGCCCTACACCCAAACAAGGGCACTGCGTTCATCCACCTCTGGCCTGCTCGCCTCCCTACCACTGAGGAAGTACAGTTCCCGCTCAGCCCAGTCAAAACTGTTCGCTGCTCTGGCCCCCCAATGGTGGAACAAACTCCCTCACGACGCCAGGACAGCGGAGTCAATCACCACCTTCCGGAGACACCTGAAACCCCACCTCTTTAAGGAATACCTAGGATAGGATAAAGTAATCCCTCTCACCCCCCCTCCCCCTGAAAATATTTAGATGCACTACTGTTCCACTGGAGGTCATAAGGTGAATGCACCAATTTGTAAGTCGCTCTGGATAAGAGCGTCTGCTAAATGACTTAAATGTAAATGTAAATGTACAGTCTTAATAGTATGTAGTCATCCATCTACAGTCTTAATAGTATGTAGTCATCCATCTACAGTCTTAATAGTATGTAGTCATCCATCTAGTCTTAATAGTATGTAGTCATCCATCTACAGTCTTAATAGTATGTAGTCATCCATCTACAGTCTTAATAGTATGTAATCATCCATCTAGTCTTAATAGTATGTAGTCATCCATCTAGTCTTAATAGTATGTAGTCATCCATCTACAGTCTTAATAATATGTAGTCATCCATCTAGTCTTAATAGTATGTAGTCATCCATCTAGTCTTAATAGTATGTAATCATCCATCTAGTCTTAATAGTATGTAGTCATCCATCTACAGTCTTAATAATATGTAGTCATCCATCTAGTCTTAATAGTATGTAGTCATCCATCTACAGTCATAATAGTATGTAGTCATCCATCTAGTCTTAATAGTATGTAGTCATCCATCTACAGTCTTAATAGTATGTAGTCATCCATCTACAGTCATAATAGTATGTAGTCATCCATCTACAGTCTTAATAGTATGTAGTCATCCATCTAGTCTTAATAGTATGTAGTCATCCATCTACAGTCTTAATAGTATGTAGTCATCCATCTAGTCTTAATAGTATGTAGTCATCCATCTAGTCTTAATAGTATGTAGTCATCCATCTACAGTCTTAATAGTATGTAGTCATCCATCTACAGTCTTAATAGTATGTAGTCATCCATCTACAGTCATAATAGTATGTAGTCATCCATCTACAGTCTTAATAGTATGTAGTCATCCATCTAGTCTTAATAGTATGTAGTCATCCATCTACAGTCTTAATAGTATGTAGTCATCCATCTAGTCTTAATAGTATGTAGTCATCCATCTAGTCTTAATAGTATGTAGTCATCCATCTACAGTCTTAATAGTATGTAGTCATCCATCTAGTCTTAATAGTATGTAGTCATCCATCTACAGTCTTAATAGTATGTAGTCATCCATCTACAGTCTTAATAGTATGTAGTCATCCATCTAGTCTTAATAGTATGTAGTCATCCATCTACAGTCTTAATAGTATGTAGTCATCCATCTACAGTCTTAATAGTATGTAGTCATCCATCTAGTCTTAATAGTATGTAGTCATCCATCTACAGTCTTAATAGTATGTAGTCATCCATCTACAGTCATAATAGTATGTAGTCATCCATCTAGTCTTAATAGTATGTAGTCATCCATCTACAGTCTTAATAGTATGTAGTCATCCATCTACAGTCTTAATAGTATGTAGTCATCCATCTACAGTCGTAATAATAGTATGTAATCATCCATCTAGTCTTAATAGTATGTAGTCATCCATCTACAGTCATAATAGTATGTAGTCATCCATCTACAGTCTTAATAGTATGTAGTCATCCATCTAGTCATAATAGTATGTAGTCATCCATCTAGTCTTAATAGTATGTAGTCATCCATCTACAGTCATAATAGTATGTAGTCATCCATCTACAGTCTTAATAATAGTATGTAATCATCCATCTACAGTCATAATAGTATGTAGTCATCCATCTACAGTCTTAATAGTATGTAGTCATCCATCTAGTCTTAATAGTATGTAGTCATCCATCTAGTCTTAATAGTATGTAGTCATCCATCTAGTCTTAATAGTATGTAGTCATCCATCTACAGTCATAATAGTATGTAGTCATCCATCTACAGTCATAATAGTATGTAGTCATCCATCTACAGTCTTAATAGTATGTAGTCATCCATCTACAGTCTTAATAGTATGTAGTCATCCATCTAGTCTTAATAGTATGTAGTCATCCATCTAGTCTTAATAGTATGTAGTCATCCATCTACAGTCTTAATAGTATGTAGTCATCCATCTACAGTCTTAATAGTATGTAGTCATCCATCTAGTCTTAATAGTATGTAGTCATCCATCTACAGTCTTAATAGTATGTAGTCATCCATCTAGTCTTAATAGTATGTAGTCATCCATCTACAGTCTTAATAGTATGTAGTCATCCATCTACAGTCATAATAGTATGTAGTCATCCATCTAGTCTTAATAGTATGTAGTCATCCATCTACAGTCTTAATAGTATGTAGTCATCCATCTACAGTCTTAATAGTATGTAGTCATCCATCTACAGTCTTAATAGTATGTAATCATCCATCTAGTCTTAATAGTATGTAATCATCCATCTACAGTCTTAATAGTATGTAGTCATCCATCTACAGTCTTAATAGTATGTAGTCATCCATCTAGTCTTAATAGTATGTAGTCATCCATCTACAGTCTTAATAGTATGTAGTCATCCATCTACAGTCATAATAGTATGTAGTCATCCATCTACAGTCTTAATAGTATGTAGTCATCCATCTACAGTCTTAATAGTATGTAGTCATCCATCTACAGTCTTAATAGTATGTAGTCATCCATCTAGTCTTAATAGTATGTAGTCATCCATCTACAGTCTTAATAGTATGTAGTCATCCATCTAGTCTTAATAGTATGTAGTCATCCATCTACAGTCTTAATAGTATGTAGTCATCCATCTACAGTCATAATAGTATGTAGTCATCCATCTACAGTCTTAATAGTATGTAGTCATCCATCTACAGTCTTAATAGTATGTAGTCATCCATCTACAGTCTTAATAGTATGTAGTCATCCATCTACAGTCTTAATAGTATGTAGTCATCCATCTAGTCTTAATAGTATGTAGTCATCCATCTACAGTCTTAATAGTATGTAGTCATCCATCTACAGTCTTAATAGTATGTAGTCATCCATCTAGTCTTAATAGTATGTAGTCATCCATCTAGTCTTAATAGTATGTAGTCATCCATCTACAGTCTTAATAGTATGTAGTCATCCATCTACAGTCTTAATAGTATGTAGTCATCCATCTAGTCTTAATAGTATGTAGTCATCCATCTAGTCTTAATAGTATGTAGTCATCCATCTACAGTCTTAATAATAGTATGTAGTCATCCATCTAGTCTTAATAGTATGTAGTCATCCATCTACAGTCTTAATAGTATGTAGTCATCCATCTACAGTCTTAATAGTATGTAGTCATCCATCTACAGTCTTAATAGTATGTAGTCATCCATCTAGTCTTAATAGTATGTAGTCATCCATCTACAGTCTTAATAGTATGTAGTCATCCATCTAGTCATAATAGTATGTAGTCATCCATCTAGTCATAATAGTATGTAATCATCCATCTAGTCATAATAGTATGTAATCATCCATCTAGTCTTAATAGTATGTAGTCATCCATCTAGTCTTAATAGTATGTAGTCATCCATCTACAGTCTTAATAGTATGTAGTCATCCATCTACAGTCTTAATAGTATGTAGTCATCCATCTAGTCTTAATAGTATGTAGTCATCCATCTAGTCTTAATAGTATGTAGTCATCCATCTACAGTCTTAATAGTATGTAGTCATCCATCTACAGTCTTAATAGTATGTAGTCATCCATCTAGTCATAATAGTATGTAATCATCCATCTAGTCTTAATAGTATGTAGTCATCCATCTACAGTCTTAATAGTATGTAGTCATCCATCTAGTCTTAATAGTATGTAGTCATCAATCTACAGTCTTAATAGTATGTAGTCATCCATCTAGTCTTAATAGTATGTAGTCATCCATCTACAGTCTTAATAGTATGTAGTCATCCATCTACAGTCTTAATAGTATGTAGTCATCCATCTACAGTCTTAATAGTATGTAGTCATCCATCTACAGTCATAATAGTATGTAGTCATCCATCTAGTCTTAATAGTATGTAGTCATCCATCTACAGTCTTAATAGTATGTAGTCATCCATCTAGTCTTAATAGTATGTAGTCATCCATCTACAGTCTTAATAGTATGTAGTCATCCATCTACAGTCTTAATAGTATGTAGTCATCCATCTACAGTCTTAATAGTATGTAGTCATCCATCTACAGTCTTAATAGTATGTAGTCATCCATCTAGTCTAATAATAGTATGTAGTCATCCATCTAGTCTTAATAGTATGTAGTCATCCATCTACAGTCTTAATAGTATGTAGTCATCCATCTACAGTCTTAATAGTATGTAATCATCCATCTAGTCATAATAGTATGTAGTCATCCATCTACAGTCTTAATAGTATGTAGTCATCCATCTAGTCTTAATAGTATGTAGTCATCCATCTACAGTCTTAATAGTATGTAGTCATCCATCTAGTCTTAATAGTATGTAGTCATCCATCTAGTCTTAATAGTATGTAGTCATCCATCTACAGTCTTAATAGTATGTAGTCATCCATCTACAGTCTTAATAGTATGTAGTCATCCATCTACAGTCATAATAGTATGTAGTCATCCATCTACAGTCTTAATAGTATGTAGTCATCCATCTAGTCTTAATAGTATGTAGTCATCCATCTACAGTCTTAATAGTATGTAGTCATCCATCTAGTCTTAATAGTATGTAGTCATCCATCTAGTCTTAATAGTATGTAGTCATCCATCTACAGTCTTAATAGTATGTAGTCATCCATCTAGTCTTAATAGTATGTAGTCATCCATCTACAGTCTTAATAGTATGTAGTCATCCATCTACAGTCTTAATAGTATGTAGTCATCCATCTAGTCTTAATAGTATGTAGTCATCCATCTACAGTCTTAATAGTATGTAGTCATCCATCTACAGTCTTAATAGTATGTAGTCATCCATCTAGTCTTAATAGTATGTAGTCATCCATCTACAGTCTTAATAGTATGTAGTCATCCATCTACAGTCATAATAGTATGTAGTCATCCATCTAGTCTTAATAGTATGTAGTCATCCATCTACAGTCTTAATAGTATGTAGTCATCCATCTACAGTCTTAATAGTATGTAGTCATCCATCTACAGTCGTAATAATAGTATGTAATCATCCATCTAGTCTTAATAGTATGTAGTCATCCATCTACAGTCATAATAGTATGTAGTCATCCATCTACAGTCTTAATAGTATGTAGTCATCCATCTAGTCATAATAGTATGTAGTCATCCATCTAGTCTTAATAGTATGTAGTCATCCATCTACAGTCATAATAGTATGTAGTCATCCATCTACAGTCTTAATAATAGTATGTAATCATCCATCTACAGTCATAATAGTATGTAGTCATCCATCTACAGTCTTAATAGTATGTAGTCATCCATCTAGTCTTAATAGTATGTAGTCATCCATCTAGTCTTAATAGTATGTAGTCATCCATCTAGTCTTAATAGTATGTAGTCATCCATCTACAGTCATAATAGTATGTAGTCATCCATCTACAGTCATAATAGTATGTAGTCATCCATCTACAGTCTTAATAGTATGTAGTCATCCATCTAGTCTTAATAGTATGTAGTCATCCATCTAGTCTTAATAGTATGTAGTCATCCATCTACAGTCTTAATAATAGTATGTAGTCATCCATCTAGTCTTAATAGTATGTAGTCATCCATCTACAGTCTTAATAGTATGTAGTCATCCATCTACAGTCTTAATAGTATGTAGTCATCCATCTACAGTCTTAATAGTATGTAGTCATCCATCTAGTCTTAATAGTATGTAGTCATCCATCTACAGTCTTAATAGTATGTAGTCATCCATCTAGTCATAATAGTATGTAGTCATCCATCTAGTCATAATAGTATGTAATCATCCATCTAGTCATAATAGTATGTAATCATCCATCTAGTCTTAATAGTATGTAGTCATCCATCTAGTCTTAATAGTATGTAGTCATCCATCTACAGTCTTAATAGTATGTAGTCATCCATCTACAGTCTTAATAGTATGTAGTCATCCATCTAGTCTTAATAGTATGTAGTCATCCATCTAGTCTTAATAGTATGTAGTCATCCATCTACAGTCTTAATAGTATGTAGTCATCCATCTACAGTCTTAATAGTATGTAGTCATCCATCTAGTCATAATAGTATGTAATCATCCATCTAGTCTTAATAGTATGTAGTCATCCATCTACAGTCTTAATAGTATGTAGTCATCCATCTAGTCTTAATAGTATGTAGTCATCAATCTACAGTCTTAATAGTATGTAGTCATCCATCTAGTCTTAATAGTATGTAGTCATCCATCTACAGTCTTAATAGTATGTAGTCATCCATCTACAGTCTTAATAGTATGTAGTCATCCATCTACAGTCTTAATAGTATGTAGTCATCCATCTACAGTCATAATAGTATGTAGTCATCCATCTAGTCTTAATAGTATGTAGTCATCCATCTACAGTCTTAATAGTATGTAGTCATCCATCTAGTCTTAATAGTATGTAGTCATCCATCTACAGTCTTAATAGTATGTAGTCATCCATCTACAGTCTTAATAGTATGTAGTCATCCATCTACAGTCTTAATAGTATGTAGTCATCCATCTACAGTCTTAATAGTATGTAGTCATCCATCTAGTCTTAATAATAGTATGTAGTCATCCATCTAGTCTTAATAGTATGTAGTCATCCATCTACAGTCTTAATAGTATGTAGTCATCCATCTACAGTCTTAATAGTATGTAATCATCCATCTAGTCATAATAGTATGTAGTCATCCATCTACAGTCTTAATAGTATGTAGTCATCCATCTAGTCTTAATAGTATGTAGTCATCCATCTACAGTCTTAATAGTATGTAGTCATCCATCTAGTCTTAATAGTATGTAGTCATCCATCTAGTCTTAATAGTATGTAGTCATCCATCTACAGTCTTAATAGTATGTAGTCATCCATCTACAGTCTTAATAGTATGTAGTCATCCATCTACAGTCATAATAGTATGTAGTCATCCATCTACAGTCTTAATAGTATGTAGTCATCCATCTAGTCTTAATAGTATGTAGTCATCCATCTACAGTCTTAATAGTATGTAGTCATCCATCTAGTCTTAATAGTATGTAGTCATCCATCTAGTCTTAATAGTATGTAGTCATCCATCTACAGTCTTAATAGTATGTAGTCATCCATCTAGTCTTAATAGTATGTAGTCATCCATCTACAGTCTTAATAGTATGTAGTCATCCATCTACAGTCTTAATAGTATGTAGTCATCCATCTAGTCTTAATAGTATGTAGTCATCCATCTACAGTCTTAATAGTATGTAGTCATCCATCTACAGTCTTAATAGTATGTAGTCATCCATCTAGTCTTAATAGTATGTAGTCATCCATCTACAGTCTTAATAGTATGTAGTCATCCATCTACAGTCATAATAGTATGTAGTCATCCATCTAGTCTTAATAGTATGTAGTCATCCATCTACAGTCTTAATAGTATGTAGTCATCCATCTACAGTCTTAATAGTATGTAGTCATCCATCTACAGTCGTAATAATAGTATGTAATCATCCATCTAGTCTTAATAGTATGTAGTCATCCATCTACAGTCATAATAGTATGTAGTCATCCATCTACAGTCTTAATAGTATGTAGTCATCCATCTAGTCATAATAGTATGTAGTCATCCATCTAGTCTTAATAGTATGTAGTCATCCATCTACAGTCATAATAGTATGTAGTCATCCATCTACAGTCTTAATAATAGTATGTAATCATCCATCTACAGTCATAATAGTATGTAGTCATCCATCTACAGTCTTAATAGTATGTAGTCATCCATCTAGTCTTAATAGTATGTAGTCATCCATCTAGTCTTAATAGTATGTAGTCATCCATCTAGTCTTAATAGTATGTAGTCATCCATCTACAGTCATAATAGTATGTAGTCATCCATCTACAGTCATAATAGTATGTAGTCATCCATCTACAGTCTTAATAGTATGTAGTCATCCATCTACAGTCTTAATAGTATGTAGTCATCCATCTAGTCTTAATAGTATGTAGTCATCCATCTAGTCTTAATAGTATGTAGTCATCCATCTACAGTCTTAATAGTATGTAGTCATCCATCTACAGTCTTAATAGTATGTAGTCATCCATCTAGTCTTAATAGTATGTAGTCATCCATCTACAGTCTTAATAGTATGTAGTCATCCATCTAGTCTTAATAGTATGTAGTCATCCATCTACAGTCTTAATAGTATGTAGTCATCCATCTACAGTCATAATAGTATGTAGTCATCCATCTAGTCTTAATAGTATGTAGTCATCCATCTACAGTCTTAATAGTATGTAGTCATCCATCTACAGTCTTAATAGTATGTAGTCATCCATCTACAGTCTTAATAGTATGTAATCATCCATCTAGTCTTAATAGTATGTAATCATCCATCTACAGTCTTAATAGTATGTAGTCATCCATCTACAGTCTTAATAGTATGTAGTCATCCATCTAGTCTTAATAGTATGTAGTCATCCATCTACAGTCTTAATAGTATGTAGTCATCCATCTACAGTCATAATAGTATGTAGTCATCCATCTACAGTCTTAATAGTATGTAGTCATCCATCTACAGTCTTAATAGTATGTAGTCATCCATCTACAGTCTTAATAGTATGTAGTCATCCATCTAGTCTTAATAGTATGTAGTCATCCATCTACAGTCTTAATAGTATGTAGTCATCCATCTAGTCTTAATAGTATGTAGTCATCCATCTACAGTCTTAATAGTATGTAGTCATCCATCTACAGTCATAATAGTATGTAGTCATCCATCTACAGTCTTAATAGTATGTAGTCATCCATCTACAGTCTTAATAGTATGTAGTCATCCATCTACAGTCTTAATAGTATGTAGTCATCCATCTACAGTCTTAATAGTATGTAGTCATCCATCTAGTCTTAATAGTATGTAGTCATCCATCTACAGTCTTAATAGTATGTAGTCATCCATCTACAGTCTTAATAGTATGTAGTCATCCATCTAGTCTTAATAGTATGTAGTCATCCATCTAGTCTTAATAGTATGTAGTCATCCATCTACAGTCTTAATAGTATGTAGTCATCCATCTACAGTCTTAATAGTATGTAGTCATCCATCTAGTCTTAATAGTATGTAGTCATCCATCTAGTCTTAATAGTATGTAGTCATCCATCTACAGTCTTAATAATAGTATGTAGTCATCCATCTAGTCTTAATAGTATGTAGTCATCCATCTACAGTCTTAATAGTATGTAGTCATCCATCTACAGTCTTAATAGTATGTAGTCATCCATCTACAGTCTTAATAGTATGTAGTCATCCATCTAGTCTTAATAGTATGTAGTCATCCATCTACAGTCTTAATAGTATGTAGTCATCCATCTAGTCATAATAGTATGTAGTCATCCATCTAGTCATAATAGTATGTAATCATCCATCTAGTCATAATAGTATGTAATCATCCATCTAGTCTTAATAGTATGTAGTCATCCATCTAGTCTTAATAGTATGTAGTCATCCATCTACAGTCTTAATAGTATGTAGTCATCCATCTACAGTCTTAATAGTATGTAGTCATCCATCTAGTCTTAATAGTATGTAGTCATCCATCTAGTCTTAATAGTATGTAGTCATCCATCTACAGTCTTAATAGTATGTAGTCATCCATCTACAGTCTTAATAGTATGTAGTCATCCATCTAGTCATAATAGTATGTAATCATCCATCTAGTCTTAATAGTATGTAGTCATCCATCTACAGTCTTAATAGTATGTAGTCATCCATCTAGTCTTAATAGTATGTAGTCATCAATCTACAGTCTTAATAGTATGTAGTCATCCATCTAGTCTTAATAGTATGTAGTCATCCATCTACAGTCTTAATAGTATGTAGTCATCCATCTACAGTCTTAATAGTATGTAGTCATCCATCTACAGTCTTAATAGTATGTAGTCATCCATCTACAGTCATAATAGTATGTAGTCATCCATCTAGTCTTAATAGTATGTAGTCATCCATCTACAGTCTTAATAGTATGTAGTCATCCATCTAGTCTTAATAGTATGTAGTCATCCATCTACAGTCTTAATAGTATGTAGTCATCCATCTACAGTCTTAATAGTATGTAGTCATCCATCTACAGTCTTAATAGTATGTAGTCATCCATCTACAGTCTTAATAGTATGTAGTCATCCATCTAGTCTTAATAATAGTATGTAGTCATCCATCTAGTCTTAATAGTATGTAGTCATCCATCTACAGTCTTAATAGTATGTAGTCATCCATCTACAGTCTTAATAGTATGTAATCATCCATCTAGTCATAATAGTATGTAGTCATCCATCTAGTCTTAATAGTATGTAGTCATCCATCTAGTCTTAATAGTATGTAGTCATCCATCTAGTCTTAATAGTATGTAGTCATCCATCTACAGTCTTAATAGTATGTAGTCATCCATCTACAGTCTTAATAGTATGTAGTCATCCATCTACAGTCTTAATAGTATGTAGTCATCCATCTAGTCTTAATAGTATGTAGTCATCCATCTACAGTCATAATAGTATGTAGTCATCCATCTACAGTCTTAATAGTATGTAGTCATCCATCTACAGTCTTAATAGTATGTAGTCATCCATCTACAGTCATAATAGTATGTAGTCATACATCTACAGTCTTAATAGTATGTAGTCATCCATCTAGTCTTAATAGTATGTAGTCATCCATCTAGTCTTAATAGTATGTAGTCATCCATCTAGTCTTAATAGTATGTAGTCATCCATCTAGTCTTAATAGTATGTAGTCATCCATCTAGTCTTAATAGTATGTAGTCATCCATCTAGTCTTAATAGTATGTAGTCATCCATCTAGTCTTAATAGTATGTAGTCATCCATCTACAGTCATAATAGTATGTAGTCATCCATCTACAGTCTTAATAGTATGTAGTCATCCATCTACAGTCTTAATAGTATGTAGTCATCCATCTACAGTCTTAATAGTATGTAGTCATCCATCTACAGTCTTAATAGTATGTAGTCATCCATCTACAGTCATAATAGTATGTAGTCATCCATCTACAGTCTTAATAGTATGTAGTCATCCATCTACAGTCTTAATAGTATGTAGTCATCCATCTACAGTCTTAATAGTATGTAGTCATCCATCTACAGTCTTAATAGTATGTAGTCATCCATCTACAGTCTTAATAGTATGTAGTCATCCATCTACAGTCTTAATAGTATGTAATCATCCATCTACAGTCTTAATAGTATGTAGTCATCCATCTAGTCTTAATAGTATGTAGTCATCCATCTACAGTCATAATAGTATGTAGTCATCCATCTACAGTCTTAATAGTATGTAGTCATCCATCTAGTCTTAATAGTATGTAGTCATCCATCTACAGTCATAATAGTATGTAGTCATCCATCTACAGTCATAATAGTATGTAGTCATCCATCTAGTCTTAATAGTATGTAGTCATCCATCTACAGTCTTAATAGTATGTAGTCATCCATCTAGTCTTAATAGTATGTAGTCATCCATCTACAGTCATAATAGTATGTAGTCATCCATCTACAGTCATAATAGTATGTAGTCATCCATCTAGTCATAATAGTATGTAGTCATCCATCTAGTCATAATAGTATGTAGTTTATCGTCTTTTCTTTTCTCTTCATGAATATACACGTGTGACTCATTATATTACGATTCAGTCTTCATCTTGTCTTCATATTTTCCATTATTATGACAATTTATCCTTCCACTTATACTGTGTTTTCTATATACACCCCTCTATATACCCCTCTATACACCCTCTATATATACCCCTCTATACACCCCTCTATATACCCCTCTATACCCCTCTATATACCCCTCTATACACCCTCTATATATACCCCTCTATACACCCCTCTATATACCCCTCTATACCACTCTATATACCCCTCTATACACCCCTCAATACCCCTCTATACACCCTCTATATATACCCCTCTATACACCCCTCTATATGCCCTCTATATGCCCCTCTATATACCCCTCTATATGCCCCTCTATACACCCTCTATATATACCCCTCTATACACCCCTCTATATACCCCTCTATACACCCTCTATATATACCCCTCTATACACCCCTCAATACCCCTCTATACACCGCTCTATATACCCCTGTGTTTACCCCTCTATACCCTTCTATATACACCCCTCTATATACCCCTCTATATACCCTCTATACACCCTCTATATATACCCCTCTATATACCCCTATATAGCCCTCTATATACCCCTCTATACACCCCTCTATATACCCCTCTGTATGCCCCTCTATATACCCCTCTATATACCCCCTCTATACCCTCTATATACCTCTCTGTATGCCCCTCTATATACCCCTCTATATACCCCTCTATGCCCCTCTATATACACCCCTATATATCCCTCTATATGCCCCTCTATATACACCCTCTATATATACCCTCTATATACCCCTGCTTTGCCCCTCTATATACCCCTCTATACACCCCTCTGTATACCCCTCTATATACCCCTCTATACACCCCTCTATATACCCTCTATATACCCCTCTGTACACCCCTCTATATACCCCTCTATACACCCCTCTGTACACCCTCTGTATACGCCTCTATATACCCCTCTATATACCCTCTATACACCCTCTATACACCCTCTATATACCCCTCTGTACACCCCTCTATATACCCCTCTATATACCCCTCTGTACACCCCTCTATACACCCCTCTGTATACCCCTCTATATACCCCTCTATATACCCCTCTATATACCCCTCTATACACCCCTCTGTATACCCCTCTATATACCCCTTATATACCACTCTATATACCCTCTATATAACTCTCTATATCCTCTATACCCCTGTATATACCCCTCTATATACCCCTCTTTATACCCCTCTATACACCCTCTGTATACCCCTCTATATACCCCTCTATACACCCCTCTATATACCCCTCTATACACCCCTCTATACACCCCTCTGTATACCCCTCTATATGCCCCTCTATACACCCCTCTGTATACCCCTCTATATACCCCTTATATACCACTCTATATACCCTCTATATAACTCTCTATATCCTCTTTACCCCTGTATATACCCCTCTATATACCCCTCTTTATACCCCCTCTATACACCCCTCTGTATGCCCCTCTATATACCCCTCTATACACCCTCTATATACCGCTCTATACCCCTCTATACCCCTCTGTACACCCCTCTATATGCCCCTCCATACACCCCTCTATATACCCCTCTGTACAACCCTCTGTATGCCCCTCTATATACCCCTCTATATACCCCTCTATACACCCCTCTGTATACCCCTCTATATACCCCTCTATACACCCCTCTATATACCCTATATAGCCCTCTATATACCCCTCTATACACCCCTCTATATACCCCTCTGTATACCCCTATGTACACCCCTCTATATACCCCTCTATACACCCCTCTGTACACCCCTCTGTATACCCCTCTATATACCCCTCTATATACTCCTCTATACACCCCTCTATATACCCTCTATACCCCTCTATATACCCCTCTGTATACCCCTCTATACACCCCTCTATATGCCCCTCTATACCCCTCTATATACACCCCTATATATCCCTCTATACACCCTCTATATACCCCTGCTTTACCACTCTATATACCCCTCTATACACCCCTCTGTATACCCCTCTATATACCCCTCTATATGCCCCTCTATATACCCCTCTATTTACCCCTCTGTACCCCTCTATATACCCCTCTATACACCCCTCTGTACACCCCTCTGTATACCCCTCTATATACCCCTCTATATACTCCTCTATACACCCCTCTATATACCCCTCTATATACCCTCTGTACACCTCTATATACCCTCTATATACCCCCTCTATATACCCCTCTATACACCCCTCTATATACCCCTCTATACCCCTCTATATACCCCTCTGTATACCCCTCTATACACCCCTCTATATACACCCTCTATATACCCCTCTATACACCCTCTATATATGCCCCTCTATATACCCCTATATAGCCCTCTATATGCCCCTATACACCCCTCTATATACCCCTCTATACCCCTCTGTATACCCCTCTATATGCCCCTCTATATACCCCTCTATACCCCTCTATATACCCCTCTGTATACCCCTCTCTATACGCCCCTCTATATACCCCTACCCCTCTATATACACCCCCTATATATCCTCTATACACCCCTCTATATACCCCTGCTTTACCCCTCTACATACCCTCTATACACCCCTCTGTATACCCCTCTATATACCCCTCTATACACCCCCTCTATATACCCCTCTATATACCCTCTGTACACCCCTCTATACACCCCTCTATATACCCCTCTATATACCCCTCTATATACCCCCTCTATACACCCCTCTATATACCCTCTATACACCCCTCTATACACCCCTCTGTATACCCCTCTATATACCCCTCTATACACCCCTCTGTATACCCCTCTATATACCCCTTATATACCACTCTATATACCCTCTATATAACTCTCTATATCCCTCTTTACCCCTGTATATACCCTCTATATACCCCTCTTTATACCCTCTATACACCTCTGTATACCCCTCTATATACCCCTCTATACACCCCTCTATATACCCTCTATGCCCCTCTATACCCCTCTGTACACCCTCTATATACCCTCCATACACCCCTCTATATGCCCCTCTGTACAACCCTCTGTATACCCCTCTATATACCCCTCTATATACCCTCTATACACCCTCTGTATACCCCTCTATATACCCCTCTATACACCCTCTATATGCCCTATATAGCCCTCTATATACCCCTCTATACACCCTCTATATACCCCTCTGTATACCCCTATGTACACCTCTATATACCCCTCTATACACCCCTCTGTACACCCCTCTGTATACCCTCTATATGCCCCTCTATATACTCCTCTATACACCCCTCTATATGCCCTCTATACCCCTCTATATACCCCTCTGTATACCCCTCTATACACCCCTCTATATACCCCCCTCTATACCCCTCTATATACACCCCTATATATCCCTCTATACACCCTCTATATACCCCTGCTTTACCACTCTATATACCCTCTATACACCCCTCTGTATACCCCTCTATATACCCCTCTATATACCCCTCTATATACCCCTCTATTTACCCTCTGTACACCCCTCTATATACCCCTCTATACACCCCTCTGTACCCCTCTGTATACCCTCTATATACCCCTCTATATACTCCTCTATACACCCCTCTATATACCCCTCTATATACCCCTCTGTACACCCCTCTATATACCCCTCTATATACCCCTCTATATACCCCTCTATACACCCCTCTATATGCCCCTCTATGCCCCTCTATATACCCTCTGTATACCCTCTATACACCCCTCTATATACACCCTCTATATGCCCCTCTATACACCCTCTATATATACCCCTCTATATACCCCTATATAGCCCTCTATATACCCTCTATACACCCCTCTATATACCCCTCTATATACCCCTCTGTATACCCCTCTATATACCCCTCTATATACCCCTCTATACCCCCTCTATATACCCTCTGTATGCCCCTCTATACGCCCTCTATATACCCTCTATACCCTCTATATACACCCCTATATATCCTCTATACACCCCTCTATATACCCCTGCTTTACCCTCTACATACCCCTCTATACACCCTCTGTATACCCTCTATATACCCTCTATACACCCTCTATATACCCCTCTATATACCCTCTGTACCCCTCTATATACCCCTCTATACACCCTCTGTACACCCTCTGTATGCCCCTCTATATACCCCTCTATATGCCCCTCTATACACCCCCTATACCCCTCTATATACCCCTCTGTACACCCCTCTATATACCCTCTTTATACCCCTCTATATACCCTCTATACACCCCTCTATACCCCTCTATATACCCTCTGTATGCCCCTCTATACACCCCTCTATATACCCCTCTATATACCCCTGTCTTTGCCCCTCTATATACCCCTGTGTTTACCCCTCTATATACCCCTCTGTATACCCCTCTATATACCCCTCTATACACCCTCTATATATGCCCCTCTATACACCCCTCTATATACCCCTCTATACACCCTTCTATATACCCCTCTATATACCCCTCTATACACCCTCTGTATACCCCTCTATATACCCTCTATATACCCTCTATACACCCCTCTATATACCCCTCTATGCCCCTCTATATGCCCCTCTGTATACCCCCTCTATACACCCCTCTATATACACCCCTCTATATACCCCCTATATATACTCTATATACCCCTCTATACACCCCTCTATATACCCCTCTGTATACCCCTCTATATACCCCTCTATATACCCCTCTATACCCCTCTGTATGCCCCTCTGTATACCCCTCTGTACACCCCTCTATACCCCTCTATACACCCCTCTGTACACCCCTCTGTATGCCCCTCTATATGCCCCTCTATATGCCCCTCTATGCCCCTCTATATGCCCCCTCTGTATACCCCTCTATACACCCCTCTATATACCCTCTATATACCCCTGTCTTTACCCCTCTATATACCCTGTGTTTACCCCTCTATACCCTCTATATACCCCTCTGTATACCCTCTATATACCCTCTATACACCCCTCTATATACCCCTCTATACACCCCTCTATATACCCCTCTATACATCCTCTATATACCCCTCTATATACCCCCTCTATACACCCCTATATATCCCTCTATACACCCTCTATATACCCCTGCTTTACCCCTCTATATACCCCCTCTATACACCCCTCTGTATGCCCCTCTATATACCCTCTATACACCCCTCTATATACCCCTCTATATACCCTCTATACCCCTCTATATACCCCTCTGTATACCCTCTATACACCCCTCTTTATGCCCCTCTATATGCCCCTCTATATACCCCTCTATACACCCCTCTATACCCTCTATATGCCCCTCTGTATACCCCTCTATACACCCCTCTATATACCCCTCTATATACCCCTGTCTTTACCCTCTATATACCCCTGTGTTTACCCCTCTATATGCCCTCTATATACCCTCTGTATACCCCTATATACCCCTCTATATACCCCCTATACACCCTCTATATGCCCCTCTATACACCCCTCTATATACCCTCTATACACCCTTCTATATACCCCCTCTATATACCCTCTATACACCCCTCTGTATACCCCTCTATATACCCCTCTATATGCCCCTCTATCTATATACCCCTCTATGCCCCTCTATATACCCCTCTGTATACCCTCTATACACCCTCTATATACACCCCTCTATATACCCCCTATATAGCCCTCTATATACCCCTCTATACACCCCTCTGTATGCCCCTCTGTATGCCCCTCTATATACCCCTCTATATACCCCCTCTATACCCCTCTGTATGCCCCTCTGTATACCCCTCTATACACCCCTCTATGCCCCTCTATATACACCCCCTATATATCCCCTCTATACACCCCTCTATATACCCCTGCTTTACCCTCTATATACCCTCTATACACCCCTCTATATGCCCCTCTATATACCCCTCTGTACACCCCTCTATATGCCCTCTATACACCCCTCTGTACACCCCTCTGTATACCCCTCTATATACCCCTCTATATACCCCTCTATATACCCCTCTATATACCCCTCTGTATACCCCTCTATACACCCCTCTATATACCCCTCTATATACCCCTGTCTTTACCCCTCTATATACCCCTGTGTTTACCCCTCTATATACCCTCTATATACCCCTCTGTATACCCCTCTATATACCCCTCTATATACCCCTCTATATACCCTCTATACCCCTCTATATACCCCTCTGTATGCCCCTCTATACACCCCTCTATACACCCTCTATATACCCCTATATAGCCCTCTATATACCCCTCTATACACCCCTCTATATACCCCTCTGTATACCCCTCTATATACCCTCTATATACCCTCTATACCCCTCTATATACCCCTCTGTATACCCTCTATACACCCCTCTTTATACCCTCTATACCCCTCTATATACACCCCTATATATCCTCTATACACCCCTCTATATACCCCCCTGCTTTACCCCTCTATATACCCCTCTATACACCCCTCTGTATGCCCCTCTATATACCCCTCTGTACACCCCTCTATATACCCCTCTATATACCCCTCTGTACACCCCTCTATATACCCCTCTATACACCCCTCTGTACACCCCTCTGTATACCCTCTATATACCCTCTATATACCCCTCTATACACCCCTCTATATACCCCTCTATATACCCCTCTGTACACCCCTCTATATGCCCCTCTATATACCCCTCTATACACCCTCTATATACCCTCTATACCCCTCTATATACCCCTCTGTATACCCTCTATACACCCCTCTATATACCCCTCTATATACCCCTGTCTTTATACCCCTCTATATACCCCTGTGTTTACCCCTCTATATACCCTCTATATACCCTCTATATACCCTCTATATACCCCTCTATACACCCCTCTATATACCCCCTCTATACACCCTCTATATACCCCTCTATACACCCCTCTATATACCCCTCTATACACCCCTCTGTATACCCCTCTATACACCCCTCTATATACCCCTCTATACCCCCTCTATATACCCCTCTATACACCCTCTATATACCCCTCTATACACCCCTCTATATACCCCTCTATACACCCTCTATATATGCCCCTCTATACACCCCTCAATACCCCTCTATACACCGCTCTATATACCCCTGTGTTTACCCCCTCTATACCCCTCTATATACACCCCTCTATATGCCCCTCTATACACCCTCTATATATACCCTCTATATACCCCCTATATAGCCCTCTATAACCCCTCTATACACCCCTCTATATACCCCTCTATATACCCCTCTATATACCCTCTATACACCCTCTGTATACCCCTCTATACACACCTCTATATACCCTCTATACCCTCTATATACCCTCTATATACCCCTCTATACACCCCTCTATACACCCCTCTATATACCCTCTATATACCCCTCTATACACCCCTATATACACCCCTCTATATACCCTCTATACACCCCTCTATATACCCCTCTATACACCCCTCTATATACCCTCTATGCCCCTCTATATACCCTCTGTATACACCTCTATACACCCCTCTAAATACCCTCTATATACCCCTGTCTTTACCCCTCTATATACCCCTGTGTTTACCCCTCTATATACCCTCTATATACCCCTCTGTATACCCTCTATATGCCCCTCTATATGCCCCTCTATACACCCCTCTATATACCCCTCTATACACCCTCTATATACCCTCTATATACCCCTCTATACACCCCTCTGTATGCCCCTCTATACACCCTCTATATACCCCTCTATATGCCCCTCTATACACCCCTCTGTATACCCTCTATATACCCCTCTATACACCCCTCTATATACCCCTCTATACCCTCTATATGCCCCTCTATATACCCTCTATACACCCTCTATATACCCTCTATACCTCTATATACCCCTCTATATACTCCTCTATACACCCCTCTGTATACCCCCCTCTATACACCTCTATATACCCCTCTATATACCCTCTGTATACCCCTCTGTATACCCCTCTATACACCCCTCTATATACCCTCTATACCCCTCTATATACCCTCTATACACCCCTCTATATACCCTCTATATACCCCTCTATACACCCCTCTATATACCCTCTATATACCCCTCTATACCCCTCTATATACCCCTCTGTATACCCCTCTATACACCCCTCTATATACCCTCTATATACCCCTGTCTTTACCCCTCTATATACCCCTGTGTTTACCCCTCTATATACCCTCTATATACCCTCTATATACCCCTCTATAGACCCTCTATATACCCCCTCTATACACCCTCTATATACCCTCTATATACCCCCTCTATACACCCCTCTGTATACCCCTCTATATACCCCTCTATATACCCCTCTATACCCCTCTATATACCCCTCTATACACCCTCTATATACCCCCTCTATATACCCTCTATACACCCCTCTGTATACCCCTCTATACACCCCTCTATATACCCCTGTCTTTACCCTCTATATACCCCTGTCTTTACCCTCTATATACCCCTCTGTATACCCTCTATATACCCCTCTATATACCCCTCTATACACCCCTCTATATACCCCTCTATACACCCCTCTATATACCCCCTCTATACACCCCTCTATATACCCCTCTATACACCCCTCTATACACCCCTGTGTTTACCCCTCTATATACCCCTGTGTTTACCCCTCTATATACCCTCTATATACCCCTATATGCCCCTCTGTATACCCTCTATATACCCCTCTATATACCCCTGTGTTTACCCCTCTATATACCCCTCTATATACCCCTCTATATACCCCTCTATACACCCCTGTGTTTACCCCTCTATATACCCCTCTATACACCCCTCTATATACCCCTGTCTTTACCCCTCTATATACACCTCTATATACCCCTCTATACAGATGTGCTCAAACCCATACAGCTCATGGAAATAATGCTTCCTTCCTCCTGAAAGGTGACATTAACAGCTGTTTTATCGTGTGTGGTTTCATACCTTTGGTTGTGTCGTAGAATTAAGCAAGGAAGCTGTGAACAAAATATTAATTATTGTTTTAATTATTTCTTATTCTATAAAGATATTCTAAAAATGGCCTGAACACATGTTGGTACCCCTTAGAAAATATTATAAATAATTTGATTAGAGTAATATTTCATACTAATTAGTTTCTTTAATTAGTATCACACGTCTCCAATCTTGTAATCAGTCATTCAGCCCATTTAAATGGAGTAAAGTAGTCACTGAGCTGTTTGGTATCATTGTGGTCACCACACTGAACATGGACCAGAGTAAAGTAGTCACTGAGCTGTATGGTATCATTGTGGTCACCACACTGACCATGGACCAGAGTAAAGTAGTCACTGAGCTGTTTGGTATCATTGTGGTCACCACACTGAACATGGACCAGAGTAAAGTAGTCACTGAGCTGTATGGTATCATTGTGGTCACCACACTGACCATGGACCAGAGTAAAGTAGTCACTGAGCTGTTTGGTATCATTGTGGTCACCACACTGAACATGGACCAGAGTAAAGTAGTCACTGAGCTGTTTGGTATCATTGTGGTCACCACACTGAACATGGACCAGAGTAAAGTAGTCACTGAGCTGTTTGGTATCATGGTGGTCACCACACTGAACATGGACCAGAGTAAAGTAGTCACTGAGCTGTATGGTATCATTGTGGTCACCACACTGACCATGGACCAGAGTAAAGTAGTCACTGAGCTGTTTGGTATCATTGTGGTCACCACACTGACCATGGACCAGAGTAAAGTAGTCACTGAGCTGTTTGGTATCATTGTGTTGCACCACACTGAACATGGACCAGAGTAAAGTAGTCACTGTGCTGTTTGGTATCATTGTGGTCACCACACTGACCATGGACCAGAGTAAAGTAGTCACTCTGCTGTTTGGTATCATTGTGTTGCACCACACTGACCATGGACCAGAGTAAAGTAGTCACTGAGCTGTTTGGTATCATTGTGTTGCACCACACTGACCATGGACCAGAGTAAAGTAGTCACTGAGCTGTATGGTATCATTGTGGTCACCACACTGACCATGGACCAGAGTAAAGTAGTCACTGAGCTGTTTGGTATCACTGTGGTCACCACACTGACCATGGACCAGAGTAAAGTAGTCACTGAGCTGTTTGGTATCATTGTGTTGCACCACACTGACCATGGACCAGAGTAAAGTAGTCACTGTGCTGTTTGGTATCATTGTGGTCACCACACTGAACATGGACCAGAGTAAAGTAGTCACTGAGCTGTTTGGTATCATTGTGGTCACCACACTGACCATGGACCAGAGTAAAGTAGTCACTGAGCTGTTTGGTATCATTGTGGTCACCACACTGACCATGGACCAGAGTAAAGTAGTCACTGTGCTGTTTGGTATCATTGTGGTCACCACACTGACCATGGACCAGAGTAAAGTAGTCTCTGAGCTGTTTGGTATCATTGTGGTCACCACACTGACCATGGACCAGAGTAAAGTAGTCTCTGAGCTGTTTGGTATCATTGTGGTCACCACACTGACCATGGACCAGAGTAAAGTAGTCTCTGAGCTGTTTGGTATCATTGTGGTCACCACACTGACCATGGACTAGAATAAAGTAGTCACTGAGCTGTTTGGTATCATTGTGTTCACCACACTGAACATGGACCAGAGTAAAGTAGTCACTGTGCTGTTTGGTATCATTGTGGTCACCACACTGACCATGGACCAGAGTAAAGTAGTCACTGAGCTGTTTGGTATCATTGTGTTGCACCACACTGACCATGGACCAGAGTAAAGTAGTCACTGAGCTGTTTGGTATCATTGTGGTCACCACACTGACCATGGACCAGAGTAAAGTAGTCACTGAGCTGTTTGGTATCATTGTGGTCACCACACTGACCATGGACCAGAGTAAAGTAGTCACTGTGCTGTTTGGTATCATGGTGTGCACCACACTGACCATGGACCAGAGTAAAGTAGTCTCTGAGCTGTTTGGTATCATTGTGGTCACCACACTGACCATGGACCAGAGTAAAGTAGTCTCTGAGCTGTTTGGTATCATTGTGGTCACCACACTGACCATGGACTAGAATAAAGTAGTCACTGAGCTGTTTGGTATCATTGTGTTCACCACACTGAACATGGACCAGAGTAAAGTAGTCACTGTGCTGTTTGGTATCATTGTGGTCACCACACTGACCATGGACCAGAGTAAAGTAGTCACTGAGCTGTTTGGTATCATTGTGTTGCACCACACTGACCATGGACCAGAGTAAAGTAGTCACTGAGCTGTTTGGTATCATTGTGGTCACCACACTGACCATGGACCAGAGTAAAGTAGTCACTGAGCTGTTTGGTATCATTGTGGTCACCACACTGACCATGGACCAGAGTAAAGTAGTCACTGTGCTGTTTGGTATCATGGTGTGCACCACACTGACCATGGACCAGAGTAAAGTAGTCACTGAGCTGTTTGGTATCATTGTGGTCACCACACTGACCATGGACCAGAGTAAAGTAGTCACTGAGCTGTTTGGTATCATTGTGTTGCACCACACTGACCATGGACCAGAGTAAACCAAGGAGAGATTTGTCTGAGGAGATCAGAAAGACAATAATAGACACGCATGGTAAAGTTTAAAGGCTACGAGACCATCTCCAAGCAGCTTGATGTTCCTGTGACAACAGTTGAAAATATTATTTAAGAAGTTTAAGGTCAGTGGAACTGTTGCCAACCTCCCTGGGCGCGGAAGCAAGTGGAAAATCGACCCCAGATTGAACAGAAGGAGAGTGCGAATGGTAGAAAAAGAACCAAATCAAATGTATTTATATAGCCCTTCGTACATCAGCTGATATCTCAAAGTGCTGTACAGAAACGCAGCCTAAAACCCCAAACAGCAAGCAATGCAGGTGTAGAAGCACGTGTAGAACCAAGGTGTAGAACCAAGGATAACTGCCAAAGAGACCCAAGATGAAGGTACGTCACTTTCTGGTTATCCGTCGCTTCTTGAGCGAAAGTGGGCTCCATGGAAAAGGACTCCAATTTTGAAAGAAATACATTTTTTTTTAAAAGCCAGACTGGAATTTGCTAAAATGCATATTGACAAGCCACAATCCTTCTGGAAGAATGAGCCAAAACTGGAGCTTTATAACAAGTCACATCAGCTCCATGTTCACAGATGGAAAACAAGTCACATCAGCTCCATGTTCACAGATGGAAAACATGAAGATTTCAAAGGAAAGACCAACATACCTACAGACATGGAGGAGGCTCGGTTCTGTTCTGCTTTGCTGCGTCGGGACCGGGGTGCCTTAAATCTGTGCAGGGCACAATGAAATCTCAAGGCTACAAAGGCATTCTGGAGAGAAATGTACGGCCCAGTGTCAGAAAGCTCTGTCTCAGTCGCAGGTCATGGGTCCTCCAACAGGATAATGACCCAAAGCATACAGCTAAACGCACCCAAGAATGGAGAACAACAAAACATTGGACTATTCTGAAGTGGCCTTCTATGAATCCTGATCTGAATCCTATCGAACATCTATGGAAAGAGCTGAAACTTGCAGTCTGGAAAAGGCACCCATCAAACCTGAGACAGCTGGAGGAGTTTGATCAGGAAGAGTGGGCCGAACTACCTGCTAACAGGTGCAGAAGGCTCACTACAGACAATGTTTGATTGCTGTGATTGCCTCTGAAGGTTGAGCAACAAAATATTATGATAAGGTTTCCATCATTTTTGTCCATGTCATTTTCATTTTGTTTTATTATTTACAGTATTATGTTGAATAAAAAATATAAAGCAAAGTCTGATTTCTATTAAATATGGAATAAACAATGGTGAATGCCAATTACTTTGGTCAGTTTCAAGTTATGTACCAACAAATTTGAGCAGGTCTGTATATCCCTCTATATACCCCTCCATGTACCCTGTTGTTGTTTTCATGTTGGTTTTACATAATTAACTAAGTATCCCTTGATCCTAATCTAGCACATTCTTTGTACTCCACCACACCAATCATCTATTTCCCCTGGCTACTATGTGTGTGTGTGTGTGTGTGTGAGAGAGAGAGAGAGAGAGAGAGAGAGAGACTATTTGCGTATAATATGTCATTTGAAATGTCTTTATTATTTTGGAGTGTGTGTGTGTGGGGGTGGACGTGAGCATCATCCATTCCTCCGTGCTATAATATAGCCTCAGTGGATGGATGGACAGTGTGTGTGGGGGTGGACGTGAGCATCATCCATTCCTCCGTGCTATAATATAGCCTCAGTGGATGGATGGACAGTGTGTGTGGGGGTGGACGTGAGCATCATCCATTCCTCCGTGCTATAATATAGCCTCAGTGGATGGATGGACAGTGTGTGTGGGGGTGGACGTGAGCATCATCCATTCCTCCGTGCTATAATATAGCCTCAGTGGATGGATGGACAGTGTGTGTGGGGTGGACGTGAGCATCATCCATTCCTCCGTGCTATAATATAGCCTCAGTGGATGGATGGACAGTGTGTGTGGGGGTGGACGTGAGCATCATCCATTCCTCCGTGCTATAATATAGCCTCAGTGGATGGATGGACAGTGTGTGTGGGGTGGACGTGAGCATCATCCATTCCTCCGTGCTATAATATAGCCTCAGTGGATGGATGGACAGTGTGTGTGGGGGTGGACGTGAGCATCTGCCATTCCTCCGTGCTATAATATAGCCTCAGTGGATGGATGGACAGTGTGTGTGGGGGTGGACGTGAGCATCATCCATTCCTCCGTGCTATAATATAGCCTCAGTGGATGGATGGACAGTGTGTGTGGGGGTGGACGTGAGCATCATCCATTCCTCCGTGCTATAATATAGCCTCAGTGGATGGATGGACAGTGTGTGTGGGGGTGGACGTGAGCATCATCCATTCCTCCGTGCTATAATATAGCCTCAGTGGATGGATGGACAGTGTGTGTGGGGGTGGACGTGAGCATCATCCATTCCTCCGTGCTATAATATAGCCTCAGTGGATGGATGGACAGTGTGTGTGGGGGTGGACGTGAGCATCATCCATTCCTCCGTGCTATAATATAGCCTCAGTGGATGGACAGTGTGTGGGGGTGGACGTGAGCATCATCCATTCCTCCGTGCTATAATATAGCCTCAGTGGATGGATGGACAGTGTGTGTGGGGTGGACGTGAGCATCATCCATTCCTCCGTGCTATAATATAGCCTCAGTGGATGGATGGACAGTGTGTGTGGGGTGGACGTGAGCATCATCCATTCCTCCGTGCTATAATATAGCCTCAGTGGATGGATGGACAGTGTGTGTGGGGGTGGACGTGAGCATCATCCATTCCTCCGTGCTATAATATAGCCTCAGTGGATGGATGGACAGTGTGTGTGGGGGTGGGCGTGAGCATCATCCATTCCTCCGTGCTATAATATAGCCTCAGTGGATGGATGGACAGTGTGTGTGGGGGTGGACGTGAGCATCATCCATTCCTCCGTGCTATAATATAGCCTCAGTGGATGGATGGACAGTGTGTGTGGGGGTGGACGTGAGCATCATCCATTCCTCCGTGCTATAATATAGCCTCAGTGGATGGATGGACAGTGTGTGTGGGGGTGGACGTGAGCATCATCCATTCCTCCGTGCTATAATATAGCCTCAGTGGATGGATGGACAGTGTGTGGGGGTGGACGTGAGCATCATCCATTCCTCCGTGCTATAATATAGCCTCAGTGGATGGATGGACAGTGTGTGTGGGGTGGACGTGAGCATCATCCATTCCTCCGTGCTATAATATAGCCTCAGTGGATGGATGGACAGTGTGTGTGGGGGTGGACGTGAGCATCATCCATTCCTCCGTGCTATAATATAGCCTCAGTGGATGGATGGACAGTGTGTGTGGGGGTGGACGTGAGCATCATCCATTCCTCCGTGCTATAATATAGCCTCAGTGGATGGATGGACAGATGGAGGGATGGTTGATGCTTTCAAGCTTGTTATCCTCCGAGGGCCCAGGTGACTGACACAGATCATAAACCATGTCTCCCTCTCCTCATCCCCTCTTCCCCTCCTCATCCTCCCTTCCTCTTCTCCCCTCAGTCTTAAAGCACGTTTGTTTCAATTTTACACATTTTGCCATGGGACAGAGAAGATAATGGGCTGCTTACAGATATTTCTGGAAATTTTACACATTTTGCCAAAGGGTGGAGAGAATTTCTTTTCAGTTTTTAATATGATATATGAGTGAGACTAACTAACAGAATCAATGGGAGATCCCCAGCCGGTAATTCGACCATGATAAATAAGTTCAGATAGCTGGCCGCTAAACTAAGTTACCAATCTAAACAATGTTAGTTGACGTGGACTAATTGACTGACTGTCAGTGGCTGACAGAACAAGAGAAAAACTGCAGCTCCTTGTGTGTTCTACTGTTCTAACTCGCAACGGTCAGATTGATCTGAGGACATTCCATCCATCCTTTATGTGTTCTACTGTTCTAACTCACAACGGTCAGCCAACAGCGAGTTGCAGTAATCCAGACGGGAGATGACAAGTGCCTGGATTAGGACCTGCGCCGCTTCCTGTGTGAGGCAGGGTCGTACTCTGCGGATGTTGTAGAGCATGAACCTACAGGAACGGGCCACCACCTTGATGTTAGTTGAGAACGACAGGGTGTTGTCCAGGATCACGCCAAGGTTCTTAGCGCTCTGGGAGGAGGACACAATGGAGTTGTCAACCGTGATGGCGAGATCATGGAACGGGCAGTCCTTCCCCGGGAGGAAGAGCAGCTCCGTCTTGCCGAGGTTCAGCTTGAGGTGGTGATCCGTCATCCACACTGATATGTCTGCCAGACATGCAGAGATGCGATTCGCCACCTGGTCATCAGAAGGGGGAAAGGAGAAGATTAATTGTGTGTCGTCTGCATAGCAATGATAGGAGAGACCATGTGAGGTTATGGCAGAGCCAAGTGACTTGGTGTATAGCGAGAATAGGAGAGGGCCTAGAACAGAGCCCTGGGGGACGCCAGTGGTGAGAGCGCATGGTGAGGAGACAGATTCTCGCCACGCCACCTGGTAGGAGCGACCTGTCAGGTAGGACGCAATCCAAGCGTGGGCCGCGCCGGAGATGCCCAACTCGGAGAGGGTGGAGAGGAGGATCTGATGGTTCACAGTATCGAAGGCAGCCGATAGGTCTAGAAGGATGAGAGCAGAGGAGAGAGAGTTAGCTTTAGCAGTGCGGAGCGCCTCCGTGATACAGAGAAGAGCAGTCTCAGTTGAATGACTAGTCTTGAAACCTGACTGATTTGAACAAGAAGGTCATTCTGAGAGAGATAGCGGGAGAGTTGGCCAAGGACGGCACGTTCAAGAGTTTTGGAGAGAAAAGAAAGAAGGGATACTGGTCTATAGTTTTTGACATCGGAGTGATCGAGTGTAGGTTTTTTCAGAAGGGGTGCAACTCTCGCTCTCTTGAAGACGGAAGGGACGTAGCCAGCGGTCAGGGATGAGTTGATGAGCGAGGTGAGGTAAGGGAGAAGGTCTCCGGAAATGGTCTGGAGAAGAGAGGAGGGGATAGGGTCAAGCGGGCAGGTTGTTGGGCGGCCGGCCGTCACAAGACGCGAGATTTCATCTGGAGAGAGAGGGGAGAAAGAGGTCAGAGCACAGGGTAGGGCAGTGTGAGCAGAACCAGCGGTGTCGTTTGACTTAGCAAACGAGGATCGGATGTCGTCGACCTTCTTTTCAAAATGGTTGACGAAGTCATCTGCAGAGAGGGAGGAGGGGGAGGAGGATTCAGGAGGGAGGAGAAGGTGGCAAAGAGCTTCCTAGGGTTAGAGGCAGATGCTTGGAATTTAGAGTGGTAGAAAGTGGCTTTAGCAGCAGAGACAGAAGAGGAAAATGTAGAGAGGAGGGAGTGAAAGGATGCCAGGTCCGCAGGGAGGCGAGTTTTCCTCCATTTCCGCTCGGCTGCCCGGAGCCCTGTTCTAACTCGCAACGGTCAGATTGATCTGAGGACATTCCATCCATCCTTTATGTGTTCTACTGTTCTAACTCACAACGGTCAGATTGATCTGAGGACATTCCATCCATCCTTTATGTGTTCTACTGTTCTAACTCACAACGGTCAGATTGATCTGAGGACATTCCATCCATCCTTTATGGGTTAGGAACCGTGTTCTGCTGTCATAGTGGACCTTGGTTAGGAACCGTGTTCTCCTGTCATAGTGGACCTTGGTTAGGATCCGTGTTCTGCTGTCATAGTGGACCTTGGTTAGGAACCATGTTCTCCTGTTATAGTGGACCTTGGTTAGGAACCGTGTTCTCCTGTCATAGTGGACCTTGGTTAGGAACCATGTTCTCCTGTCATAGTGTACCTTGGTTAGGAACCGTGTTCTGATGTCATAGTGGACCTTGGTTAGGAACCATGTTCTGATGTCATAGTGGACCTTGGTTAGGAACCATGTTCTGATGTCATAGTGGACCTTGGTTAGGAACCGGACCTTGGTTAGGAAACATGTTCTCCTGTCATAGTGGACCTTGGTTAGGAACCGGACCTTGGTTAGGAAACATGTTCTCCTGTCATAGTGGACCTTGGTTAGGAACCGGACCTTGGTTAGGAACCATGTTCTCCTGTCATAGTGGACCTTGGTTAGGAACCGGACCTTGGTTAGGAACCGTGTTCTCCTGTTATAGTGGACCTTGGTTAGGAACCATGTTCTCCTGTCATAGTGGACCTTGGTTAGGAACCGTGTTCTCCTGTTATAGTGGACCTTGGTTAGGAACCATGTTCTCCTGTCATAGTGGACCTTGGTTAGGAACCATGTTCTCCTGTGTCGTGTCTTTGGCATCATTAAAGTGAAGACTATTATTTTATCAAATCAATTCTCTGTAATTATTATTAAACTGATTTAATCATGTAAATGTAATTGACTAGGAAGTCGAGGAAAATGTTCAGATTACAAAAAATGTATTTTTCCTAATATAACTCTTCTGATATTTTAATATCTGATCAATTAGTCTTCTAATTAATTCATTATACTTTACCTCACATTTACATTTACATTTAAGTCATTTAGCAGACGCTCTTATCCAGAGCGACTTCATTCCAAACGTTGTAAATTGTCGGTTAACTGCACGAACCCAGTCTTCACTATGAATCATCCCATACACCAAGTGTCTTAGTCATGTATTTACTAACTATCTAAATAGTCACAGAAATGCATAAACAAACAAACAGTAGATATGGTTACAGGGAAATGATAGGGGATGTGCCCTCTAGTGGGCTAAACCGGTATGACGGCTTGGTAGACAAAAGGACTGAGAAGGGAGCGAAAGACAAGTCACTACACCGTTGATAATTATAACAATTGAAATGCTAATTTGCACATGAACACTCACTCATTCGGGAATAATTGCAATCAATATATATATATTTACGCTCAGTGTGTCGTCGTGATCTCTGTTGGAATTGTCCGTCTTTCTGTTGGAAGTTCATCTCTTTGCATCCCTGGAGGCTTCCGGGGTTAGAATGGATACCTCAGAGTCCCATTCAGAAATGTTCTTATAGAATACATGTTTCGGCGGTTGTCGGTCTTCACAGTCAGTCGACATAAATTCTAGCTGCAGACTAGTAATTAGTATCGAAGATTTGCTCTTATTCTGTCAGTATCGATAGTCTCAGAGTTGAAACATTTCCACCAGTGTAGCCAATGTTCCATGTGGTTTGATCAGGAATTGAACAACCGAGGAATGCATGGTCTCTATTCAAACCTTAGCGCTCTCGGTTATCGAGGTACACTTGGTCTCTACTCAAACCTTAGCCCTCTCGGTTATCGAGGTACACTTGGTCTCTACTCAAACCTTAGCTCTGTCATATCCTCTCATGGTCTCTCCTATTACTGCTATGAGAATGGTTCTCTCCTCTTCTCTCTCTACTCCAAGTCACTCAGCTCTGTCATATCCTCACATGGTCTCTCCTATCACTGCTATGATGATGGACCTCTCCTCTACTCTCTATAGACCAAGTCACTGGTCATATCCTCTTCATGGTCTCTCCTATCACTGCTCTGCAGATGACACTCAACTGCTTTCCTCCTTCCCCCCTTCTGACACCCAGGTGGCGACATTGGCAGATATCTCAGCTTGGATGTCGGCCCACCACCTCAAGCTCAACCTCGACAAGCCGGTGCTGCTCTTCCCTCCGTGGGGTCTGCCAGCTCCAAGACCTCTATTATAGTCGACAATACCAGGGTGTCCCCCTTCCCAGAGTGCAAAAAACCTTAGCGTGACCATGGCAACACCCTGTCGTTCTCCACAAACATCAAAGCGGTG
The DNA here is from genome assembly GCF_034236695.1 of Oncorhynchus nerka. NCBI lineage: Eukaryota > Metazoa > Chordata > Actinopteri > Salmoniformes > Salmonidae > Oncorhynchus > Oncorhynchus nerka. The sequence continues at coordinate 2,752,214 of NC_088404.1, forward strand.
ACCCACTCCTGCAGGTTCATGCTCTACAACATCTGTAGAGTACGACCCTCCCTCACACAGGAAGAGGAACATCTGTAGAGTACGACCCTACCTCACACAGGAAGAGACCCTCCCTCACACAGGAAGAGGAACATCAGTAGCGTACGACCCTACCTCACACAGGAAGAGAAACATCCGTAGAGTACGACCCTACCTCACACAGGAAGAGGGACATCCGTAGAGTACGACTCTACCTCACACAGGAAGAGGAACATCCGTAGAGTACGACCCCACCTCACACAGGAAGAGGAACATCCGTAGAGTATGACTCTACCTCACACAGGAAGAGGAACATACGTAGAGTACGACCCCACCTCACACAGGAAGAGGAACATCCATAGAGTACGACCCTCCCTCCAACAGGAAGTGGATCAGGTCCTAATCCAGGCACTTATCATCTCCCATCTGGACTACTGCAACTATCTGTTGGATGGGCTCCCTGCTTGTGCCAATAAACCCCTGCAATTTACCCAGAATGCTGCAGACCGCCTGGTCTTCAACCTTCCCAAATTCTCCCATGTCACCCCGCTCCTCTGCACACTCCACTGGCTTCCAGTCGAAGCTCGCATCCACTACTAGACCATGGTGTTACCTACGGAGCAGCAAGAGGAACTGCCCCTCCCTACCTTCACCCCAACCCATCCACTACCAGACCATGGTGTTACCTACGGAGCAGCAAGAGGAACTGCCCCTCCCTAGCTTCAGGCTCTGCTCCAACCCTACACCCCAACCCATCCACTACTAGACCATGGTGTTACCTACGGAGCAGCAAGAGGAACTGCCCCTCCCTACCTTCAGGCTCTGCTCCAACCCTACACCTCAACCGGAACAACCGTTCTGCCACCTCTGATCTCATGGCCCTCCCACCCTTCAGGCTCTGCTCCAACCCTACACCTCAACCGGAACAACCGTTCTGCCACCTCTGATCTCATGGCCCTCCCACCCTTCAGGCTCTGCTCCAATCCTACACCTCAACCGGAACAACCGTTCTGCCACCTCTGATCTCATGGCCACTCCCACCCTTCAGGCTCTCCACTATAACAGCAGAACATGGTTCCCACCCTTACAAGAGGGAGGCCCCCGCTCAGCGTAGTCCAAGCTCTTCTCTGTCCCGCAGCCCAATGGTGGAACCAGTTTCCTCCTGAAGCTCAGACAACAGCTAGGACCGTAAACATCTGAAACCCTATCTTAAATATCCCCCCCCCCCCAGCTATATGATAGATGAATACACTAACTGTAAAGTTGCTCTGGATAAGAGCGTCTGCAAAAAATGTGAAATTGTCAAATATTGAAGGCTGAAGTCACTCAACTCTCTCTCTCTGTCTCTCTCTCTCTGTCTCTGTCTTTCTCTCTCTGTCTCTGTCTCTCTCTCTCTTTTTCTCTCTCTCTCTCTGACTCTCTTTCTCTGTCTCTCTCTCTCTGTCTCTCTCTCTCTGTCTCTCTATGTCTCTCTCTCTCTATTTCTCTCTCTCTCTGTCTGTCTCTCTCTGTCTCTCTTTCTCTGTCTGTCTCTCTCTCTTTCTCTCTCTCTCTCTCTCTCTCTTTCTCTCTCTCTCTCTCTCTCTCTCTGTCTCTCTCTCTCTGTCTCTCTTTCTCTCTCTCTCTGTCTCTCTCTCTGTCTCTCTATGTGTCTCTCTCTCTCTCTCTCTCTATCCTTGTCTCTCTGACCCTCCAGCAGGCTCCCTGTCCCTCAGTGTGCTCCTGCTGTCTCTAGCAGTCACAGTGTGTACTGTCTGGCTGGTGGCTCTGTGTGGCATCTGTGGCTGGTGTCAAGGCAAGCTGGTGAGTTACGCATGCACGTGCGCACACACACACACACACACATTAGGGTTTAATGGCAGGAACCGGGTTACCGAGATTTAACGCGATTTCCCGCCCAAACCCACTCCCTTTTTCCGAGGACAAATAATTGCGAGAAACCGGTCAATTATATTACATTATTTCTATGAACAGTGTGACATGAATGAAATGGAACTGTTAAATGATTACATTTTAAATTATATGTAATTTTCTGCTCTGCTATCAGTGTGGTCATAAAGCTCAGGGTGTGTGTCTGCGTTGTTGAAGCCTAATGATTCACTCCAAGTTGCCATGAGTTCAAAGGGCACGCATTGTTTATGCTGAAACTACACGCCAAGAAAACTGGCTCCAACTTTTAAACTGCCGGTAAACCTACCTGTTTTTATTCATTTAAAAAAATGTTGTCTGTTGTCTGTGTTACATCACAGGTTACATCACAGGTTACATCACAGGTAACATCACAGGTTACATCACAGGTTACATCACAGGTTACATCACAGGTTACAGATACAGATTCCAATGCTTTGCCCCAAACCTCAACAGTGCCTCTGATACAGGTTCCAATGCTTTGCCCCAAAACCTCAACAGTGCCTCTGATACAGGTTCCAATGCTTTGCCCCAAACCTCAACAGTGCCTCTGATACAGATTCCAATGCTTTGCCCCAAACCTCAACAGTGCCTCTGATACAGATACCAATGCTTTGCCCCAAAACCTCAACAGTGCCTCTACAGATTCCAATGCTTTGCCCCAAAACCTCAACAGTGCCTCTACAGATTCCAATGCTTTGCCCCAAACCTCAACAGTGCCTCTACAGATTCCAATGCTTTGCCCCAAACCTCAACAGTGCCTCTGATACAGATTCCAATGCTTTGCCCCAAACCTCAACAGTGCCTCTGATACAGATACCAATGCTTTGCCCCAAAACCTCAACAGTGCCTCTACAGATTCCAATGCTTTGCCCCAAAACCTCAACAGTGCCTCTACAGATTCCAATGCTTTGCCCCAAAACCTCAACAGTGCCTCTACAGATACCAATGCTTTGCCCCAAAACCTCAACAGTGCCTCTACAGATTCCAATGCTTTGCCCCAAAACCTCAACAGTGCCTCTACAGATTCCAATGCTTTGCCCCAAACCTCAACAGTGCCTCTGATACAGATTCCAATGCTTTGCCCCAAACCTCAACAGTGCCTCTACAGATTCCAATGCTTTGCCCCAAAACCTCAACAGTGCCTCTACAGATTCCAATGCTTTGCCCCAAAACCTCAACAGTGCCTCTACAGATTCCAATGCTTTGCCCCAAAACCTCAACAGTGCCTCTACAGATTCCAATGCTTTGCCCCAAACCTCAACAGGGGGCTTTGAAGTGATGTCGCTTTGGCGCCAATTTACACAAACCATGAAATGAGAAATGCGTTTTTTTTTGTATTCACGTGCTGGATGTAAAAGCACATCACATCACATCACATCACATCACACATCACATCACATCACATCACATCACATCACATCACACATCACATCACATCACATCACATCACATCACATCACATCACACCACACCACACCACATCACATCACACATCACATCACATCACATCACATCACATCACATCACATCACACCACACCACATCACATCACACATCACATCACATCACATCACATCACATCACATCACATCACATCACATCACCACATCACATCACATCACATCACATCACATCACACCACACCACACCACACCACACCACATCACACATCACATCACATCACATCACATCACACCACACCACACCACATCACATCACATCACATCACATCACACCACACCACATCACATCACACATCACATCACACCACACCACACCACATCACATCACACATCACATCACACATCACATCACATCACATCACACATCACATCACACCACACCACACCACATCACATCACACATCACATCACATCACATCACATCACATCACATCACATCACACATCACATCACACCACACCACACCACACCACACCACATCACATCACATCACATCACATCACACCACACATCACATCACATCACACCACATCACATCACATCACATCACACCACACATCACATCACATCACATCACATCACATCACAGCACATCACATCACACATCACATCACACATCACATCACATCACACATCACACATCACACATCACATCACATCACACATCACACATCACATCACATCACATCACACATCACCACACCACATCACATCACATCACACATCACACCACACCACACCACATCACATCACATCACATCACATCACATCACACCACACCACACACACATCACACCACACCACACCACACCACATCACATCACATCACACCACACCACATCACACATCACATCACACCACACCACACATCACATCACATCACACCACACCACACCACATCACACATCACATCACATCACATCACATCACACCACACATCACACATCACACATCACACATCACATCACATCACATCACACATCGCACATCACATCACATCACACATCACATCACATCACATCACACATCACATCACATCACATCACATCACATCACATATCACATATCACATCACACATCACACATCACATCACATCACATCACACCACACATCACATCACACCACACATCACATCACATCACACATCACACATCACATCACATCACACATCACATCACATCACATCACATCACACATCACATCACACCACACCACATCACATCACATCACATCACATCACACCACACATCACGTCCCGTTACTATGCGGTGCATGAGCTCTGCCTCTGGTTGAATGCATGGTAGGCCTGTCAGTCTGTCAGTGGCCAACCACTTTGTCAGTACACACGATGGACAAAGACTTCTCCTCTGATTGTTCTAGTATAACGTTTCCCCCAGTATGTCTGTATCGTGTTGTTTTGACAGATGTATAGTTGATGATCTCCTTGTTTAATGTGAAAACATTATACATATCCTTCCTGTCTTCGCTTGTTATAAGAAACAGCTCATTTAAGGGACATGTAATATAATAATATACACATTACTACCTGAACTCACCACGGCTCGGATTCTTACTGTCATTCTGATCAACTGATCAACTACATGCACGTCCTTGGTACCATCACAACCTATTCTTCTAGTCTTCTCTCAAGTCTCATCATGGTCAGTTGGCAGTCCAATGCTCTTTTTTAAATTTAATTTATCTTTATTTTACTAGGCAAGTCAGTTAAGAACAAATTCTTATTTTCAATGACGGCCTAGGAACAGTGGGTTAACTGCCTGTTCAGGGGCAGAACGACAGATTTGTACCTTGTCAGCTCGGGGATTTGAACTTGCAACCTTTCGGTTACTAGTCCAACGCTCTAACCACTAGGCTACGCTGCCGCCCCTCCACTCTAACCACTAGGCTACGCTGCCGCACCTCCACTCTAACCACTAGGCTACGCTGCCGCCCCTCCACTCTAACCACTAGGCTACCCTGCCGCCTCTACACTCTAACCACTAGGCTACGCTGCCGCCTCTACACTCTAACCACTAGGCTACGCTGCCGCCTCTACACTCTAACCACTAGGCTACCCTGCCGCCCCTCCACTCTAACCACTAGGCTACGCTGCCGCCTCTACACTCTAACCACTAGGCTACGCTGCCGCCCCTCCACTCTAACCACTAGGCTACGCTGCCGCCCCCTCCACTCTAACCACTAGGCTACGCTGCCGCCCCTCCACTCTAACCACTAGGCTACGCTGCCGCCCTCCACTCTAACCACTAGGCTACGCTGCCGCCCTCCACTCTAACCACTAGGCTACGCTGCCGCCCTCCACTCTAACCACTAGGGCTACGCTGCCGCCCCTCCACTCTAACCACTAGGCTACGCTGCCGCCCCTCCACTCTAACCACTAGGCTACGCTGCCGCCCCTCCACTCTAACCACTAGGCTACGCTGCCGCCCCTCCACTCTAACCACTAGGCTACGCTGCCGCCCCTCTTCAAACCTCTTGGGGAAGTTAAAACTTTTTGTTTCTCTCATTAAGTGAACAGAGATGCTGTGATTGGTTTGGTTTTCTGTTTACCTATATCAAAAAATATTTTAAAAACATTTGCTCGCTCAAATGGAAAGCATCATCAACCGTGGTCGAAAACACACATTTCTTCAAGTGGCTATGAAGTTGCATATTTGGTGTGTAATACTGTTTCCTGTACAAATAAAAGCTCTTATGGACCTGTTGTCAAAAGTAGCGATGAGGCTCTCCGACTCGCTTAATTGAGATAAATCTTGTACATAAGATGTTACAGGCTTTGATGAAAAATGTGTCCAGCAATCGTAATGAGCATCTGCAGTATGAATCCACCTCGGGCTCCTCCACAAGGCTCCTGCAGTATGAATCCACCTCGGGCTCCTCCACAAAGCTCCTCCACAAGGCTCCTGCAGTATGAATCTGCCTCGGGCTCCTCCACAAGGCTCCTGCAGTATGAATCCGCCTCGGGCTCCTCCACAAGGCTCCTGCAGTATGAATCCGTCTCGGGCTCCTCCACAAGGCTCCTGCTGTATGAATCCATCTCGGGCTCCTCGACAAGGCTCCTGCAGTATGAATCCATCTCGGGCTCCTCCACAAGGCTCCTCCACAAGGCTCCTGCAGTATGAATCCGTCTCGGGCTCCTCCACAAGGCTCCTGCAGTATGAATCCGCCTCGTGCTCCTCCACAGGGCTCCTCCACAAGGCTCCTCCACAAGGCTCCTGCAGTATGAATCTGCCTCGGGCTCCTCCACAAGGCTCCTCCACAAGGCTCCTGCAGTATGAATCCGCCTCGGGCTCCTCCACAAGGCTTCTGCAGTATGAATCCGCCTCGGGCTCCTCCACAAGGCTCCTCCACAAGGCTCCTGCAGTATGAATCCGCCTCGGGCTCCTCCACAAGGCTCCTCCACAAGGCTCCTGCAGTATGAATCCGCCCCGGGCTCCTCCACAAGGCTCCTGCAGTATGAATCCGCCTCGTGCTCCTCCACAAGGCTCCTCCACAAGGCTCCTGCAGTATGAATCCGTCTCGGGCTCCTCCACAAGTCCCTGAAGAGTGAATAAGGAGTAAACCCAGATCTGGTTGTTTTGTTCTTGTGCATTGAAATGAGAAAATCCTGATGAGATTTTAGCAGGTCGTTGGACTGAAATGAATATTTCTTAGTGTTCCGTCATCCCGCACACCAATGTTCTTCCACACGGTAAAAAAAAACTCATTTTGCTTTTCCCAGTAAAATATTATGCATAGAGTCCACTACAGACATGTCTATGGGATTGAAACGTGGGATTTTAAATAAGTCATTATCTGGCCCCAGTTTCAGTCTCTATGTTTTTCCTCATTGCCTTCGGGTGTAACGTTGCAAAAGTTTATTCAACGGAAGCAAATGCAACAAGACAGGGAGGGACCTAGCTAAATTTGTACAATAGAAACGGATTCCGTTTGCAGTACCCTACGGCTGTACCCTACTCTATACCCTACTACAGTTCCCTACTGCTGTACAATATTGCAGTACTCTCCTATATGACCCTCCTATAGTACCCTACGGCTGTACCCTTCGGCTGTACCCTTCGGCTGTACCCTACTGCTGTATCCTACTGCTGTACCCTACTACAGTACCCTACTGCTGTACCCTACTGCTGTACCCTACTACAGTACCCTACTGCTGTACCCTACTGCTGTACCCTACTACAGTACCCTACTGCTGTACCCTACTGCTGTATCCTACTACAGTACCCTACTGATGTACCCTACTGCTGTACCCTACGACTGTACCCTTCAGCTGTACCCTACGGCTGTACCCTACGGCTGTACCCTTCGGCTGTACCCTACGGCTGTACCCTTCGGCTGTACCCTACGGCTGTACCCTTCGGCTGTACCCTACTGCTGTACCCTTCGGCTGTACCCTATGGCTGTACCCTACTACAGTACCCTACGGCTGTGCCCTACGGCTGTACCCTACGGCTGTACCCTACTACAGTACCCTTCGGCTCTACCCTACGGCTGTACCCTACTGCTGTACCCTTCGGCTGTACCCTTCGGCTGTACCCTACGGCTGTACCCTACAGCTGTACCCTTCGGCTGTACCCTACTACAGTACCCTACGGCTGTACCCACTGCTGAACAGAACAGGGAACAACAGAACAGAACAAAACAGGGAGTAACAGAACAGAACAGGGAATAACAGAACAGAATAGAACATAATAGAATAGAACAGAACAGGGAATAACAGAACAGAACAGAACAGGGAATAACAGAACAGAACAAAACAGGGAATAACGGAACAGAATAGAATAGAACACCGCCCCTATTCCTCCTCCACTGCCTCTTATTTCTCCTCCTCCACTGCCTCTTATTTCTCCTCCTCCACTGCCTCTTATTCCTCCTCCTCCACTGCCTCTTATTTCTCCTCCTTCACTGCCTCTTATTCCTCCTCCTCCACTGCCTCTTATTCCTCCTCCTCCACTGCCTCTTATTCCTCCTCCTTCACTGCCTCTTATTTCTCCTCCTCCACTGCCTCTTATTTCTCCTCCTCCACTGCCTCTTATTCCTCCTCCTTCACTGCCTCCTATTCCTCCTCCTCCTCCTCCACTGCCTCCTATTCCTCTTCCTCCACTGCCTCTTATTCCTCCTCCTTCACTGCCTCTTATTCCTCCTCCTCCACTGCCTCTTATTCCTCCTCCTTCACTGCCTCCTATTCCTCCTCCTCCTCCTCCTCCACCGCCTCCTATTCCTCCTCCTTCACTGCCTCCTATTCCTCCTCCTCCTCCTCCTATTCCTCCTCCACTGCCTCCTATTCCTCCTCCTCCTATTCCTCCTCCTCCTATTCCTCCTCCTCTACTGCCTCCTATTCCTCCTCCTCCTATTCCTCCTCCTCTTATTCCTCCTCCTCCACTGCCTCCTATTCCTCCTCCTATTCCTCCACTGCCTCCTATTCCTCCTCCTCCACTGCCTCCTATTCCTCCTCATCCTTTTACTTTTCCTCATCCTCCTATTCCTCCTATTCCTCCTCCTCCTTTTCCTCCTCCTCCACTGCCTCCTATTCCTCCTCATCCTTTTCCTTTTCCTCATCCTCCTATTCCTCCTCCTCCTATTCCTCCTCCTCCACTGCCTCCTATTCCTCCTCCTCCACTGCCTCCTATTCCTCCTCCTCCACTGCCTCCTATTCCTCCTCCTCCTTTTCCTCCTCCTCCACTGCCTCCTATTCCTCCTCATCCTTTTCCTTTTCCTCATCCTCCTATTCCTCCTCCTCCTATTCCTCCTCCTCTACTGCCTCCTATTCCTCCTCCTCCTATTCCTATTCCTCCTCCTGCACTGCCTCCTATTCCTCCTCCTCCTATTCCTCCTCCTCCACTTCCTCCTATTCCTCCTCCACTGCCTCCTATTCCTCCTCATCCTTTTCCTCCTCCTCCACTGCCTCCCATTCCTCCTCCTCCTATTCTTCCTCCTTCACTGCCTCCTATTCCTCCTCCTCCTCCTATTCCTCCTCTTCCACTGCCTCCTATTCCTCCTCCTCCTCCTATTCCTCCTCCTCCACTGCCTCCTATTCCTCCTCCACTGCCTCCTATTCCTCCTCATCCTTTTACTTTTCCTCATCCTCCTATTCCTCCTCCTCCTATTCCTCCTCCTCCACTGCCTCCTATTCCTCTTCCTCCTTTTCCTCCTCCTCCACTGCCTCCTATTCCTCCTCATCCTTTTACTTTTCCTCATCCTCCTATTCCTCCTCCTCCTATTCCTCCTCCTCCACTGCCTCCTATTCCTCCTCCTCCACTGCCTCCTATTCCTCCTCCTCCTATTCCTCCTCCTCCACTGCCTCCTATTCCTCCCCCTCCACTGCCTCCTATCCTTCCTCATCCTTTTCCTCCTCCTCCACTGCCTCCTATTCCTCCTCCACCTATTCCTCTTCCTCCACTGCCTCCTATTCCTCTTCCTCCACTGCCTCTTATTCCTCCTCCTTCACTGCCTCTTATTCCTCCTCCTCCACTGCCTCCTATTCCTCCTCCTTCACTGCCTCCTATTCCTCCTCCTCCTCCACTCCTCCTATTCCTCCTCCTTCACTGCCTTCCTCCTATTCCTCTCCTCCACTTCCTCCTATTCCTCCTCCATTCCTCCTCCTCCTATTCCTCCTCCTCTCCTGCCTCATTCTCCTCCTCCTATTCCTCCTCCTCTTATTCCTCCTCCCTCCTATTCCTCCTCCTCCACTGCCTCCTATTCCTCCTCCTCCACTGCCTCCTATTCCTCCTCCTCCTTTTCCTCCTCCTCCACTGCCTCCTATTCCTCCTCATCCTTTTCCTTTTCCTCATCCTCCTATTTCCTCCTCCTATTCCTCCTCTACTGCCTCCTATTCCTCCTCCTCCTATTCCTATTCCTCCTCCTGCACTGCCTCCTATTCCTCCTCCTCCTATTCCTCCTCCTCCACTTCCTCCTATTCCTCCTCCTCCACTGCCTCCTATTCCTCCTCATCCTTTTCCTCCTCCTCCACTGCCTCCCATTCCTCCTCCTCCTATTCTTCCTCCTTCACTGCCTCCTATTCCTCCTCCTCCTCCTATTCCTCCTCTCTTCCACTGCCTCCTATTCCTCCTCCTCCTATTCCTCCTCCTCCACTGCCTCCTATTCCTCCTCCACTGCCTCCTATTCCTCCTCATCCTTTTTACTTTTCCTCATCCTCCTATTCCTCCTCCTCCTATTCCTCCTCCTCCACTGCCTCCTATTCCTCTTCCTCCTTTCCTCCTCTCCACTGCCTCCTATTCCTCCTCATCCTTTTACTTTTCCTCATCCTCCTATTCCTCCTCCTATTCCTCCTCCTCCACTGCCTCCTATTCCTCCTCCTCCACTGCCTCCTGTTCCTCTCCTCCTATTCCTCCTCCTCCACTGCCTCCTATTCCTCCTCCACTGCCTCCTATCCTTCCTCATCCTTTTCCTCCTCCTCCACTGCCTCCTATTCCTCCTCCACCTATTCCTCCTCCACTGCCTCCTATCTCCTCCTCCACTGCCTCCTATTCTTCCTCCTGTTCCTCCACTGCCTCCTATTCCTCCTCCTCCTTTTCCTCCTCCTCCACTGCCTCCTATTCCTCCTCCTCCTATTCCTCCCTCCTCCACTGCCTCCTATTCCTCCTCCTCCACTGCCTCCTATTCCTCCTCATCCACTGCCTCCTGTTCCTCCTCCTCCTATTCCTCCTCCTCCTTTTCCTCCTCCTCCACTGCCTCCTATTCCTCCTCATCCTTTTCCTTTTCTCATCCTCCTATTCCTCCTCTCCTATTCCTCCTCCTCCTATTCCTCCTCCTCCACTGCCTCCTATTCCTCCTCATCCTTTTCCTCCTCCTCCACTGCCTCCTATTCCTCCTCCACCTATTCCTCCTCCTCCACTGCCTCCTATTCCTCCTCCTCCTATTCCTCCTCCTCTTATTCCTCCTCCTCCACTGCCTCCTATTCCTCCTCCTCCTATTCCTCCTCCTCCTTTTCCTCCTCCTCCACTGCCTCCTATTCCTCCTCATCCTTTTCCTTTTCCTCATCCTCCTATTCCTCCTCCTATTCCTCCTCCTCCTCCTATTCCTCCTCCTCCACTGCCTCCTATTCCTCCTCATCCTTTTCCTCCTCCTCCACTGCCTCCTATTCCTCCTCCACCTATTCCTCCTCCTCCACTGCCTCCTATTCCTCCTCCTCCTATTCCTCCTCCTCCTATTCCTCCTCCTCTTATTCCTCCTCCTCCACTGCCTCCTATTCCTCCTCCTCCTATTCCTCCACTGCCTCCTATTTCTCCTTTTCCTCCTCCTCCACTGCTTCCTATTCCTCCTCATCCTTTTCCTTTTCCTCATCCTCCTATTCCTCCTCCTCCACTGCCTCCTATTCCTCCTCCTCCACTGCCTCCTATTCCTCCTCATCCACTGCCTCCTATTCCTCCTCCTATTCCTCCTCCTCCTTTTCCTCCTCCTCCACTGCCTCCTATTCCTCCTCCTCCACTGCCTCCTATTCCTCCTCATCCACTGCCTCCTATTCCTCCTATTCCTCCTCCTCCTTTTCCTCCTCCTCCACTGCCTCCTATTCCTCCTCATCCTTTTCCTTTTCCTCATCCTCCTATTCCTCCTCCTCCTATTCCTCCTCCTCTACTGCCTCCTATTCCTCCTCCTCCTATTCCTATTCCTCCTCCTCCACTGCCTCCTATTCCTCCTCCTCCTTTTCCTCCTCCTCCACTGCCTCCTATTCCTCCTCCTCCTATTCCTCCTCCTCCACTGCCTCCTATTCCTCCTCCACTGCCTCCTATTCCTCCTCATCCACTGCCTCCTGTTCCTCCTCCTCCTATTCCTCCTCCTCCTTTTCCTCCTCCTCCACTGCCTCCTATTCCTCCTCATCCTTTTCCTCCTCATTCCCTCCCCTCCTCCTATTCCTCCTCCTCCTCCTATTCCTCCTCCTCCACTGCCTCCTATTCCTCCTCATCCTTTTCCCCTCCTCCACTGCCTCCTATTCCTCCTCCACCTATTCCTCCTCCTCCACTGCCTCCTATTCCTCCTCCTCCTATTCCTCCTCCTATTCCTCCCTCCTCCACTGCCTCCTATTCCTCCTCCTATTCCTCCACTGCCTCCTATTCCTCCTCCTTTTCCTCCTCCTCCACTGCCTCCTATTCCTCCTCATCCTTTTACTTTCCTCATCCTCCTATTCTCCTCCTCCTCCTCCTATTCCTGCCTCCTATTCCTCCTCCTCCACTGCCTCCTATTCCTCCTCATCCTTTTTTTCCTCCTCCACTGCCTCCTATTCCTCCTCCACCTATTCCTCCTCCTCCACTGCCTCCTATTCCTCCTCCTCCTATTCCTCCTCCTCCTATTCCTCCTCCTCTTATTCCTCCTCCTCCACTGCCTCCTGTTCCTCCTCCTATTCCTCCTCCTATTCTCCTCCTCCACTGCTTCCTATTCCTCCTCATCCTTTTCCTTTTCCTCATCCTCCTATTCCTCCTCCTCACTGCCTCCTATTCCTCCTCCTCCACTGCCTCCTATTCCTCCTCATCCACTGCCTCCTATTCCTCCTCCTATTCCTCCTCCTCCTTTTCCTCCTCCTCCACTGTCCATTCCTCCTCCTCCACTGCCTCCTGTTCCTCATCCACTGCCTCCTATTCCTCCTCCATCCTCCTCCTCCTATTCCTCCTCCTCCACTGCCTCCTATTCCTCCTCATCCTTTTCCTTTTCCTCATCCTCCTATTCCTCCTCCTCCTATTCCTCCTCCTCTACTGCCTCCTATTCCTCCTCCTATTCCTGTTCATCCTCCTCCACTGCCTCCTATTTCCTCCTCCTATTCCTCCTCCTCCACTGCCTCCTATTCTCTCCTCCTATTCTCCTCCTATTCCTCTTCCTCCTATTCCTCCTCCTATTCCTCCTCCTCCACTGCCTCCTATTCCTCCTCCTCCTCCACTGCCTCCTATTCCTCTTCCTCCTATTCCTCCTCCTCCTATTCCTCTCCTCCTCATCCACTGCCTCCTATTCCTTTCCTCCTATTCCTCCTCCTCCTCCTATTCCTATTCCTCCTATTCCTCCTCCTCCTATTCCTCCCTCCTCCTCCTATTCCTCCTCCTATTCCTTCCTCCACTCCTATTCCTATTCCTCCTATTCCTCCTCATCCACTGCCTCCTATTCCTCCTCCTCCTATTCCTCCTCCTATTCTCATCCACTGCCTCCTATTCCTCCTCCTCCTGTTCCTATTCCTCCTCCTCCTATTCCTCCTCCTATTCCTCCTCCTCTACTGCCTCCTATTCCTCCTCCTCCTATTCCTGTTCCTCCTCCTCCTATTCCTCCTCCTCCACTGCCTCCTATTCTCCTCCTCCTCCTCCACTGCCTCCTATTCCTCCTCATCCACTGCCTCCTATTTCCTCCTCCTCCTCTGCCTCCTATTCCTCCTCATCCTTTTCTTTTTCCTCATCCTCCTATTCCTCCTCCTCCACTGCCTCCTATTCCTCCTCCTCCTATTCCTCCTCCTCCACTCTCCTATTCCTCCTCCTCCACTGCCTCCTATTCCTTCCTCCTCCACTGCCTCCTGTTTCCTCCTATTCCTCCTCTCCTCCACTCCTCATTCCTCCTCCACTGCCTCCTATTCCTCCTCATCCTCCCTCATCCTCCTATTCCTCCTCCTCTCATTCCTCCTCCTCCACTTCCTATTCCTCCTCCTCCACTGCCTCCTATTCATCCTCCACCTATTCCTCCTCCTCCACTGCCTCCTGTTCCTCCTCCTCCACTGCCTCCTATTCCTCATCCTCCTCCTCCACTGCCTCCTATTCCTCCTCCACCTATTCCTCTTCCTCCACTGCCTCCTATTCCTCCTCCTCCACTGCCTCCTATTCCTCCTCCTCCTATTCCTCCTCCTCCTTTTCCTCCTCCTCCACTGCCTCCTCCTTCCACCTATTCATCTTCCTCCACTGCCTCCTATTCCTCCTCCTCCACTGCCTCCTATTCCTCCTCCTCCTATTCCTCCACTGCCTCCTATTCCTCCTCCTATTCCTCCTCCTCCACTGCCTCCTATTCCTCCTCCACTGCCTCTATCCTCCTCATCCTTTTCCTTCCTCCTCCACTCCTCCTATTCCTCCTCCACCTATTCCTCTTCCTCCACTGCCTCCTATTCCTCCTCCTCCACTATTCCTCCTCCTCCTATTCCTCCACTGCCTCCTATTCCTCCTCCTCCTATTCCTCCTCCTCTACTGCTCTCCTGTTCCTCATCCTCCTGTTCCTATTCTCTCTCCTCCACTGCCTCCTGTTCCTCCCCCTCCTGTTCCTCCTCCTCCACTGCCTCCTATTCCTCCTCTGTTCCTTCTCCTATTCCTCTTCCTCCTATTCCTCCTCCTGTTCCTCCTCCTCCACTGCCTCCTATTCCTCCTCCTCCTCCACTGCCTCCTATTCCTCACTCCTCCTATTCCTCCTCCTCTCTTCCTCCTCCTATTTCTCCTCATCCACTGCCTCCTATTCCTTCTCCTCCTATTTCCTCCTCCTCCTATTCCTATTCCTCCTCCTATTCCTCCTCCTCCTATTCCTCCTCCTCCACTGCCTCCTATTCCTATTCCTCCTCCTCCTATTCCTCCTCCTCCTATTCCTCCTCCTCCACTGCCTCCTATTCCTCCTCCTCCTATTCCTCCTCCTATTCCTCCTCCACTCTCCTATTCCTCCTCCTCCTGTTCCTGTTCCTCTCCTCCTATTCCTCCTCCTATTCCTCCTCCTCTGCCTCCTATTCCTCCTCCTCCTATTCCTCCTCCTCCTGTTCCTCCTCCTCCACTGCCTCCTATTCCTCCTCATCCTGTTACTCCTCCTCCTCCTCCTATTCCTCTCATCCACTGCCTCCTATTCCTCCTCCTCCACTGCCTCCTATTCCTCCTCATCCTTTTCCTTTTCCTCCCTATTCCTCCTCCTCCACTGCCTCCTTCTCCTCCTCCTATTCCTCCTCCTCCACTCTCCTATTCCTCCTCCTCCACTCCTCCTATTCCTCCTCCTCCTCCACTGCCTCCTATTTCCTCCTCCTATTCCTCCTCCTCCACTGCCTCCTATTCCTCCTCCACTGCCTCCTATTTCCTCCTCATCCTATTCCTCCTCATCCTCCTCCTCCTCCTTTCCTCCTCCTCCACTGCCTCCTATTCCTCCTCCACTCCTCCTATTCCTCCTCCTCCACTGCCTCCTATTCCTCCTCCTATTCCTCCTCCTCCACTGCCTCCTGTTTCCTCCTCCTCCTATTCCTCCTGCCTCCTATTCCTCCTCCACCTGTTCCTCCTCCTCCACTGCCTCCTATTCCTCCTCCTCCACTGCCTCCTATTCCTCCTCCTCCTCCACTGCCTCCTATTCCTATTCCTCCTCCTCCACTGCCTCCTATTCTCCTCCACCTATTCCCTTCCTCCACTTCCTATTCCTCCTCCTCACTGCCTCCTATTCCTCCTCCTCCTGTTCCACTGCCTCCTATTCCTCCTCCTCCTTTTCCTCCTCCTCCACTGCCTCCTATTCCTCCTCATCCTTTACCTTCCTCATCCTCCTATTCCTCCTCCTCCTATTCCTCCTCCTCCACTGCCTCCTATTCCTCCTCCTCCTATTCCTATTCCTATTCCTCCACTCCTCCATTCCTCCCCCCTCCTATTCCTCCTCCTCCACTGCCTCCTATTCCTCTTCCTCCTATTCCTCCTCCTGTTCCTCTTCCTCCTATTCCTCCTCCTGTTTCCTCCTCCACTGCCTCCTATTTCCTCCTCCTCCACTGCCTCCTATTTCCTCCTATTCTCCTCCTATTTCCTCCTCCTCATCATCCACTGCCTCCTATTCCTCTCCTCCTATTCCTCCCTCCTCTACTCCTCCTATTCCTCCTCCTCCTATTCCTCCTCTCTGTTCCTGCCTCCACTGCCTCCTATTCCTCCTATTCCTCCTATTCCTCCTCCTCCACTGCCTCCTATTCCTCCGTCCTCCTCCTATTCCTCCTCATCCACTGCCTCCTATTCCTCCTCCTCCTATTTCCTCCTCCTATTCCTCCTCCTCCTATTCCTCCTCCTCCACTGCCTCCTATTCCTCCTCCTCCATTCCTCCTCCTCCTACTCCTCCTCCTCATCTCCTATTCCCTCCTATTTCCTCCTCCACTGCCTCCTATCCCTCCTCCTATTCATCTCCTCCTCCTCTACTCCTATTCCTCCTCATCCTTTTCCTTTTCCTCATCCTCCTATTCCTCCTCCTCCACTGCCTCCTATTCCTCCTCCTCCTATTCCTCCTCCTCCACTCTCTATTCCTCCTCCTCCACTGCCTCCTATTCCTCCTCCTCCTCCACTGCCTCCTATTTCCTCCTATTCCTCCTCCTCCACTGCCTCCTATTCCTCCTCCACTGCCTCCTATTCCTCCTCATTTTTACTTTTCTCATCCTCCTATTCCTCTCCTCCTATTCCTCCTCCTCCTGCCTCCTATTCCTCCTCCTCACTGCCTCCTATTCCTCCTCCTCCTATTCCTCCTCCTCCACTGCCTCCTATTCCTCCCCCTCCACTGCCTCCTATCCCTCCTCATCCTTTTCCTCCTCCTCCACTGCCTCCTATTCCTCCTCCACCTATTCCTCTTCCTCCACTGCCTCCTATTCCTCCTCTCCACTGCCTCCTATTTCCTCCTCCTATTCCTGTTCCTCCTCCTCCTTTTCCTCCTCCTCCACTGCCTCCTATTCCTCCTCCACCTATTCCTCTTCCTCCACTGCCTCCTATTCCTCCTCCTCCACTGCCTCCTATTCCTCCTCCTCCTATTCCTCCACTGCCTCCTATTCCTCCTCCTCCTATTCCTCCTCCTCCACTGCCTCCTATTCCTCCCCTCCACTGCCTCCTATCCCTCCTCATCCTTTTCCTCCTCCTCACTGCCTCCTATTCCTCCTCCACCTATTCTCTTCCTCCACTGCCTCCTATTCCTCCTCCTCCACTGCCTCCTATTCCTCCTCCTCCTATTCCTCCACTGCCTCCTATTCCTCCTCCTCCTATTCCTCCTCCTCTACTGCCTCCTATTCCTCCTCCTCCTATTCCTATTCCTCCTCCTCCACTGCCTCCTATTCCTCCCCCTCCTATTCCTCCTCCTCCACTGCCTCCTATTCCTCTTCCTCCTATTCCTCCTCCTATTCCTCTTCCTCCTATTCCTCCTCCTATTCCTCCTCCTCCACTGCCTCCTATTCCTCCTCCTCCTCCACTGCCTCCTATTCCTCTTCCTCCTATTCCTCCTCCTCCTCTTCCTCCTCCTATTTCTCCTCATCCACTGCCTCCTATTCCTTCTCCTCCTATTCCTCCTCCTCCTCCTATTCCTATTCCTCCTCCTATTCCTCCTCCTCCTATTCCTCCTCCTCTACTGCCTCCTATTCCTATTCCTCCTCCTCCTATTCCTCCTCCTCCTATTCCTCCTCCTCCACTGCCTCCTATTCCTCCTCCTCCTATTCCTCCTCCTATTCCCCCTCATCCACTGCCTCCTATTCCTCCTCCTCCTATTCCTATTCCTCCTCCTCCTATTCCTCCTCCTCCTATTCCTCCTCCTCTACTGCCTCCTATTCCTCCTCCTCCTATTCCTATTCCTCCTCCTCCTATTCCTCCTCCTCCACTGCCTCCTATTCCTCCTCCTCCTATTGCTCCTCCTCCACTGCCTCCTATTCCTCCTCATCCACTGCCTCCTATTCCTCCTCCTCCTCCTCTACTGCCTCCTATTCCTCCTCTTCCTTTTCCTCATCCTCCTATTCCTCCTCCTCCACTGCCTCCTATTCCTCCTCCTATTCCTCCTCCTCCACTCTCCTATTCCTCCTCCTCCACTGCCTCCTATTCCTCCTCCTCCTCCACTGCCTCCTATTCCCCCTCCTCCTATTCCTCCTCCTCCACTGCCTCCTATTCCTCCTCCACTGCCTCCTATTCCTCCTCATCCTTTTACTTTTCCTCATCCTCCTATTCCTCCTCCTCCTATTCCTCCTCCTCCACTGCCTCCTATTCCTCCTCCTCCACTGCCTCCTATTCCTCCTCCTCCACTGCCTCCTATTCCTCCTATTCCTGCTCTCCACTGCCTCCTATTCCTCCTCCCTCCTATCCTCCTCCTCCACTGCCTCCTATTCCTCTCCTCCTTCCTCCACTGCCTCCTATTCCTCCTCCTCCCTGCCTCCTATTCCTCCTCCTCCTATTCCTCCACTGCCTCCTATTCCTCCCTCCTCCTTTCCTCCTCCTCCACTGCCTCCTATTCCTCCTCCTCCTATTCCTCTTCCTCCACTGCCTCCTATTCCTCCTCCTCCACTGCCTCCTATTCCTCCTCCTCCTATTCTCCACTGCCTCCTATTCCTCCTCCTCCTATTCCTCCTCCTCCACTGCCTCCTATCATCCTCCTCATCCTCCTATTCCTCCTCCTCCTGTTCCTCCTCCTCACTGCCTCCTATTCCTCCACCTCCCTCCACTGCCTCCTATTCCTCCTCCTCCACTGCCTCCTGTTTCCTCCCCTCCTTCCTCCTCCTTTTCCTCCTCCTCCACTGCCTCCTATTCCTCCTCATCCTTTTCCTTTTCCTCCTCCTCCTATTCCTCCTCCTCCTCCTATTCCTCCTCCTCCACTGCCTCCTATTCCTCCTCCTTTTCCTCCTCCTCCTGCCTCCTATTCCTCCTCCACCTATTCCTCCTCCTCACTGCCTCCTATTCCTCCTCCTCTATTTCCTCCTCTTATTCCTCCTCCACTGCCTCCTATTCCTCCTCTATTCCTCCACTGCCTCCTATTCCTCCTCCTCCTTTTCCTCCATCCTCCACTGCCTCCTGTTCATCGTCCTTTTCTCCTCGTCATCCTATTCTCATCCTCTGTTCATCCTCCATCCTATTGTTCATCTCCTCCTCTCCTGTTCATCATCATTCCTCTCCTTCACTGCTCCTATTCCTCCTCATCCTTTTCCTCTCCTCCACTGTTCATCTCACCTGTTCCTCCTCCTCCTATCCTGTTCCTCCTCCTCCTATTCCATCCTCCTCTTATTCCATCATCATCCACTGCCTCCTATTCCTCCTCCTCCTGTTCCTCACTGCCTCCTGTTCATCATCATCTTTTCATCCTCCTCACTGCCTCCTATTCCTCCTTTTCCTCATCCTCCTATTCCTCCTCCTCCTATTCCTCATCCTCCTGTTCCTCCTCCTCCTGTTCCTCATTCTCCTGTTCCTCCTCCTCCTCCTATTCCTCCTCTCCTTTTCCTCCTCCTCCACTGCCTCCTATTCCTCCTCCACCTATTCATCCTCCTCCACTGCATCCTGTTCCTCCTCCTCCTGTTCCTCCACTGCCTCCTGTTATCTCCTCATCATCCCTGTTCTCCTCATCCTCCTTTTCTCTCCTCCTATTCCTCCTTCACTGCCTCCTATTCATCCTCCTCCACTGCCTCCCCTATTCCTCCTCATCCACTGCCTCCTGTTCTCTCCTCCTATTCTCCTCCTCCTTTTCCTCCTCCTCCACTGCCTCCTATTCTCTCCTTTTCCTTTTCCTCATCCTCCTATTCCTCCTCCTCCTATTCTTCCTATTCCTCCTATTCCTCCTCTATTCCTCCTCCTCCATCCTATTCCTCCCCCTCCTATTCCTCCTCCTCCACTGCCTCCTGTTCCTCTTCCTCTATTCCTCCTCCTATTCCTCTTCCTCTATTCCTCCTCTGTTCATCCTCCTCCACTGCCTCCTGTTCTCCTCCTCCTCCACTGCCTCCTATTCCTCTTCCTCCTATTCCTCCTCCTCCTATTCCTCCTCCTATTTCTCCTCATCCACTGCCTCCTATTCCTCCTCCTCCTGTTCCTCTCATCTCTGTTCTGTTCATCTATTCCTCCTCCTATTCCTCCTCCTGTTCATCCTCCTGTTCCTCATCCTCCACTGCCTACTATTCCTCTTCCTCTATTCCTCCTCCTCCTCCTGTTCCTCATCCACTGCCTCCTATTCCTCCTCCTTCTATTCCTCCTCCTCCTATTCTATTCCTCCTCCTATTCCTCCTCCTCTACTGCCTCCTATTCATCATCCTCCTGTTCATCCTCCTCTATTCCTCCTCCTCCACTGCCTCCTATTCCTCCTCCTCCTATTGCTCCTCCTCCACTGCCTCCTATTCCTCTCATCCACTGCCTCCTATTCCTCCTCCTCTATTCCTCCTCTCCTTTTCCTCCTCCTCACTGCCTCCTATTCCTCCTCATCCTTTTCCTTTTCCTCATCCTCCTATTCCTCCTCCTCCACTGCCTCCTGTTCCTCCTCCTATTCCTCCTCATCCACTGCCTCCTATTCCTCCTCCTCCTCCACTGCCTCCTATTGTTCCTCCTCCTATTCCCCTCCTCCTATTCCCCTCCTCCTATTCCCCCTCCTCCTATTCCTCCTCCTCCTATTCCTCCTCCTCCACTGCCTCCTATTCCTCCTCCTCCACTGCCTCCTCTTCCTCTTCCTCCTATTCCTCCTCCTCCTCCACTGCCTCCTATTCCTCTTCCTCCTATGCCTCTTCCTCCTATTCCTCCTCCTCCTATTCCTCCTCCTCCACTGCCTCCTATTCCTCCTCCTCCTCCACTGCCTCCTATTCCTCTTCCTCCACTGCCTCCTATTCCTCTTCCTCCTAATCCTCTTCCTCCTATTCCTCTTCCTCCTCCTCCTATTCCTCCTCCTCCACTGCCTCCTATTCCTCTTCCTCCTATTCCTCCTCCTCCTATTCTTCCTCCTCCACTGCCTCCTATTCCTCCTCCTCCTATTCCTCCTCCTCCACTGCCTCCTATTCCTATTCCTCCTCCTCCTATTCCTCCTCCTCCTCCTCCACTGTCTCCTCCATTACGGCATAGTGCTGTCGTGACTGTTCATAACATGCTCCATTGAGCCTGTGATGGTTTTCTTAGTGGAAGAGGATTTCTTCAAGACATTTGTTAGTATCTTGCTGCTGGTGCTATAAGTAGTAGTGTAGCTACGTTGAACCTTCAGCCACACAGCGAATACTAAAGCAGTCTGGTGACATGACGATTGGCTGGTTCAAATGAGATTTAAGTGGTTTCTCAGGGATGTGAAATAAGAGAAGCAACGTTCTCCACAGTCCTCCATGGCTGAGGTTAGGCCTTCATGTCAAATCCCCCCCCCCCCCCCCAAAAAAAAATGTTATGTCACATGCGTTGAATACAACAGGTGTAGTAGACCTTACAGTGAAATGCTGAATACAACAGGTGTAGTAGACCTTACAGTGAAATGCTGAATACAACAGGTGTAGTAGACCTTACAGTGAAATGCTGAATACAACAGGTGTAGTAGACCTTACAGTGAAATGCTGAATACAACAGGTGTAGTAGACCTTACAGTGAAATACTGAATACAACAGGTGTAGTAGACCTTACAGTGAAATGCTGAATACAACAGGTCTAGTAGACCTCACAGTGAAATGCTTAATACAACAGGTGTAGTAGACCTTACAGTAAAATGCTGAATACAACAGGTGTAGTAGACTTTACAGTGAAATGCTGAATACAACAGGTGTAGTAGACCTTACAGTTAAATGTTGAATACAACCGGTGTAGTAGACCTTACAATGAAATGCTGATTTCAACAGGTGTAGTAGACCTTACAGTGAAATGCTGAATACAACAGGTGTAGTAGACCTTACAGTGAAATGCTGAATACAACAGGTGTAGTAGACCTTACGGTGAAATGCTGAATACAACAGGTGTAGTAGACCTTACGGTGAAATGCTGAATACAACCGGTGTAGTAGACCTTACAGTGAAATGCTGAATACAACAGGTGTAGTAGACCTCACAGTGAAATGCTGAATACAACATGTGTAGTAGACCTTACAGTGAAATGCTGAATACAACAGGTGTAGTAGACCTTACAGTGAAATGCTGAATACAACAGGTGTAGTAGACCTTACAGTGAAATGCTGAATACAACAGGTGTAGTAGACCTTACAGTGAAATGCTGAATACAACAGGTGTAGTAGACCTTACAGTGAAATGCTGAATACAACAGGTGTAGTAGACCTTACAGTGAAATACTGAATACAACAGGTGTAGTAGACCTTACAGTGAAATGCTGAATACAACAGGTCTAGTAGACCTCACAGTGAAATGCTGAATACAACAGGTGTAGTAGACCTTACAGTAAAATGCTGAATACAACAGGTGTAGTAGACTTTACAGTGAAATGCTGAATACAACAGGTGTAGTAGACCTTACAGTGAAATGCTGAATACAACAGGTGTAGTAGACCTTACAGTGAAATGCTGAATACAACAGGTGTAGTAGACCTTACAGTGAAATGCTGAATACAACAGGTGTAGTAGACCTTACAGTGAAATGCTGAATACAACAGGTGTAGTAGACCTTACAGTGAAATGCTGAATACAACAGGTGTAGTAGACCTTACAGTGAAATACTGAATACAACAGGTGTAGTAGACCTTACAGTGAAATGCTGAATACAACAGGTCTAGTAGACCTCACAGTGAAATGCTGAATACAACAGGTGTAGTAGACCTTACAGTAAAATGCTGAATACAACAGGTGTAGTAGACTTTACAGTGAAATGCTGAATACAACAGGTGTAGTAGACCTTACAGTTAAATGTTGAATACAACCGGTGTAGTAGACCTTACAATGAAATGCTGATTTCAACAGGTGTAGTAGACCTTACAGTAAAATGCTGAATACAACAGGTGTAGTAGACCTTACAGTGAAATGCTGAATACAACAGGTGTAGTAGACCTTACAGTGAAATGCTGAATACAACAGGTGTAGTAGACCTTACAGTGAAATGCTGAATACAACAGGTGTAGTAGACCTTACAGTGAAATGCTGAATACAACAGGTGTAGTAGACCTTACAGTGAAATGCTGAATACAACAGGTGTAGTAGACCTTACAGTGAAATGCAGAATACAACCGGTGTAGTAGACCTTACAGGTAAATGTTGAATACAACCGGTGTAGTAGACCTTACAATGAAATGCTGAATACAACAGGTGTAGTAGACCTTACAGTGAAATGCTGAATACAACAGGTGTAGTAGACCTTACAGTGAAATGCTGAATACAACAGGTGTAGTAGACCTTACAGTGAAATGCTGAATACAACAGGTGTAGTAGAGCTTACGGTGAAATGCTGAATACAACAGGTGTAGTAGACCTTAGGGTGAAATGCTGAATACAACTGGTGTAGTAGACCTTACAGTGAAATGCTGAATACAACAGGTGTAGTAGACCTCACAGTGAAATGCTGAATACAACAGGTGTAGTAGACCTTACAGTGAAATGCTGAATACAACAGGTGTAGTAGACCTTACAGTGAAATGCTGAATACAACAGGTGTAGTAGACCTTACAGTGAAATGCTGAATACAACAGGTGTAGTAGACCTTACAGTGAAATGCTGAATACAACAGGTGTAGTAGACCTTACAGTGAAATGCTGAATACAACAGGTGTAGTAGACCTTACAGTGAAATGCTGAATACAACAGGTGTAGTAGACCTTACAGTGAAATGCTGAATACAACAGGTGTAGTAGACCTCATAGTGAAATGCTGAATACAACAGGTGTAGTAGACCTTACAGTGAAATGCTGAATACAACAGGTGTAGTAGAGCTTACGGTGAAATGCTGAATACAACAGGTGTAGTAGACCTTAGGGTGAAATGCTGAATACAACTGGTGTAGTAGACCTTACAGTGAAATGCTGAATACAACAGGTGTAGTAGACCTCACAGTGAAATGCTGAATACAACAGGTGTAGTAGACCTTACAGTGAAATGCTGAATACAACAGGTGTAGTAGACCTTACAGTGAAATGCTGAATACAACAGGTGTAGTAGACCTTACAGTGAAATGCTGAATACAACAGGTGTAGTAGACCTTACAGTGAAATGCTGAATACAACAGGTGTAGTAGACCTTACAGTGAAATGCTGAATACAACAGGTGTAGTAGACCTTACAGTGAAATGCTGAATACAACAGGTGTAGTAGACCTTACAGTGAAATGCTGAATACAACAGGTGTAGTAGACCTTACAGTGAAATGCTGAATACAACAGGTGTAGTAGACCTCATAGTGAAATGCTGAATACAACAGGTGTAGTAGACCTTACAGTAAAATGCTGAATACAACAGGTGTAGTAGACCTTACAATGAAATGCTGAATACAACAGGTGTAGTAGACTTTACAGTGAAATGCTGAATACAACAGGTGTAGTAGACCTTACAGTGAAATGCTGAATACAACAGGTGTAGTAGACCTTACAGTAAAATGCTGAATACAACAGGTGTAGTAGATTTTACAGTGAAATGCTGAATACAACAGGTGTAGTAGACCTCACAGTGAAATGCTGAATACAACAGGTGTAGTAGACCTTACAGTGAAATGCTGAATACAACAGGTGTAGTAGACCTTACAGTGAAATGCTGAATACAACAGGTGTAGTAGACCTTACAGTGAAATGCTGAATACAACAGGTGTAGTAGACCTTACAGTGAAATGCTGAATACAACAGGTGTAGTAGACCTTACAGTGAAATGCTGAATACAACAGGTGTAGTAGACCTTACAGTGAAATGCTGAATACAACAGGTGTAGTAGACCTTACAGTGAAATGCTGAATACAACAGGTGTAGTAGACCTCATAGTGAAATGCTGAATACAACAGGTGTAGTAGACCTTACAGTAAAATGCTTAATACAACAGGTGTAGTAGATTTTACAGTAAAATGCTGAATACAACAGGTGTAGTAGACCTTACAGTGAAATGCTGAATACAACAGGTGTAGTAGACATTACAGTGAAATGCTGAATACAACAGGCGTAGTAGACCTTACAGTGAAATGCTGAATACAACAGGTGTAGTAGACTTCACAGTGAAATGCTGAATACAACAGGTGTAGTAGACCTTACAGTGAAATGCTGAATACAACAGGTGTAGTAGACTTTACAGTGAAATGCTGAATACAACAGGTGTAGTAGACCTTACAGTGAAATGCTGAATACAACAGGTGTAGTAGACCTTACAGTGAAATGCTGAATACAACAGGTGTAGTAGACTTTACAGTGAAATGCTGAATACAACAGGTGTAGTAGACCTTACAGTGAAATGCTGAATACAACAGGTGTAGTAGACCTTACAGTGAAATGCTGAATACAACAGGTGTAGTAGACCTTACAGTGAAATGCTGAATACAACAGGTGTAGTAGACCTCACAGTGAAATGCTGAATACAACACGTGTAGTAGACCTCACAGTGAAATGCTGAATACAACAGGTGTAGTAGACCTTACAGTAAAATGCTGAATACAACAGGTGTAGTAGACCTCACAGTGAAATGCTGAATACAACAGGTGTAGTAGACCTTACAGTTAAATGTTGAATACAACCGGTGTAGTAGACCTTACAGTTAAATGTTGAATACAACCGGTGTAGTAGACCTTACAATGAAATGCTGAATACAACAGGTGTAGTAGACCTTACAGTAAAATACTGAATACAACAGGTGTAGTAGACCTTACAGTGAAATGCTGAATACAACAGGTGTAGTAGACCTTACAGTGAAATGCTGAATAGAACAGGTGTCGTAGACCTTACAGTGAAATGCTTAATACAACAGGTGTAGTAGACCTTACAGTGAAATGCTGAATACAACAGGTGTAGTAGACCTTACAGTGAAATGCTGAATACAACAGGTGTAGTAGACCTTACACTGAAATGCTGAATACAACAGGTGTAGTAGACCTTACAGTGAAATGCTGAATACAACAGGTGTAGTAGACCTTACAGTGAAATGCTGAATACAACATGTGTAGTAGACCTTACAGTGAAATGCTGAATACAACAGGTGTAGTAGACCTTACAGTGAAATGCTGAATACAACAGGTGTAGTAGACCTTACAGTGAAATGCTGAATACAACAGGTGTAGTAGACCTCACAGTGAAATGCTGAATACAACAGGTGTAGTAGACCTTACAGTGAAATGCTGAATACAACAGGTGTAGTAGACCTCACAGTGAAATGCTGAATACAACAGGTGTAGTAGACCTTACAGTAAAATGCTGAATACAACAGGTGTAGTAGACTTTACAGTGAAATGCTGAATACAACAGGTGTAGTAGACCTTACAGTTAAATGTTGAATACAACCGGTGTAGTAGACCTTACAATGAAATGCTGAATACAACAGGTGTAGTAGACCTTACAGTGAAATGCTGAATACAACAGGTGCAGTAGACCTTACAGTGAAATGCTGAATACAACAGGTGTAGTAGACCTTACAGTGAAATGCTGAATACAACAGGTGTAGTAGACCGTACAGTGAAATGCTGAATACAACAGGTGTAGTAGACCTTACAGTTAAATGTTGAATACAACCGGTGTAGTAGACCTTACAATGAAATGCTGAATACAACAGGTGTAGTAGACCTTACAGTGAAATGCTGAATACAACAGGTGTAGTAGACCTTACAGTGAAATGCTGAATACAACAGGTGTAGTAGACTTTACAGTGAAATGCTGAATACAACAGGTGTAGTAGACCTTACAGTGAAATGCTGAATACAACAGGTGTAGTAGACCTTACAGTGAAATGCTGAATACAACAGGTGTAGTAGACCTTACAGTGAAATGCTGAATACAACAGGTGTAGTAGACCTCACAGTGAAATGCTGAATACAACAGGTGTAGTAGACCTCATAGTGAAATGCTGAATACAACAGGTGTAGTAGACCTTACAGTGAAATGCTGAATACAACAGGTGTAGTAGAGCTTACGGTGAAATGCTGAATACAACAGGTGTAGTAGAGCTTACGGTGAAATGCTGAATACAACAGGTGTAGTAGACCTTACAGTGAAATGCTGAATACAACAGGTGTAGTAGACCTTACAGTGAAATGCGGAATACAACAGGTGTAGTAGACCTCACAGTGAAATGCTGAATACAACAGGTGTAGTAGACCTCACAGTGAAATGCTGAATACAACAGGTGTAGTAGACCTTACAGTGAAATGCTGAATACAACAGGTGTAGTAGACCTTACAGTGAAATGCTGAATACAACAGGTGTAGTAGACCTTACAGTGAAATGCTGAATACAACAGGTGTAGTAGACCTCACAGTGAAATGCTGAATACAACAGGTGTAGTAGACCTCACAGTGAAATGCTGAATACAACAGGTGTAGTAGACCTTACAGTGAAATGCTGAATACAACAGGTGTAGTAGACCTTACAGTGAAATGCTGAATACAACAGGTGTAGTAGACCTTACAGTAAAATACTGAATACAACAGGTGTAGTAGACCTTACAGTGAAATGCTGAATACAACAGGTGTCGTAGACCTTACAGTGAAATGCTTAATACAACAGGTGTAGTAGACCTTACAGTGAAATGCTGAATACAGCAGGTGTAGTAGACCTTACAGTGAAATGCTGAATACAACAGGTGTAGTAGACCTTACAGTGAAATGCTGAATACAACAGGTGTAGTAGACCTCACAGTGAAATGCTGAATACAACAGGTGTAGTAGACCTTACAGTGAAATGCTGAATACAACAGGTGTAGTAGACCTTACAGTGAAATGCTGAATACAACAGGTGTAGTAGACCTTACAGTGAAATGCTGAATACAACAGGTGTAGTAGACCTTACACTGAAATGCTGAATACAACAGGTGTAGTAGACCTTACAGTGAAATGCTGAATACAACAGGTGTAGTAGACCTTACAGTGAAATGCTGAATACAACATGTGTAGTAGACCTTACAGTGAAATGCTGAATACAACAGGTGTAGTAGACCTTACAGTGAAATGCTGAATACAACAGGTGTAGTAGACCTTACAGTGAAATGCTGAATACAACAGGTGTAGTAGACCTCACAGTGAAATGCTGAATACAACAGGTGTAGTAGACCTTACAGTGAAATGCTGAATACAACAGGTGTAGTAGACCTCACAGTGAAATGCTGAATACAACAGGTGTAGTAGACCTTACAGTAAAATGCTGAATACAACAGGTGTAGTAGACTTTACAGTGAAATGCTGAATACAACAGGTGTAGTAGACCTTACAGTTAAATGTTGAATACAACCGGTGTAGTAGACCTTACAATGAAATGCTGAATACAACAGGTGTAGTAGACCTTACAGTGAAATGCTGAATACAACAGGTGCAGTAGACCTTACAGTGAAATGCTGAATACAACAGGTGTAGTAGACCTTACAGTGAAATGCTGAATACAACAGGTGTAGTAGACCGTACAGTGAAATGCTGAATACAACAGGTGTAGTAGACCTTACAGTTAAATGTTGAATACAACCGGTGTAGTAGACCTTACAATGAAATGCTGAATACAACAGGTGTAGTAGACCTTACAGTGAAATGCTGAATACAACAGGTGTAGTAGACCTTACAGTGAAATGCTGAATACAACAGGTGTAGTAGACTTTACAGTGAAATGCTGAATACAACAGGTGTAGTAGACCTTACAGTGAAATGCTGAATACAACAGGTGTAGTAGACCTTACAGTGAAATGCTGAATACAACAGGTGTAGTAGACCTTACAGTGAAATGCTGAATACAACAGGTGTAGTAGACCTCACAGTGAAATGCTGAATACAACAGGTGTAGTAGACCTCATAGTGAAATGCTGAATACAACAGGTGTAGTAGACCTTACAGTGAAATGCTGAATACAACAGGTGTAGTAGAGCTTACGAGTGAAATGCTGAATACAACAGGTGTAGTAGAGCTTACGGTGAAATGCTGAATACAACAGGTGTAGTAGACCTTACAGTGAAATGCTGAATACAACAGGTGTAGTAGACCTTACAGTGAAATGCTGAATACAACAGGTGTAGTAGACCTCACAGTGAAATGCTGAATACAACAGGTGTAGTAGACCTCACAGTGAAATGCTGAATACAACAGGTGTAGTAGACCTTACAGTGAAATGCTGAATACAACAGGTGTAGTAGACCTTACAGTGAAATGCTGAATACAACAGGTGTAGTAGACCTTACAGTGAAATGCTGAATACAACAGGTGTAGTAGACCTCACAGTGAAATGCTGAATACAACAGGTGTAGTAGACCTCACAGTGAAATGCTGAATACAACAGGTGTAGTAGACCTTACAGTGAAATGCTGAATACAACAGGTGTAGTAGACCTTACAGTGAAATGCTGAATACAACAGGTGTAGTAGACCTTACAGTAAAATACTGAATACAACAGGTGTAGTAGACCTTACAGTGAAATGCTGAATACAACAGGTGTAGTAGACCTTACAGTGAAATGCTGAATAGAACAGGTGTCGTAGACCTTACAGTGAAATGCTTAATACAACAGGTGTAGTAGACCTTACAGTGAAATGCTGAATACAGCAGGTGTAGTAGACCTTACAGTGAAATGCTGAATACAACAGGTGTAGTAGACCTTACAGTGAAATGCTGAATACAACAGGTGTAGTAGACCTTACAGTGAAATGCTGAATACAACAGGTGTAGTAGACCTTACACTGAAATGCTGAATACAACAGGTGTAGTAGACCTTACAGTGAAATGCTGAATACAACAGGTGTAGTAGACCTTACAGTGAAATGCTGAATACAACATGTGTAGTAGACCTTACAGTGAAATGCTGAATACAACAGGTGTAGTAGACCTTACAGTGAAATGCTGAATACAACAGGTGTAGTAGACCTTACAGTGAAATGCTGAATACAACAGGTGTAGTAGACCTCACAGTGAAATGCTGAATACAACAGGTGTAGTAGACCTTACAGTGAAATGCTGAATACAACAGGTGTAGTAGACCTCACAGTGAAATGCTGAATACAACAGGTGTAGTAGACCTTACAGTAAAATGCTGAATACAACAGGTGTAGTAGACCTTACAGTGAAATGCTGAATACAACAGGTGCAGTAGACCTTACAGTGAAATGCTGAATACAACAGGTGTAGTAGACCTTACAGTGAAATGCTGAATACAACAGGTGTAGTAGACCGTACAGTGAAATGCTGAATACAACAGGTGTAGTAGACCTTACAGTTAAATGTTGAATACAACCGTGTAGTAGACCTTACAATGAAATGCTGAATACAACAGGTGTAGTAGACCTTACAGTGAAATGCTGAATACAACAGGTGTAGTAGACCTTACAGTGAAATGCTGAATACAACAGGTGTAGTAGACTTTACAGTGAAATGCTGAATACAACAGGTGTAGTAGACCTTACAGTGAAATGCTGAATACAACAGGTGTAGTAGACCTTACAGTGAAATGCTGAATACAACAGGTGTAGTAGACCTTACAGTGAAATGCTGAATACAACAGGTGTAGTAGACCTCACAGTGAAATGCTGAATACAACAGGTGTAGTAGACCTCATAGTGAAATGCTGAATACAACAGGTGTAGTAGACCTTACAGTGAAATGCTGAATACAACAGGTGTAGTAGAGCTTACGGTGAAATGCTGAATACAACAGGTGTAGTAGAGCTTACGGTGAAATGCTGAATACAACAGGTGTAGTAGACCTTACAGTGAAATGCTGAATACAACAGGTGTAGTAGACCTTACAGTGAAATGCTGAATACAACAGGTGTAGTAGACCTCACAGTGAAATGCTGAATACAACAGGTGTAGTAGACCTCACAGTGAAATGCTGAATACAACAGGTCTAGTAGACCTTACAGTGAAATGCTGAATACAACAGGTGTAGTAGACCTTACAGTGAAATGCTGAATACAACAGGTGTAGTAGACCTTACAGTGAAATGCTGAATACAACAGGTGTAGTAGACCTCACAGTGAAATGCTGAATACAACAGGTGTAGTAGACCTCACAGTGAAATGCTGAATACAACAGGTGTAGTAGACCTTACAGTGAAATGCTGAATACAACAGGTGTAGTAGACCTTACAGTGAAATGCTGAATACAACAGGTGTAGTAGACCTTACAGTGAAATGCTTAATACAACAGCTGTAGACCTTACAGTGAAATGCTGAATACAACAGGTGTAGTAGACCTTACAGTGAAATGCTGAATACAACAGGTGTAGTAGACCTCACAGTGAAATGCTGAATACAACAGGTGTAGGTAGACCTTACAGTGAAATGCTGAATACAACAGGTCTAGTAGACCTCACAGTGAAATGCTGAATACAACAGGTGTAGGTAGACCTCACAGTGAAATGCTGAATACAACAGGTCTAGTAGACCTCACAGTGAAATGCTGAATACAACAGGTGTAGTAGACCTTACAGTGAAATGCTGAATACAACAGGTGTAGTAGACCTTACAGTGAAATGCTGAATACAACAGGTGTAGTAGACCTCACAGTGAAATGCTGAATACAACAGGTGTAGTAGACCTCACAGTGAAATGCTGAATACAACAGGTGTAGTAGACCTTACAGTAAAATGCTGAATACAACAGGTGTAGTAGACCTTACAGTGAAATGCTGAATACAACAGGTGTAGTAGACCTCACAGTGAAATGCTGAATACAACAGGTGTAGTAGACCTCACAGTGAAATGCTGAATACAACAGGTGTAGTAGACCTCACAGTGAAATGCTGAATACAACAGGTGTAGTAGACCTTACAGTGAAATGCTGAATAGAACAGGTGTAGTAGACCTCACAGTGAAATGCTGAATACAACAGGTGTAGTAGACCTTACAGTGAAATGCTGAATACAACAGGTGTAGTAGACCTTACAGTGAAATGCTGAATACAACAGGTGTAGTAGACCTTACAGTGAAATGCTGAATACAGCAGGTGTAGTAGACCTCACAGTGAAATGCTGAATACAACAGGTGTAGTAGACCTTACAGTGAAATGCTGAATACAACAGGTGTAGTAGACCTTACAGTGAAATGCTGAATACAACAGGTGTAGTAGACCTTACAGTGAAATGCTGAATACAACAGGTGTAGTAGACCTTACAGGTAAATGTTGAATACAACAGGTGTAGTAGACCTTACAGTGAAATGCTGAATACAACAGGTGTAGTAGACCTACCGGTACAGAGTACCGGTACAGAGTCAATGTGGAGGCTATATACAGGGGGTACCGGTACAGAGTCAATGTGGAGGCTATATACAGGGGGTACCGGTACAGAGTCAATGTGGAGGCTATATACAGGGGGAAACGGTACAGAGTCAATGTGGAGGCTATATACAGGGTGTACCGGTACAGAGTCAATGTGGAGGCTATATACAGGGGGTACCGGTACAGAGTCAATGTGGAGGCTATATACAGGGGGAACATTTACAGAGTCAATGTGGAGGCTATATACAGGGTACTGGTACAGAGTCAATGTGGAGGCTATATACAGGGGGTACCGGTACAGAGTCAATGTGGAGGCTATATACAGGGGTACTGGTACAGAGTCAATGTGGAGGCTATATACAGGGTATTACGGTACAGAGTCAATGTGGAGGCTATATACAGGGGGTACCGGTACAGAGTCAATGTGGAGGCTATATACAGGGGGTACCGATACAGAGTCAATGTGGAGGCTATATACAGGGGGTACCGGTACAGAGTCAATGTGGAGGCTATATACAGGGGGTACCGGTACAGAGTCAATGTGGAGGCTATATACAGGGTGTTACGGTACAGAGTCAATGTGGAGGCTATATACAGGGTGTTACGGTACAGAGTCAATGTGGAAGCTATATACAGGGTATTACGGTACAGAGTCAATGTGGAGACTATATACAGGGGGTACCTGTACAGAGTCAATGTGGAGGCTATATACAGGGGGTCTATATACAGGGTGTTACGGTACAGAGTCAATGTGGAGGCTATATACAGGGTATTACGGTACAGAGTCAATGTGGAGGTTATATACAGGGGGTACCTGTACAGAGTCAATGTGGAGGCTATATACAGGGTATTACGGTACAGAGTCATTGTGGAGGCAATATACAGGGTGTTACGGTACAGAGTCAATGTGGAGGCTATATACAGGGTATTACGGTACAGAGTCAATGTGGAGGCTTAATACAGGGTATTACGGTACAGAGTCAATGTGGAGGCTATATACAGGGTGTTACGGTACAGAGTCAACGTGGAGGCTATATACAGGGTGTTACGGTACAGAGTCAACGTGGAGGCTATATACAGGGTATTACGGTACAGAGTCATTGTGGAGGCAATATACAGGGTGTTACGGTACAGAGTCAATGTGGAGGCTATATACAGGGTATTACGGTACAGAGTCATTGTGGAGGCAATATACAGGGTGTTATGGTACAGAGTCAATGTGGAGGCTATATACAGGGTATTACGGTACAGAGTCAATGTGGAGGCTTAATACAGGGTATTACGGTACAGAGTCAATGTGGAGGCTATATACAGGGTGTTACGGTACAGAGTCAACGTGGAGGCTATATACAGGGTATTACGGTACAGAGTCATTGTGGAGGCAATATACAGGGTGTTACGGTACAGAGTCAATGTGGAGGCTATATACAGGGTATTACGGTACAGAGTCAATGTGGAGGCTATATACAGGGTGTTACGGTACAGAGTCAGTGTGGGGGGCATCGGTGAGTCAAGGTAATTGAGTTAATTTGTACATGTAGGTCGAGTTATTAAAGGGACTATGCATAGATAATAACAGAGAGTACTATAGCAGCTGTGTAAAAGAGGGTGGGGGGGGGCAATGCAAATAGTCTGGGTAGCCATTTGATCAGATGTTCTGGAGTTTCATGGCTGTACACACTACCCTCTGTAGTGCCTTGCAGTCGGAGGCAGAGCAGTTGCCATACCAGGCAGTGATGCTCTCGATGGTGCAGCTGTAAAACTTTTTGAGGGTCTGAGGACCCATGCCAAATCTTTTCAGTCTCCTGAGGGGTAATATAGGCTTTGTCGTGCCCTCTTCACAACTGCCTTGATGCTCTTGGACCAAATTAGTTTGTTGGTGATGTGGACACCAAAGAACCTGAAACTCTGAACCTGTTCCACTACAGCTCCGTTGATGAGAATGGGGGAATGCTCATTCCTCTTTTTCCTGTAGTCATTGAGGGAGTGGTTGTTGTCCTGGCACCACATGGCCAGGTCTCTGACCTCCCTATAAGCAGTCTCGTCGTTGTCTGTGATCAGGGCTTCCACAGTTGTGTCATCGGTAAACTTAATGATGGTTTTGTAGTCGTGCCTGAGCATTTTCCTGTTTGCTTATGGCCTTATACAGCTGGTTGAGTGGCCTTATACAGCTGGTTGACTGGCCTTATACAGCTGGTTGAGTGGCCTTATACAGCTGGCTGACTGGCCTTATACAGCTGGTTGACTGGCCTTATACAGCTGGTTGAGTGCCCTTATACAGCTGGTTGACTGGCCTTATACAGCTGGTTGACTGGCCTTATACAGCTGGTTGAGGGGCCTTATACAGCTGGTTGAGTGGCCTTATACAGCTGGTTGAGTGCCCTTATACAGCTGGTTGACTGGCCTTATACAGCTGGTTGACTGGCCTTATACAGCTGGTTGAGGGGCCTTATACAGCTGGTTGAGTGGCCTTATACAGCTGGTTGAGTGGCCTTATACAGCTGGTTGAGTGGCCTTATACAGCTGGTTGAGGGGCCTTATACAGCTGGTTGAGTGGCCTTATACAGCTGGTTGAGTGGCCTTATACAGCTGGTTGAGTGGCCTTACCAGCTGGTTGACTGGCCTTATACAGCTGGTTGAGTGGCCTTATACAGCTGGTTGAGTGGCCTTATACAGCTGGTTGAGTGGCCTTATACAGCTGGTTGAGTGGCCTTATACAGCTGGCTGACTGGCCTTATACAGCTGGTTGACTGGCCTTATACAGCTGGTTGAGTGCCCTTATACAGCTGGTTGACTGGCCTTATACAGCTGGTTGAATGGCCTTATACAGCTGGTTGACTGGCCTTATACAGCTGGTTGAATGGCCTTATACAGCTGGTTGACTGGCCTTATACAGCTGGTTGACTGGCCTTATACAGCTGGTTGAGTGGCCTTATACAGCTGGTTGAGTGGCCTTATACAGCTGGTTGACTGGCCTTATACAGCTGGTTGAGTGGCCTTATACAGCTGGTTGAGTGCCCTTATACAGCTGGTTGACTGGCCTTATACAGCTGGTTGAGTGGCCTTATACAGCTGGTTGAGTGCCCTTATACAGCTGGTTGACTGGCCTTATACAGCTGGTTGAGTGCCCTTATACAGCTGGTTGACTGGCCTTATACAGCTGGTTGACTGGCCTTATACAGCTGGTTGACTGGCCTTATACAGCTGGTTGACTGGCCTTATACAGCTGGTTGACTGGCCTTATACAAAATAGCACAGTTGGTTAAGAGCCTGTAAAACGGAAGTCATCCCCTCCGGCACCATTACATGTCATTTTCATAGTGAGGTGTTTTCTTTTTGTTTCAACCAGGACAGAGACCCACTGTCAATCTCAGCTCTCTGACCTCCGCTTAGTAGACACTTTCATCTGAAGAGACTTAGCTACAACAGTAAGTGCATACATTTTGTGTACGTGATCCCTTGAGGAATTGAACCACAACCTTTGCATGAATAGGTTACTAACTGACACAGACCACAAGATTAACGTTTCCACTCTGCTCCTGTGAATGAAGTAGACAGGAGGAGGAGAGGGAAGGAGAGAGGACGAGAGGGAAAGAGAGACGGTGTGTTGTGGTGGTGGTATTGAACACTGAGTGTCCTGGGGCCTGGAGGGACCTGGGAGGATTCACATCACATGGTGTTTTAAAATCCTGCAGAGAGCCAGCTTAGAGGGCTCTCCTGGCCTCTCCCCTCTGTCTCTGTTTCCATAGCTCTCTCTCACCCCGCTCTTGTCCCGGTATTTCCTCTACCTTGCTGGCTGTTACGTACTCCTCTAGGAAGAGGGAAAGCAACACCCTGCTACAGGTGCGAGTAAAGTTGACAAAAGGCAGAGAATTTACCGTTTACAAGGAATTTATTCATTCACACGGTAAATTTGATTTGAGGAAAAGGGGCTGAACCAAACCAAGGAATGTACATTGTAAAGCCCCCCCCCCCCTCTCCTACCTTACCTGCCTACCCACTACTTACCTAACTTAGTACCACCTGGTGCGCTAACCAAAATACAGGGGGTGTTCTGGCCAGGTCTTACCTAGTGTGTAAAGACAGTAAATACTATGGTTTATGTATGCCTGCAGGCCTCCTGCCTAAACACTCCCTAGGTGCCTTCCCCCTGGGAAGAAATGAAGCAGAATCATACAAACGTAATGAACCTCTCAGCCACAACCAAGACAGGACACACTCATCATCTCTCTCAGCCACAACCAAGACAGGACACTCTCATCATGTCTCTCAGCCACAACCAAGACAGGACACTCTCATCATGTCTCTCAGCCACAACCAAGACAGGACACTCATCATGTCTCTCAGCCACAACCAAGACAGGACACTCTCATCATCTCTCTCAGCCACAACCAAGACAGGACACTCATCATGTCTCTCAGCCACAACCAAGACAGGACACTCTCATCATCTCTCTCAGCCACAACCAAGACAGGACACACTCATCATGTATCTCAGCCACAACCAAGACAGGACACTCATCATCTCTCTCAGCAACAACTAACATAGTACATACCAAATGTCTTTCTGAGAAACAGCAAACATATGATATAACCCTCAGCTCTCTTCATAGCAAGAGAACACTGGCTTATATATAGCTTCAGAAGGAGTCTAACGGGACACAGCTGTATCCTGACGAGGGGGCGGGGTCAGCTCCAATTAGCCGCTTGGGGGAATTTCAGGAAGCAGTCCTGAAACACACACACACAAAACCACAACACAGAAACTGGGGAACATAACACTGGCTCTTTATATTTATTTTAACCTTTCTGTTCTTTCCCCATACCCTCTATCCTCCCTCTATCCTCCCTCTGGTTCCTCCCTCTATCCTCCCTCTATCCTCCCTCTGGTTCCTCCCTCTATCCTCCCTCTGGTTCCTCCCTCCGGTTCCTCCCTCTATCCTCCCTCTATCCTCCCTCTGGTTCCTCCCTCTGGTTCCTCCCTCTATCCTCCCTCTGGTTCCTCCCTCTGGTTCCTCCCTCCGGTTCCTCCCTCTATCCTCCCTCTATCCTCCCTCTGGTTCCTCCCTCTATCCTCCCTCTATCCTCCCTCTATCCTCCCTCTGGTTCCTCCCTCTATCCTCCCTCTATCCTCCCTCTGGTTCCTCCCTTTATCCTCCCTCTATCCTCCCTCTGGTTCCTCCCTCTATCCTCCCTCTATCCTCCCTCTATCCTCCCTCTGGTTCCTCCCTCTATCCTCCCTCTATCCTCCCTCTATCCTCCCTCTGGTTCCTCCCTCTGGTTCCTCCCTCTATCCTCCCTCTATCCTCCCTCTATCCTCCCTCTATCCTCCCTCTGGTTCCTCCCTCCGGTTCCTCCCTCTATCCTCCCTCTATCCTCCCTCTGGTTCCTCCCTCCGGTTCCTCCCTCTATCCTCCCTCTATCCTCCCTCTGGTTCCTCCCTCTATCCTCCCTCTATCCTCCCTCTATCCTCCCTCTATCCTCCCTCTGGTTCCTCCCTCTGGTTCCTCCCTCTATCCTCCCTCTATCCTCCCTCTGGTTCCTCCCTCCGGTTCCTCCCTCTATCCTCCCTCTGGTTCCTCCCTCTATCCTCCCTCTGGTTCCTCCCTCTATCCTCCCTCTATCCTCCCTCTATCCTCCCTCTATCCTCCCTCTATCCTCCCTCTGGTTCCTCCCTCTATCCTCCCTCTATCCTCCCTCTGGTTCCTCCCTCTATCCTCCCTCTATCCTCCCTCTATCCTCCCTCTAGTTCCTCCCTCTATCTTCCCTCTATCCTCCCTCTATCCTCCCTCCGGTTCCTCCCTCTATCCTCCCTCTATCCTCCCTCTATCCTCCCTCTGGTTCCTCCCTCTATCCTCCCTCTATCCTCCCTCTGGTTCCTCCCTCTATCCTCCCTCTATCCTCCCTCTGGTTCCTCCCCGGTTCCTCCCTCTATCCTCCCTCTATCCTCCCTGGTTCCTCCCTCCGGTTCCTCCCTCTATCCTCCCTCTATCCTCCCTCTATCCTCCCTCTGGTTCCTCCCTCTGTCCTCCCTCTATCCTCCCTCTGTCCTCCCTCTGGTTCCTCCCTCTATCCTCCCTCTGGTTCCTCCCTCTATCCTCCCTCTGGTTCCTCCCTCTATCCTCCCTCTATCCTCCCTCTGGTTCCTCCCTCTATCCTCCCTCTGGTTCCTCCCTCTATCCTCCCTCTGGTTCCTCCCTCTATCCTCCCTCTGGTTCCTCCCTCTATCCTCCCTCTGGTTCCTCCCTCTATCCTCCCTCTATCCTCCCTCTGGTTCCTCCCTCTATCCTCCCTCTATCCTCCCTCTTTTTCCTCCCTCTATCCTCCCTCTGGTTTCCTCCCTCTATCCTCCCTCTGGTTCCTCCCTCTATCCTCCCTCTGGTTCTCTCCTCCCTCCCTCTATCCTCCCTCTGGTTCCTCCCTCTATCCTCCCTCTGGTTCCTCCCTCTATCCTCCCTCTATCCTCTCCCTCTATTCCTCCCTCTATCCTCCCTCTGGTCCTCCCTCTATCCTCCCTCTATCCTCCCTCTATCCCTCTGGTTCCTCCCTCTATCCTCCCTCTGGTTTCCTCCCTCTTCCTCCCTCTATCCTCCCTCTGGTTCCTCCCTCTATCCTCCCTCTGGTTCCTCCCTCTATCCTCCCTCTGGTTCCTCCCTCTATCCTCCCTCTGGTTCCTCCTCTATCCCCTCCCTCTGGTTCCTCCCTCTATCCTCCCTCTGGTCCTCCCCTCCTCCCCTCTATCCTCCCTCTGGTTCCTCCCTCTATCCTCCCTCTGGTTCCTCCCTCTATCCTCCCTCTGGTTCCTCCCTCTATCCTCCCTCTGGTTCCTCCCTCTATCCTCCCTCTGGTTCCTCCCTCTATCCTCCCTCTATCCTCCCTCTGGTTCCTCCCTCTATCCTCCCTCTGGTTCCTCCCTCTATCCTCCCTCTGGTTCCTCCCTCTATCCTCCCTCCGGTTCCTCCCTCTATCCTCCCTCTGGTTCCTCCCTCTATCCTCCCTCTATCCTCCCTCTATCCTCCCTCTATCCTCCCTCCGGTTCCTCCCTCTATCCTCCCTCTGGTTCCTCCCTCTATCCTCCCTCTATCCTCCCTCTATCCTCCCTCTGTCCTCCCTCTATCCTCCCTCTGGTTCCTCCCTCTATCCTCCCTCTATCCTCCCTCTATCCTCCCTCTGGTTCCTCCCTCTATCCTCCCTCCGGTTCCTCCCTCTATCCTCCCTCTATCCTCCCTCTGGTTCCTCCCTCTATCCTCCTCCCTCCCTTTCCTCCCTCTATCCTCCCTCTATCCTCCCTCTGGTTCCTCCCTCTATCCTCCCTCTGGTTCCTCCCTCCGGTTCCTCCCTCTATCCTCCCTCTGGTTCCTCCCTCTATCCTCCCTCTATCCTCCCTCTATCCTCCCTCTGGTTCCTCCCTCTATCCTCCCTCTGGTTCCTCCCTCTATCCTCCCTCTATCCTCCCTCTATCCTCCCTCCGGTTCCTCCCTCTGGTTCCTCCCTCTATCCTCCCTCTGGTTCCTCCCTCTATCCTCCCTCTATCCTCCCTCTATCCTCCCTCTATCCTCCCTCTATCCTCCCTCTGGTTCCTCCCTCTATCCTCCCTCTATCCTCCCTCTGGTTCCTCCCTCTATCCTCCCTCTGGTTCCTCCCTCCGGTTCCTCCCTCTATCCTCCCTCTGGTTCCTCCCTCTATCCTCCCTCTATCCTCCCTCTGGTTCCTCCCTCTGGTTCCTCCCTCTATCCTCCCTCTATCCTCCCTCTATCCTCCCTCTATCCTCCCTCTATCCTCCCTCTATCCTCCCTCTATCCTCCCCCTCTTCCTCCCTCTATCCTCCCTCTGGTTCCTCCTCTATCCTATCCTCCCTCTATCCTCCTCCCTCTCTGGTTCCTCCCTCTATCCTCCCTCTGGTTCCTCCCTCTATCCTCCCTCTATCCTCCCTCTATCCTCCCTCTATCCTCCCTCTGGTTCCTCCCTCTATCCTCCTCTATCCTCCCTCTGGTTCCTCCCTCTATCCTCCCTCTATCCTCCCTCGGTTCCTCCCTCTATCCTCCCTCTATCCTCCCTCTGGTTCCTCCCTCTATCCTCCCTCTATCCTCCCTCTTCCTCCCTCTATCCTCCCTCTATCCTCCCTCTATCCTCCCTCTGGTTCCTCCTCTTCCTCCCTCTATCCTCCCTCTGGTTCCTCCTCTCTATCCTCCCTCTGGTTCCTCCCTCTATCCTCCCTCTATCCTCCCTCTATCCTCCCTCTATCCTCCCTCTATCCTCCCCTATCCTCCCTCTGGTTCCCTCTATCCTCCCTCTATCCTCCCTCTGGTTCCTCCCTCTATCCTCCCTCTATCCTCCCTCTATCCTCCCTCTGGTTCCTCCCTCTATCCTCCCTCTATCCTCCCTCTATCCTCCCTCTGGTTCCTCCCTCTATCCTCCCTCCGGTTCCTCCCTCTATCCTCCCTCTATCCTCCCTCTGGTTCCTCCCTCTATCCTCCCTCCGGTTCCTCCCTCTATCCTCCCTCTGGTTCCTCCCTCTATCCTCCCTCTATCCTCCCTCTATCCTCCCTCTGGTTCCTCCCTCTGGTTCCTCCCTCTATCCTCCCTCTATCCTCCCTCTATCCTCCCTCTATCCTCCCTCTGGTTCCTCCCTCTATCCTCCCTCTGGTTCCTCCCTCTATCCTCCCTCTGGTTCCTCCCTCTATCCTCCCTCTATCCTCCCTCTATCCTCCCTCTATCCTCCCTCTGGTTCCTCCCTCCGGTTCCTCCCTCTATCCTCCCTCTATCCTCCCTCTATCCTCCCTCTGGTTCCTCCCTCCGGTTCCTCCCTCTATCCTCCCTCTATCCTCCCTCTGGTTCCTCCCTCTATCCTCCCTCTATCTTCCCTCTATCCTCCCTCTATCCTCCCTCTATCCTCCCTCTGGTTCCTCCCTCCGGTTCCTCCCTCTATCCTCCCTCTATCCTCCCTCTATCCTCCCTCTGGTTCCTCCCTCTATCCTCCCTCTGGTTCCTCCCTCTGGTTCCTCCCTCTGGTTCCTCCCTCTATCCTCCCTCTGGTTCCTCCCTCTATCCTCCCTCTATCCTCCCTCTATCCTCCCTCTATCCTCCCTCTGGTTCCTCCCTCTATCCTCCCTCTATCCTCCCTCTATCCTCCCTCTGGTTCCTCCCTCTATCCTCCCTCTATCCTCCCTCTATCCTCCCTCTGGTTCCTCCCTCTATCCTCCCTCTATCCTCCCTCTATCCTCCTCTATCCTCCCTCTGGTTCCTCCCTCTGGTTCCTCCCTCTATCCTCCCTCTATCCTCCCTCTGGTTCCTCCCTCTATCCTCCCTCGGTTCCCCTCTATCCTCCCTCTGGTTCCTCCCTCTATCCTCCCTCTGGTTCCTCCCTCTATCCTCCCTCTGGTTCCTCCCTCTATCCTCCCTCTATCCTCCCTCTATCCTCCCTCTGGTTCCTCCCTCCGGTTCCTCCCTCTATCCTCCCCTCCTCCCTCCTCCCTCTGGTTCCTCCCTCTATCCTCCCTCTATCCTCCCTCTCCTCCCTCTATCCTCCCTCTGGTTCCTCCCTCTGGTTCCTCCCTCTATCCTCCCTCTGGTTCCTCCTCTATCCTCCCTCTATCCTCCCTCTATCCTCCCCTCTGGTTCCCTCCCTCTATCCTCCCTCTATCCTCCCTCTATCCTCCCTCTATCCTCCCTCTATCCTCCCTCTGGTCCTCCTCTATCCTCCCTCTATCCTCCCTCTGGTTCCTCCTCCCTCTATCCTCCCTCTGGTTCCTCCCTCTATCCTCCCTCTGGTTCCTCCCTCTGGTTCCTCCCTCTATCCTCCCTCTGGTTCCTCCCTCTATCCCTCCTCCTCCCTCCTCCCTCCGGTTCCTCCCTCTATCCTCCCTCTGGTTCCTCCCTCTATCCTCCCTCTATCCTCCCTCTGGTTCCTCCCTCTATCCTCCCTCTGGTTCCTCCCTCCGGTTCCTCCCTCTATCCTCCCTCTGGTTCCTCCCTCTATCCTCCCTCTATCCTCCCTCTTTCCTCCCTCTGGTTCCTCCCTCTGGTTCCTCCCTCTATCCTCCCTCTATCCTCCCTCTTCCTCCCTCTATCCTCCCTCTGGTTCCTCCCTCTATCCTCCCTCTATCCTCCCTCTATCCTCCCTCTATCCTCCCTCTGGTTCCTCCCTCTATCCTCCCTCTATCCTCCCTCTGGTTCCTCCCTCTATCCTCCCTCTATCCTCCCTCTATCCTCCCTCTGGTTCCTCCCTCTGGTTCCTCCCTCTTCCTCCCTCTATCCTCCCTCTATCCTCCCTCTGGTTCCTCCCTCTATCCTCCCTCTATCTTCCCTCTATCCTCCCTCTATCCTCCCTCTATCCTCCCTCTGGTTCCTCCCTCTATCCTCCCTCTGTCCTCCCTCTATCCTCCCTCTATCCTCCCTCCGGTTCCTCCCTCTATCCTCCCTCTATCCTCTCTATCCTCCCTCTGGATTTCCTTCCTCCCTCTGGTTCCTCCCTCTATCCTCCTCTGGTTCCTCCCTCTGGTTCCTCCCTCTGGTTCCTCCCTCTATCCTCCCTCTATCCTCCCTCTGGTTCCTCCCTCTATCCTCCCTCTGGTTCCTCCCTCTAGTTTCCTCCCTCTATCCTCCCTCTGGTTCCTCCCTCTATCCTCCCTCTGGTTCCTCCCTCTATCCTCCCTCTATCCTCCCTCTGGTTCCTCCCTCTATCCTCCCTCTATCCTCCCTCTATCCTCCCTCTGGTTCCTCCCTCTATCCTCCCTCTATCCTCCCTCTATCCTCCCTCTATCCTCCCTCTATCCTCCCTCTGGTTCCTCCCTCCGGTTCCTCCCTCTATCCTCCCTCTGGTTCCTCCCCTCCCTCCCTCTGGTTCCTCCCTCTATCCTCCCTCTATCCTCCCTCTGGTTCCTCCCCTCCTCCTCCCTCTATCCTCCCTCTATCCTCCCTCTGGTTCCTCCCCTATCCTCCCTCTATCCTCCCTCTATCCTCCCTCTGGTTCCTCCCTCTATCCTCCCTCTATCCTCCCTCTCCCTCTGGTTCCTCCCTCTATCCTCCCTCTATCCTCCCTCTATCCTCCCTCTGGTTCCTCCCTCTGGTTCCTCCTCTATCCTCCTCTAGTTCCTCCCTCTATCCTCCCTCTATCCTCCCTCTGGTTCCTCCCTCTATCCTCCCTCTGGTTCCTCCCTCTATCCTCCTGGTTCCTCCCTCTATCCTCCCTCTATCCTCCCTCTATCCTCCTCTCCTCCCTCTATCCTCCCTCTATCCTCCCTCTATCCTCCCTCTATCCTCCTCTATCCTCCCTCTGGTCCTCCCTCTGGTTCCTCCCTCTATCCTCCCTCTATCCTCCCTCTATCCTCCCTCTGGTTCCTCCCTCTATCCTCCTCCCTCTGGTTCCTCTATCCTCCCTCTATCCTCCCTCTGGTTCCTCCCTCTATCCTCCCTCTGTCCTCCCCTTTCCTCCTCTATCCTCCCTCGGTTCCTCCCTCTATCCTCCCTCTGGTTCCTCCTCCCTCCCTCTATCCTCCCTCTATCCTCCCTCTATCCTCCCTCTGGTTCCTCCCTCTGGTTCCTCCCTCTATCCTCCCTCTATCCTCCCTCTGGTTCCTCCTCCCTCTATCCTCCCTCTGGTTCCTCCCTCTATCCTCCCTCTGGTTTCCCTCCTCTATCCTCCCTCTGGTTCCTCCCTCTGGTTCCTCCCTCTATCCTCCCTCTGGTTCCTCCCTCTATCCTCCCTCTGGTTCCTCCCTCTATCCTCCCTCTGGTTCCTCCCTCTATCCTCCCTCTGGTTCCTCCCTCTATCCTCCCTCTATCCTCCCTCTATCCTCCCTCTATCCTCCCTCTGGTTCCTCCCTCTATCCTCCCTCTGGTTCCTCCCTCTATCCTCCCTCCTCCCTCTATCCTCCCTCTGGTTCCTCCCTCTTCCTCCCTCTGGTTCTCCCTCTATCCTCCCTCTATCCTCCCTCTGGTTCCTCCCTCTGGTTCCTCCCTCTATCCTCCCTCTGGTTCCTCCCTCTGGTTCCTCCCTCTATCCTCCCTCCGGTTCCTCCCTCTGGTTCCTCCCTCTATCCTCCCTCTGGTTCCTCCCTCTATCCTCCCTCTGGTTCCTCCCTCTATCCTCCCTCTATCCTCCCTCTATCCTCCCTCTGGTTCCTCCCTCTATCCTCCCTCTGGTTCCTCCCTCTATCCTCCCTCTATCCTCCCTCTGGTTCCTCCCTCTATCCTCCCTCTATCCTCCCTCTGGTTCCTCCCTCTATCCTCCCTCTGGTTCCTCCCTCTATCCTCCCTCTATCCTCCCTCTATCCTCCCTCTATCCTCCCTCTGTTCCTCCCTCTATCCTCCCTCTATCCTCCCTCTGGTTCCTCCCTCTGGTTCCTCCCTCTATCCTCCCTCTATCCTCCCTCTGGTTCCTCCCTCTATCCTCCCTCTGGTTCCTCCCTCTATCCTCCCTCTATCCTCCCTCTGGTTCCCCTCCCTCTGGTTCCTCCCCTCTATCCTCCCTCTATCCTCCCTCTGGTTCCTCCCTCTATCCCTCCCTCTATCCTCCCTCTATCCTCCCTCTGGTTCCTCCCTCTGGTTCCTCCCTCTATCCTCCCTCTGGTTCCTCCCTCTATCCTCCCTCTGGTTCCT
This sequence comes from Oncorhynchus nerka, assembly GCF_034236695.1. NCBI lineage: Eukaryota > Metazoa > Chordata > Actinopteri > Salmoniformes > Salmonidae > Oncorhynchus > Oncorhynchus nerka. Next base: position 2,797,170 of record NC_088404.1, read on the forward strand.
CCCTCCCTCTGGTTCCTCCCTCTATCCTCCCTCTGGTTCCTCCCTCTATCCTCCCTCTGGTTCCTCCCTCTATCCTCCCTCTATCCTCCCTCTATCCTCCCTCTGGTTCCTCCTCCTCCCTCTATCCTCCCTCTATCCTCCCTGGTTCCTCCTCCCTCTATCCTCCCTCTGGTTCCTCCCTCTATCCTCCCTCTATCCTCCCTCTATCCTCCCTCTATCCTCCCTCTATCCTCCCTCTATCCTCCCTCTTCCTCCCTCTATCCTCCCTCTGGTTCCTCCCTCTATCCTCCCTCTATCCTCCTCCTCCCTCTGGTTCCTCCCTCTATCCTCCCTCTATCCTCCCTCTGGTTCCTCCCTCTATCCTCCCTCTATCCTCCCTCTGTTTCCTCCCTCTGTTCCTCCCTCTATCCTCCCTCTAGTTCCTCCCTCTATCCTCCCTCTGGTCCTCCCTCCTCCCTCTATCCTCCCTCTGGTTCCTCCCTCTATCCTCCCTCTGGTTCCTCCCTCTATCCTCCCTCTGGTTCCTCCCTCTATCCTCCCTCTATCCTCCCTCTATCCTCCCTCTGGTTCCTCCCTCTATCCTCCCTCTATCCTCCCTCTGGTTCCTCCCTCTATCCTCCCTCTGGTTCCTCCCTCTATCCTCCCTCTGGTTCCTCCCTCTATCCTCCCTCTGGTTCCTCCCTCTATCCTCCCTCTGGTTCCTCCCTCTATCCTCCCTCTGGTTCCTCCCTCTATCCTCCCTCTGGTTCCTCCCTCTATCCTCCCTCTGGTTCCTCCTCTATCCTCCTCTATCCTCCCTCTATCCTCCCTCTATCCTCCCTCTATCCTCCCTCTGGTTCCTCCCTCTATCCCTCTCCCTCTATCCTCCCTCTATCCTCCCTCTGGTTCCTCCCTCTATCCTCCCTCTGGTTCCTCCCTCTATCCTCCCTCTGTTCCTCCCTCTTTCCTCCCTCTGGTTCCTCCCTCTATCCTCCCTCTGGTTCCTCCCTCTATCCTCCCTCTATCCTCCCTCTATCCTCCCTCTGGTTCCTCCCTCTATCCTCCCTCTATCCTCCCTCTGGTTCCTCCCTCTATCCTCCCTCTGGTTCCTCCCTCTATCCTCCCTCTGGTTCCTCCCTCTATCCTCCCTCTGGTTCCTCCCTCTGGTTCCTCCCTCTATCCTCCCTCTATCCTCCCTCTGGTTCCTCCCTCTATCCTCCCTCTATCCTCCCTCTCCCCTCTATCCTCCCTCTGGTTCCTCCCTCTATCCTCCCTCTGGTTCCTCCCTCTATCCTCCCTCCTCCCCTCTATCCTCCCTCTGGTTCCTCCCTCTATCCTCCCTCTGGTTCCTCCCTCTATCCTCCCTCTATCCTCCCTCTATCCTCCCTCTGGTTCCTCCCCTCTCCCTCTGGTTCCTCCCTCTATCCTCCCTCTATCCTCCCTCTGGTTCCTCCCTCTATCCTCTATCCTCCCCGGTTCCTCCCTCTATCCTCCCTCTGGTTCCTCTCTTCCTCCCTCTGGTTCCTCCCTCTATCCTCCTCTGGTTCCTCCCTCTATCCCTCTCCTCCCTCTATCCTCCCTCTGGTTCCTCCCTCTATCCTCCCTCTGGTTCCTCCTCTATCCTCCCTCTATCCTCCCTCTATCCTCCTCTATCCTCCTCCCTCTATCCTCCCTCTGGTTCCTCCCTATCCTCCCTCTGGTTCCTCCCTCTATCCTCCCTCTATCCTCCCTCTCCTCCCTCTAGTTCCTCCCTCTGGTTCCTCCCTCTATCCTCCCTCTATCCTCCCTCTATCCTCCCTCTATCCCTCCTCCCTCTATCCTCCCTCTATCCTCCTCTATCCTCCCTCTGGTTCCTCCCTCTATCCTCCCTCTGGTTCCTCCTCCCTCCCTCTGGTTCCTCCCTCTATCCTCCCTCTATCCTCCCTCTATCCTCCCTCTGGTTCCTCCCTCTATCCTCCCTCTGGTTCCTCCCTCTATCCTCCCTCTGGTTCCTCCCTCTATCCTCCCTCTGGTTCCTCCCTCTATCCTCCCTCTGGTTCCTCCCTCTATCCTCCCTCTATCCTCCCTCCGGTTCCTCCCTCTATCCTCCCTCTGGTTCCTCCCTCTCCCTCTCCTCCCTCTATCCTCCCTCTATCCTCCCTCTGGTTCCTCCCTCTATCCTCCCTCTGGTTCCTCCCTCTATCCTCCCTCTGGTTCCTCCCTCTATCCTCCCTCTGGTTCCTCCCTCTATCCTCCCTCTGGTTCCTCCCTCTGGTTCCTCCCTCTATCCTCCCTCTGGTTCCTCCCTCTATCCTCCCTCTGGTTCCTCCCTTTATCCTCCCTCCGGTTCCTCCCTCTATCCTCCCTCCGGTTCCTCCCTCTATCCTCCCTCTATCCTCCCTCTATCCTCCCTCTGGTTCCTCCCTCTATCCTCCCTCTATCCTCCCTCCCCTCTATCCTCCCTCTATCCTCCCTCTGGTTCCTCCCTCTATCCTCCCTCTGGTTCCTCCCTCTATCCTCCCTCTATCCTCCCTCTATCCTCCCTCTGGTTCCTCCCTCTATCCTCCCTCTATCCTCCCTCTATCCTCCCTCTGTCCTCCCTCTATCCTCCCTCTATCCTCCCTCCGGTTCCTCCCTCTATCCTCCCTCTGGTTCCTCCCTCTATCCTCCCTCTGGTCCTCCTCCCTCTATCCTCTCCTCCCTCTATCCTCCCTCTGGTTCCTCCCTCTATCCTCCCTCTATCCTCCCTCTATCCTCCCTCTGGTTCCTCCCTCTATCCTCCCTCTATCCTCCCTCTATCCTCCCTCTATCCTCCCTCTGGTTCCTCCCTCTGGTTTCCTCCCTATCCTCCCTCTATCCTCCCTCTCCTCCCTCTATCCTCCCTCTATCCTCCCTCTGGTTCCTCCCTCTATCCTCCCTCTGGTTCCTCCCTCTATCCTCCCTCTATCCTCCCCTCTTCCTCCCTCTATCCTCCCTCTGGTTCCTCCCTCTATCCTCCCTCTATCCTCCCTCTGGTTCCTCCCTCCGGTTCCTCCCTCTATCCTCCCTCTGGTTCCTCCCTCTATCCTCCCTCTGGTTCCTCCCTCTATCCTCCCTCTATCCTCCCTCTGGTTCCTCCCTCTATCCTCCCTCTATCCTCCCTCTATCCTCCCTCTGGTTCCTCCCTCTGGTTCCTCCCTCTATCCTCCCTCTATCCTCCCTCTATCCTCCCTCTGGTTCCTCCCTCTGGTTCCTCCCTCTATCCTCCCTCTATCCTCCCTCTCCTCCCTCGGTTCCTCCCTCTGGTTCCTCCCTCTTCCTCCCTCTATCCTCCCTCTATCCTCCCTCTGGTTCCTCCCTCTATCCTCCCTCTGGTTCCTCCCTCTATCCTCCCTCTGGTTCCTCCCTCTCCTCCCTCTATCCTCCCTCTTCCTCCCTCTTCCTCCCTCTGGTTCCTCCCTCTATCCTCCCTCTGGTTCCTCCCTCTATCCTCCCTCTGGTTCCTCCCTCTATCCTCCCTCTATCCTCCCTCTGGTTCCTCCCTCTATCCTCCCTCTATCCTCTATCCTCCCTCTGGTTCCTCCCTCTATCCTCCCTCTGGTTCCTCCCTCTATCCTCCCTCTGGTTCCTCCCTCTATCCTCCCTCTGGTTCCTCCCTCTATCCTCCCCTCCTCCCTATCCTCCCTCTATCCTCCCTCTGGTTCCTCCCTCTATCCTCCCTCTGGTTCCTCCCTCTATCCTCCCTCTGGTTCCTCCCTCTATCCTCCCTCTGGTTCCTCCCTCTATCCTCCTCTATCCTCCCTCTTCCTCCCTCTATCCTCCCTCTCTCCTCCCTCTGGTTCCTCCTCCCTCTGTTCCTCCCTCTGGTTCCTCCTCTTCCTCCCTCTGGTTCCTCCCTCTATCCTCCCTCTGGTTCCTCCCTCTATCCTCCCTCTATCCTCCCTCTGGTTCCTCCCTCTGGTTCCTCCCTCTATCCTCCCTCTATCCTCCCTCTGGTTCCTCCCTCTATCCTCCCTCTGGTTCCTCCCTCTATCCTCCCTCTATCCTCCCTCTGGTTCCTCCCTCTGGTTCCTCCCTCTATCCTCCCTCTATCCTCCCTCTATCCTCCCTCTGGTTCCTCCCTCTATCCTCCCTCTATCCTCCCTCTGGTTCCTCCCTCTATCCTCCCTCTATCCTCCTCTATCCTCGCTCCGGTTCCTCCCTCTGGTTCCTCCCTCTATCCTCCCTCTATTCTCCCTCTGGTTCCTCCCTCTATCCTCCCTCCGGTTCCTCCCTCTGGTTCCTCCCTCTATCCTCCCTCTGGTTACTCCCTCTATCCTCCCTCTGGTTCCTCCCTCTATCCTCCCTCTGGTTCCTCCCTCTATCCTCCCTCTGGTTCCTCCCTCTATCCTCCCTCTGGTTCCTCCCTCTATCCTCCCTCTATCCTCCCTCTGGTTCCTCCCTCTATCCTCCTTCTATCCTCCCTCTGGTTCCTCCCTCTATCCTCCCTCCTGTTCCTCCCTCTGGTTCCTCCCTCTATCCTCCCTCTGGTTCCTCCCTCTATCCTCCCTCTATCCTCCCTCTATCCTCCCTCTATCCTCCCTCTGGTTCCTCCCTCTGGTTCCTCCCTCTATCCTCCCTCTATCCTCCCTCTGGTTCCTCCCCTCTATCCTCCCTCTGGTTCCTCCCTCTATCCTCCCTCTATCCTCCCTCTGGTTCCTCCCTCTGGTTCCTCCCTCTATCCTCCCTCTATCCTCCCTCTGGTTCCTCCCTCTATCCTCCCTCTGGTTCCTCCCTCTATCCTCCCTCTGGTTCCTCCCTCTATCCTCCCTCTGGTTCCTCCCTCTATCCTCCCTCCGGTTCCTCCCTCTATCCTCCCTCTATCCTCCCTCTATCCTCCCTCTGGTTCCTCCCTCTATCCTCCCTCTGGTTCCTCCCTCTATCCTCCCTCTGGTTCCTCCCTCTATCCTCCCTCTATCCTCCTCCCTCTGGTTCCTCCCTCTATCCTCCCTCTGGTTCCTCCCTCTATCCTCCCTCTATCCTCCCTCTATCCTCCCTCTATCCTCCCTCTGGTTCCTCCCTCTATCCTCCCTCTGGTTCCTCCCTCTATCCTCCCTCTATCCTCCCTCTATCCTCCCTCTGGTTCCTCCCTCTATCCTCCCTCTATCCTCCCTCTGTCCTCCCTCTATCCTCCCTCTATCCTCCCTCCGGTTCCTCCCTCTATCCTCCCTCCTGTTCCTCCCTCTGGTTCCTCCCTCTATCCTCCCTCTGGATCCTCCCTCTATCCTCCCTCTGGTTCCTCCCTCTATCCTCCCTCTATCCTCCCTCTGGTTCCTCCCTCTATCCACCCTCTATCCTCCTCTGGTTCCTCCCTCTATCCTCCCTCTGGTTCCTCCCTCTATCCTCCCTGGTTCCTCCCTCTATCCTCCTCTGGTTCCTCCCTCTATCCTCCCTCTATCCTCCCTCTGGTTCCTCCCTCTATCCTCCCTCTGGTTCCTCCCTCTATCCTCCCTCTATCCTCCCTCTATCCTCCCTCTGGTTCCTCCCTCTATCCTCCCTCTGGTTCCTCCCTCTATCCTCCCTCTGGTTCCTCCCTCTATCCTCCTCCCTCTGGTTTCCCCTATCCTCCCTCTATCCTCCCTCTCCTCCTCCCTCTATCCTCCCTCTGGTTCCTCCCTCTATCCTCCCTCTGGTTCCTCCCTCTATCCTCCCTCCGGTTCCTCCCTCTATCCTCCCTCTGGTTCCTCCCTCTATCCTCCCTCTGGTTCCTCCCTCTATCCTCCCTCTGGTTCCTCCCTCTATCCTCCCTCTATCCTCCCTCTATCCTCCCTCTGGTTCCTCCCTCTATCCTCCCTCTATCCTCCCTCTGGTTCCTCCCTCTATCCTCCCTCTATCCTCCCTCTGGTTCCTCCCTCTATCCTCCCTCTATCCTCCCTCTATCCTCCCTCTATCCTCCCTCTATCCTCCCTCTATCCTCCCTCTGGTTCCTCCCTCTATCCTCCCTCTGGTTCCTCCCTCTATCCTCCCTCTATCCTCCCTCTATCCTCCCTCTATCCTCCCTCTATCCTCCCTCTGGTTCCTCCCTCTATCCTCCCTCTATCCTCCCTCTATCCTCCCTCTGGTTCCTCCCTCTATCCTCCCTCCGGTTCCTCCCTCTATCCTCCCTCTATCCTCCCTCTATCCTCCCTCTGGTTCCTCCCTCTATCCTCCCTCTATCCTCCCTCTATTCTCCCTCTGTCCTCCCTCTATCCTCCCTCTATCCTCCCTCTATCCTCCCTCTGGTTCCTCCCCTCTATCCTCCCTCTGGTTCCTCCCTCTATCCTCCTCTATCCTCCCTGGTCCTCCCTCTATCCTCCTCTATCCTCCCTCTATCCTCCCTCTGTTCCTCCCTCTATCCTCCCTCTATCCTCCCTCTATCCTCCCTCGGTTCCTCCCTCTATCCTCCCTCTGGTTCCTCCCTCTCTGGTTCCTCCCTCTGGTTCCTCCCTCTATCCTCCTCCTCCCTCTGGTTCCTCCCTCTGGTTCCTCCCTCTATCCTCCCTCTATCCTCCCTCTGGTTCCTCCCTCTGTTTCCTCCCTCTATCCTCCCTCTATCCTCCCTCTGGTTCCTCCCTCCGGTTCCTCCCTCTGGTTCCTCCCTCGGTTCCTCCCTCTATCCTCCCTCTATCCTCCCTCTGGTTCCTCCCTCTGGTTCCTCCCTCTATCCTCCCTCTATCCTCCCTCTATCCTCCCTCTGGTTCCTCCCTCTATCCTCCCTCTGGTTCCTCCCTCTGGTTCCTCCTCTCTGGTTCCTCCCTCTGGTTCCTCCTCTATCCTCCCTCTGGTTCCTCCCTCTATCCTCCCTCTGGTTCCTCCCTCTATCCTCCCTCTATCCTCCCTCTATCCTCCCTCTATCCTCCTCTGGTTCCTCCCTCTATCCTCCCTCTGGTTCCTCCTCCCTCTATCCTCCCCTCTTCCTCCCTCTATCCTCCCTCTATCCTCCCTCTATCCTCCCTCTGGTTCCTCCCTCTTCCTCCCTCTTCCTCCCTCTGGTCCTCCCTCCGGTTCCTCCCTCTATCCTCCCTCTGGTTCCTCCCTCTGGTTCCTCCCTCTATCCTCCCTCTGGTTCCTCCCTCTATCCTCCCTCTGGTTCCTCCCTCTATCCTCCCTCTGGTTCCTCCCTCTATCCTCCCTCTGGTTCCTCCCTCTATCCTCCCTCTCCCTCTATCCTCCCTCTATCCTCCCTCTGGTTCCTCCCTCTATCCTCCTCTCTTCCTCCCTCTGGTTCCTCCCTCTATCCTCCCTCTGGTTCCTCCCTCTGGTTCCTCCCTCTATCCTCCCTCTGGTTCCTCCCTCTATCCTCCCTCTTCCTCCCTCTATCCTCCCTCTATCCTCCCTCTATCCTCCCTCTGGTTCCTCCCTCTATCCTCCTCCCTCTGGTTCCTCCCTCTATCCTCCCTCTGGTTCCTCCCTCTATCCTCCCTCTATCCTCCCTCTTTCCTCCCTCTGGTTCCTCCCTCTATCCTCCCTCTATCCTCCCTCTATCCTCCCTCTGGTTCCTCCCTCTATCCTCCCTCTATCCTCCCTCTGGTTCCTCCCTCTATCCTCCCTCTATCCTCCCTCTATCCTCCCTCTGGTTCCTCCCTCTGGTTCCTCCCTCCGGTTCCTCCCTCTATCCTCCCTCTGGTTCCCCCCTCTATCCTCCCTCTGGTTCCTCCCTCTATCCTCCCTCTATCCTCCCTCTATCCTCCCTCTGGTTCCTCCCTCTGGTTCCTCCCTCTATCCTCCCTCTATCCTCCCTCTGGTTCCTCCTCTATCCTCCCTCTGGTTCCTCCCTCTATCCTCCCTCTTCCTCCCTCTGGTCCTCCTCCCTCTATCCTCCCTCTGGTTCCTCCCTCTATCCTCCTCCCTCTGTTCCTCCCTCTGGTTCCTCCCTCTATCCTCCCTCTGGTTCCTCCCTCTATCCTCCCTCTGGTTCCTCCCTCTATCCTCCCTCTATCCTCCCTCTGGTTCCTCCCTCTATCCTCCTCTATCCTCCCTCTATCCTCCCTCTATCCTCCCTCTATCCTCCCTCTGGTTCCTCCCTCTATCCTCCCCCTCCCTCTTCCTCCCTCTGGTTTCCTCCCTCTATCCTCCCTCTGGTTCCTCCCTCTATCCTCCCTCTGGTTCCTCCCTCTATCCTCCCTCTGGTTCCCTCTCCCTCTATCCTCCCTCTGGTTCCTCCCTCTATCCTCCCTCTGGTTCCTCCCTCTATCCTCCCTCTATCCTCCCTCCGGTTCCTCCCTCTATCCTCCCTCTGGTTCCTCCCTCTATCCTCCCTCTGGTTCCTCCCTCTGGTTCCTCCCTCTATCCTCCCTCTATCTGGTTCCTCCCTCTATCCTCCCTCTCCGGTTCCTCCTCTCCTCCCTCTATCCTCCCTCTATCCTCCCTCTATCCTCCCTCTGGTTCCTCCCTCTATCCTCCCTCTGGTTCCTCCCTCTATCCTCCCTCTATCCTCCCTCTATCCTCCCTCTGGTTCCTCCCTCTATCCTCCCTCTATCCTCCCTCTGTCCTCCCTCTATCCTCCTCTATCCTCCCTCTGGTTCCTCCCTCTATCCTCCCTCTGGTTCCTCCCTCTGGTTCCTCCCTCTATCCTCCCTCTGGTTCCTCCCTCTATCCTCCCTCTGGTTCCTCCCTCTATCCTCCCTCTATCCTCCCTCTGGTTCCTCCCTCTATCCTCCCTCTATCCTCCCTCTATCCTCCCTCTGGTTCCTCCCTCTATCCTCCCTCTGGTTCCTCCCTCTATCCTCCCTCTGGTTCCTCCCTCTGGTTCCTCCCTCTATCCTCCCTCTGGTTCCTCCCTCTATCCTCCCTCTATCCTCCCTCTATCCTCCCTCTGGTTCCTCCCTCTATCCTCCCTCTGGTTCCTCCCTCTATCCTCCCTCTGGTTCCTCCCTCTATCCTCCCTCTGGTTCCTCCCTCTATCCTCCCTCTATCCTCCCTCTATCCTCCCTCTATCCTCCCTCCGGTTCCTCCCTCTATCCTCCCTCTGGTTCCTCCCTCTATCCTCCCTCTGGTTCCTCCCTCTATCCTCCCTCTGGTTCCTCCCTCTATCCTCCCTCTGGTTCCTCCCTCTATCCTCCCTCTGGTTCCTCCCTCTGGTTCCTCCCTCTATCCTCCCTCTATCCTCCCTCTATCCTCCCTCTATCCTCCCTCTGGTTCCTCCCTCTATCCTCCCTCTATCCTCCCTCTATCCTCCCTCTATCCTCCCTCTATCCTCCCTCTGGTTCCTCCCTCTATCTCCCTCTATCCTCCCTCTATCCTCCCTCTATCCTCCCTCTATCCTCCCTCTATCCTCCCTCGGTTCCTCCCTCTATCCTCCCTCTGGTTCCTCCCTCTATCCTCCCTCTATCCTCCCTCTGGTTCCTCCCTCTGTCCTCCCTCTGGTTCCTCCCTCTGGTTCCTCCCTCTGGTTCCTCCCTCTATCCTCCCTCTTCCTCCCTCTGGTTCCTCCTCTATCCTCCCTCTGGTTCCTCCCTCTATCCTCCCTCTATCCTCCCTCTCCTCCCTCTGGTTCCTCCCTCTATCCTCCCTCTATCCTCCCTCTATCCTCCCTCTATCCTCCCTCTATCCTCCCTCGGTTCCTCCCTCTATCCTCCCTCTGGTTCCTCCCTCTATCCTCCCTCTGGTTCCTCCCTCTATCCTCCCTCTGTTCCTCCCTCTCCTCCCTCTAGTTCCTCCTCCCTCTGGTTCCTCCCTCTATCCTCCCTGGTTCCTCCCTCTATCCTCCCTCTATCCTCCCCTCTATCCTCCCTCTGGTTCCTCCCTCTATCCTCCCTCTATCCTCCCTCTATCCTCCCTCTATCCTCCCTCTATCCCTCTATCCTCCCTCTGGTTCCTCCCTCTGGTTCCTCCCTCTCCTCCCTCTATCCTCCCTCTGGTTCCTCCCTCTGGTTTCCTCCCTCCTCCCTCTGGTTCCTCCCTCTATCCTCCCTCTGGTTCCTCCCTCTGGTTCCTCCCTCTATCCTCCCTCTATCCTCCCTCCCTCCCTGGTTCCTCCCTCTATCCTCCCTCTATCCTCCTCTATCCTCCCTCTGGTTCCTCCCTCTATCCTCCCTCTATCCTCCCTCTATCCTCCCTCTTCCTCCTCCCTCTATCCTCCCTCCTCCTCCCCTCTCCCTCTGGTTCCTCCCTCTATCCTCCTCCCTCCCTCTGGTTCCTCCCTCTATCCTCCCTCTATCCTCCCTCTGGTTTCCTCCCTCTATCCTCCTCTATCCTCCCTCTATCCTCCCTCTATCCTCCCTCTGGTTCCTCCCTCTGGTTCCTCCCTCTATCCTCCCTCTGGTTCCTCCCTCTGGTTCCTCCCTCTGGTTCCTCCCTCTATCCTCCCTCTGTCCTCCCTCTCTTCCTCCCTCTATCCTCCCTCTATCCTCCCTCTATCCTCCCTCTATCCTCCCTCTGGTTCCTCCCTCTATCCTCCCTCTGGTTCCTCCCTCTGGTTCCTCCTCTATCCTCCCTCTGGTTCCTCCCTCTGGTTCCTCCCTCTATCCTCCCTCTATCCTCCCTCTATCCTCCCTCTGGTTCCTCCCTCTATCCTCCCTCTGGTTCCTCCCTCTATCCTCCCTCTGGTTCCTCCCTCTGGTTCCTCCCTCTATCCTCCTCCCTCTATTCCTCCCTCTATCCTCCCTCTGGTTCCTCCCTCTCCTCCCTCTATCCTCCCTCTGGTTCCTCCCTCCCTCCCTAGTTCCTCCCTCTATCCTCCCTCTATCCTCCTCTTCCTCCCTCTGGTTCCTCCCTCTATCCTCCCTCTATCCTCCCTCTCCTCCCTCTATCCTCCCTCTATCCTCCCTCTGGTTCCTCCCTCTCCCTCTGGTTCCTCCCTCTGGTTCCTCCCTCTATCCTCCCTCTGGTTCCTCCCTCTGGTTCCTCCCTCTATCCTCCCTCTGGTTCCTCCCTCTATCCTCCCTCTGGTTCCTCCCTCTGGTTCCTCCCTCTGGTTCCTCCCTCTATCCTCCCTCTATCCTCCCTCTTCCTCCCTCTGGTTCCTCCCTCTATCCTCCCTCTATCCCTCCCTCTGGTTCCTCCCTCTATCCTCCCTCTATCCTCCCTCTGGTTCCTCTATCCTCCCTCTGTTCCTCCCTCTGGTTCCTCCCTCTATCCTCCCTCTGGTTCCTCCCTCTATCCTCCCTCTGGTTCCTCCCTCTATCCTCCCTCTATCCTCCCTCTGGTTCCTCCCTCTGGTTCCTCCCTCTATCCTCCCTCTATCCTCCCTCTGGTTCCTCCCTCTATCCTCCCTCTGGTTCCTCCCTCTATCCTCCCTCTATCCTCCCTCTATCCTCCCTCTGGTTCCTCCCTCTATCCTCCCTCTATCCTCCCGGTTCCTCCCTCTGGTTTCCTCTATCCTCCCTCTTCCTCCCTCTGGTTCCTCCCTCTATCCTCCTCTGGTTCCTCCTCTATCCTCCCTGGTTCCTCCCTCTGGTTCCTCTATCCTCCCTCTTCCTCCCTCTGGTTCCTCCCTCTATCCTCCCTCTGGTTCCTCCCTCTGGTTCCTCCCTCTATCCTCCCTCTGGTTCCTCCCTCTATCCTCCCTCTGGTTCCTCCCTCTATCCTCCCTCTGGTTCCTCCCTCTATCCTCCCTCTATCCTCCCTCTATCCTCCCTCTGGTTCCTCCCTCTGGTTCCTCCTCCCTCCCTCTCCTCCCTCTATCCTCCCTCTATCCTCCCTCTGGTTCCTCCCTCTATCCTCCCTCTATCCTCCCTCTGGTTCCTCCCTCTATCCTCCCTCTGGTTCCTCCTCTATCCTCCCTCTCCTCCTCTTCCTCCCTCTATCCTCCCTCTATCCTCCCTCTGGTTCCTCCCTCTGGTTCCTCCCTCTATCCTCCCTCTATCCTCCCTCTGGTTCCTCCCTCTATCCTCCCTCTGGTTCCTCCCTCTATCCTCCCTCTGGTTCCTCCCTCTATCCTCCCTCTGGTTCCTCCCTCTATCCTCCCTCTATCCTCCCTCTGGTTCCTCCCTCTATCCTCCCTCTGGTTCCTCCCTCTATCCTCCCTCTGGTTCCTCCCTCTATCCTCCCTCTGGTTCCTCCCTCTATCCTCCCTCTTCCTCCCTCTCCTCCTCCCTCTATCCTCCCTCGGTTCCTCCCTCTATCCTCCCTCTGGTTCCTCCCTCTATCCTCCTCTATCCTCCCTCTGGTTCCTCCCTCTGGTTCCTCCCTCTATCCTCCCTCTATCCTCCCTCTATCCTCCCTCTGGTTCCTCCCTCTATCCTCCCTCTATCCTCCCTCTTCCTCCCTCTATCCTCCCTCTGGTTCCTCCCTCTATCCTCCCTCTATCCTCCCTCTGGTTCCTCCCTCTATCCTCCCTCTGGTTCCTCCCTCTATCCTCCCTCTGGTTCCTCCCTCTATCCTCCCTCTGGTTCCTCCCTCTATCCTCCCTCTGGTTCCTCCTCCCTCTATCCTCCCTCCTCCTCTGGTTCCTCCCTCTATCCTCCCTCTGGTTCCTCCCTCTATCCTCCCTCCTGTTCCTCCCTCTGGTTCCTCCCTCTATCCTCCCTCTGGTTCCTCCCTCTATCCTCCCTCTGGTTCCTCCCTCTATCCTCCCTCTATCCTCCCTCTGGTTCCTCCCTCTGGTTCCTCCCTCTATCCTCCCTCTGGTTCCTCCCTCCCTCCCTCTGGTTCCTCCCTCTATCCTCCCTCTGGTTCCTCCCTCTATCCTCCCTCTGGTTCCTCCCTCTATCCTCCCTCTGGTTCCTCCCTCTGGTTCCTCCCTCTATCCTCCCTCTGGTTCCTCCCTCTATCCTCCCTCCTCTATCCTCCCTCTGGTTCCTCCCTCTATCCTCCCTCTGGTTCCTCCCTCTGGTTCCTCCCTCTGGTTCCTCCCTCGGTTCCTCCCTCTGGTTCCTCCTCTATCCTCCCTCTGGTTCCTCCCTCTATCCTCCCTCTATCCTCCCTCTGGTTCCTCCCTCTATCCTCCCTCTGGTTCCTCCCTCCGGTTCCTCCCTCTATCCTCCCTCTGGTTCCTCCCTCTATCCTCCCTCTATCCTCCCTCTATCCTCCCTCTGGTTCCTCCCTCCCTCCTCTATCCTCCCTCTATCCTCCCTCTATCCTCCCTCTATCCTCCCTCTGGTTCCTCCCTCTATCCTCCCTCTGGTTCCTCCCTCTATCCTCCCTCTGTCCTCCCTCTATCCTCCCTCTGGTTCCTCCCTCTGGTTCCTCCCTCTATCCTCCCTCTGGTTCCTCCCTCTATCCTCCCTCTATCCTCCCTCTATCCTCCCTCTGGTTCCTCCCTCTGGTTCCTCCCTCTATCCTCCCTCTATCCTCCCTCTATCCTCCCTCTATCCCTCCCTCCCTCCGGTTCCTCCCTCTATCCTCCCTCTATCCTCCCTCTATCCTCCCTCTGGTTCCTCCCTCTATCCTCCCTCTGGTTCCTCCCTCTATCCTCCCTCTGGTTCCTCCCTCTATCCTCCCCTCCTCCCTCTATCCTCCCTCTGGTTCCTCCCTCTATCCTCCCTCTGGTTCCTCCCTCCCTCCCTCTGTTCCTCCCTCTGTTCCTCCCTCTATCCTCCCTCTTCCTCCCTCTATCCTCCCTCTGGTTCCTCCCTCTATCCTCCCTCTTCCTCCCTCTATCCTCCCTCTGGTTCCTCCCTCTATCCTCCCTCTGGTTCCTCCCTCTATCCTCCCTCTGGTTTCCCTCCCTCTATCCTCCCTCTTCCTCCCTCTGGTTCCTCCCTCTATCCTCCCTCTGGTTCCTCCCTCCCTGGTTCCTCCCTCTATCCTCCCTCTGGTTCCTCCCTCTGGTTCCTCCCTCTATCCTCCCTCTATCCTCCCTCTGGTTCCTCCCTCTATCCTCCCTCTATCCTCCCTCTGGTTCCTCCCTCTATCCTCCCTCTGGTTCCTCCCTCTATCCTCCCTCTGGTTCCTCCCTCTGGTTCCTCCCTCTATCCTCCCTCTATCCTCCCTCTATCCTCCCTCGGTTCCTCCCTCTTCCTCCCTCTGGTTCCTCCCTCTATCCTCCCTCTATCCTCCCTCTGGTTCCTCCCTCTATCCTCCCTCTGGTTCCTCCCTCTATCCTCCCTCTGGTTCCTCTATCCTCCCTCTTCCTCCCTCTATCCTCCCTCTGTTCCTCCCTCTATCCTCCCTCCGGTTCCTCCCTCTATCCTCCCTCCGGTTCCTCCCTCTATCCTCCCAATATCCTCCCTCTATCCTCCCTCTATCCTCCCTCTATCCTCCCTCTGGTTCCTCCCTCTATCCTCCCTCTGGTTCCTCCCTCTATCCTCCCTCCGGTTCCTCCCTCTCCTCTGGTTCCTCCCTCTATCCTCCCTCTATCCTCCCTCTGGTTCCTCCCTCTCCCTCTGGTTCCTCCCTCTATCCTCCCTCTGGTTCCTCCCTCTATCCTCCCTCTGGTTCCTCCCTCTATCTCCCTCTTCCTCCCTCTATCCTCCCTCTGGTTCCTCCCTCTATCCTCCCTCTATCCTCCCTCTGGTTCCTCCCTCTATCCTCCTTCTATCCTCCCTCTGGTTCCTCCCTCTATCCTCCCTCCTGTTCCTCCCTCTGGTTCCTCCCTCTATCCTCCCTCTGGTTCCTCCCTCTATCCTCCCTCTGGTTCCTCCCTCTATCCTCCCTCTATCCTCCCTCTGGTTCCTCCCTCTGGTTCCTCCCTCTATCCACCCTCTATCCTCCCTCTGGTTCCTCCCTCTATCCTCCCTCTGGTTCCTCCCTCTATCCTCCCTCTATCCTCCCTCTGGTTCCTCCCTCTGGTTCCTCCCTCTATCCTCCCTCTATCCTCCCTCTGGTTCCTCCCTCTATCCTCCCTCTGTTCCTCCCTCTATCCTCCCTCTTCCTCCCTCTATCCTCCCTCTGGTTCCTCCCTCTATCCTCCCTCGGGTTCCTCCCTTTATCCTCCCTCTATCCTCCCTCCGGTTCCTCCCTCTATCCTCCCTCTGGTTCCTCCCTTTATCCTCCCTCCGGTTCCTCCCTCTATCCTCCCTCCGGTTCCTCCCTCTATCCTCCCTCTATCCTCCCTCTATCCTCCCTCTGGTTCCTCCCTCTATCCTCCCTCCGGTTCCTCCCTCTATCCTCCCAATATCCTCCCTCTATCCTCCCTCTATCCTCCCTCTATCCTCCCTCTGGTTCCTCCCTCTGGTTCCTCCCTCTTCCTCCCTCTATCCTCCCTCTGGTTTCCTCCCTCTATCCTCCCTCTATCCTCCCTCTGGTTCCTCCCTCTGGTTCCTCCCTCTATCCTCCCTCTGGTTCCTCCCTCTGGTTCCTCCCTCTATCCTCCCTCTATCCTCCCTCTGGTTCCTCCCTCTATCCTCCCTCTGGTTCCTCCCTCTATCCTCCCTCTATCCTCCCTCTATCCTCCCTCTCCTCCCTCTATCCTCCCTCTGGTTCCTCCCTCTGGTTCCTCCCTCTGGTTCCTCCCTCTATCCTCCCTCTGGTTCCTCCCTCTATCCTCCCTCTGGTTCCTCCCTCTATCCTCCTCTATCCTCCTCTGGTTCCTCCCTCTATCCTCCCTCTATCCTCCCTCCGGTTCCTCCCTCTATCCTCCCTCTATCCTCCCTCTATCCTCCCTCTGGTTCCTCCCTCTATCCTCCCTCTGGTTCCTCCCTCTATCCTCCCTCTATCCTCCCTCTGGTTCCTCCCTCTGGTTCCTCCCTCTATCCTCCCTCTATCCTCCCTCTATCCTCCCTCTATCCTCCCTCTATCCTCCCTCTGGTTCCTCCCTCTATCCTCCCTCTGGTTCCTCCTCTCTCCCTCTTCCTCCTCTATCCTCCCTCTGGTTCCTCCCTCTGGTTCCTCCCTCTATCCTCCCTCTATCCTCCTCTATCCTCCCTCTGGTTCCTCCCTCTATCCTCCCTCCTGTTCCTCCCTCTGGTTCCTCCCTCTATCCTCCCTCCCTCAGTTCCTCCCTCTATCCTCCCTCTGGTTCCTCCCTCTTCCTCCCTCTGGTTCCTCCCTCTATCCTCCCTCTATCCTCCCTCTGGTTCCTCCCTCTTCCTCCCTCTGGTTCCTCCTCTCCCTCTGGTTCCTCCCTCTATCCTCCCTCTATCCTCCCTCTATCCTCCCTCTGGTCCTCCCTCTATCCTCCCTCTGGTTCCTCCCTCTATCCTCCCTCTATCCTCCCTCTGGTTCTCCCTCTATCCTCCCTCTGGTTCCTCCCTCTATCCTCCCTCTGGTTCCTCCCTCTATCCTCCCTCTGGTTCCTCCCTCTATCCTCCCTGGGTTCCTCCTCTATCCTCCCTCTATCCTCCCTCTGGTTCCTCCTCTATCCTCCCTCTGGTTCCTCCCTCTATCCTCCCTCTGGTTCCTCCTCTATCCTCCCTCTTCCTCCCTCTGGTTCCTCCCTCTATCCTCCCTCTATCCTCCCTCGGTTCCTCCCTCTATCTCCCTCTGGTATCCTCCCTCTGGTTCCTCCCTCTATTCCTCCCTCTCTGGTTCCTCCCTCTATCCTCCCTCTGGTTCCTCCCTATCTCCCTCTTCCTCCCTCTATCCTCCCTCTGGTTCCTCCCTCTATCCTCCCTCTGGTTCCTCCCTCTATCCTCCCTCTATCCTCCCTCTATCCTCCCTCCGGTCCTCCCTCTATCCTCCCTCTGGTTTCCTCCCTCTGGTTCCTCCCTCTATCCTCCCTCTATCCTCCCTCTGGTTCCTCCCTCTATCCTCCCTCTGGTTCCCTCCCTCTATCCTCCCTCTATCCTCCCTCTGGTTCCTCCCTCTATCCTCCCTCTGGTTCCTCCCTCTATCCTCCCTCTATCCTCCCTCTATCCTCCCTCTGGTTCCTCCCTCGGTTCCTCCCTCTTCCTCCCTCCCTCCCTCTGGTTCCTCCCTCTCCTCCCTCTATCCTCCCTCTGGTTCCTCCCCTCTCCCTCTGGTTCCTCCCTCTATCCTCCCTCTATCCTCCCTCTGGTTCCTCCCTCTGGTTCCTCCCTCTATCCTCCCTCTATCCTCCCTCTATCCTCCCTCTATCCTCCCTCTGGTTCCTCCCTCTATCCTCCCTCTATCCTCCCTCTGGTTCCTCCCTCTATCCTCCCTCTGGTTCCTCCCTCTATCCTCCCTCTGGTTCCTCCCTCTATCCTCCCTCTATCCTCCTCTATCCTCCCTCTATCCTCCCTCTGGTTCCTCCCTCTATCCTCCCTCTGGTTCCTCCCTCTATCCTCCCTCTATCCTCCCTCTGGTTCCTCCCTCTATCCTCCCTCTCCCCTCTATCCTCCCCTCTGGTTCCTCCCTCTATCCTCCCTCTATCCTCCCTCTATCCTCCCTCTGGTTCCTCCTCTGGTTCCTCCCTCTATCCTCCCTCTATCCTCCCTCTGGTTCCTCCTCTATCCTCCCTCTGGTTCCTCCCTCTATCCTCCTCTCTTCCTCCCTCTATCCTCCTCCCTCTGGTTCCTCCTCTGGTTCCTCCCTCTATCCTCCCTCTGGTCCTCCCTCTGGTTCCTCCCTCTATCCTCCCTCTATCCTCCCTCTTGTTCCTCCCTCTATCCTCCCTCCGGTTCCTCCCTCTATCCTCCCTCTGTCCTCCCTCTGTCCTCCCTCTATCCTCCCTCTATCCTCCCTCTATCCTCCCTCTATCCTCCCTCTGGTTCCTCCCTCTATCCTCCCTCTGGTTCCTCCCTCTGGTTCCTCCCTCCGGTTCCTCCCTCTATCCTCCCTGGTTCCTCCCTCTATCCTCCCTCTATCCTCCCTCTATCCTCCCTCTGGTTCCTCCCTCTATCCTCCCTCTGGTTCCTCCCTCTATCCTCCCTCTATCCCTCCCTCTGGTTCCTCCCTGGTTCCTCCTCTATCCTCCTCTCTATCCTCTCTGGTTCCTCCCTCTGGTTCCTCCCTCTATCCTCCCTCTATCCTCCCTCTGGTTCCTCCCTCGGTTCCTCCCTCTGGTTCCTCCCTCTGGTTCCTCCCTCTATCCTCCCTCTATCCTCCCTCTATCCTCCCTCCGGTTCCTCCCTCTGGTTCCTCCCTCTATCCTCCCTCTATCCTCCCTCTGGTTCCTCCCTCTATCCTCCCTCTGGTTCCTCCCTCTGGTTCCTCCCTCTATCCTCCCTCTGGTTCCTCCCTCTATCCTCCCTCTGGTTCCTCCCTCTATCCTCCCTCTATCCTCCCTCTGGTTCCTCCCTCTGGTTCCTCCCTGGTTCCTCCCTCTATCCTCCCTCTGGTTCCTCCCTCTATCCTCCCTCTGGTTCCTCCCTCTGGTTCCTCCCTCTATCCTCCCTCTGGTTCCTCCCTCTATCCTCCCTCTATCCTCCCTCTATCCTCCCTCTGGTTCCTCCCTCTATCCTCCCTCCGGTTCCTCCCTCTGGTTCCTCCCTCCGGTTCCTCCCTCCGGTTCCTCCCTCTGGTTCTTCCCTCCGGTTCCTCCCTCTGGTTCCTCCCTCTGGTTCCTCCCTCTATCCTCCCTCTATCCTCCCTCTGGTTCCTCCCTCTATCCTCCCTCTAGTGTTCCTCCCTCTGGTTCCTCCCCTCTATCCTCCCTCTATCCTCCCTCTATCCTCCCTCTGGTTCCTCCCTCTGGTTCCTCCCTCTATCCTCCCTCTATCCTCCCTCTGGTTCCTCCCTCTAGTGTTCCTCCCTCTGGTTCCTCCCTCTATCCTCCCTCTGGTTCCTCCCTCTATCCTCCCTCTATCCTCCCTCTATCCCTCCTCCTCCCTCTTCCTCCCTCTGGTTCCTCCCTCTGGTTCCTCCCTCTATCCTCCCTCTGGTTCCTCCCTCTATCCTCCCTCTGGTTCCTCCCTCTTCCTCCCTCTATCCTCCCTCTGTGTTCCTCCCTCTATCCTCCCCTCTATCCTCCCCTCTAGGTTCCTCCCTCTTCCTCCCTCTGGTTCCTCCCTCTATCCTCCCTCTGGTTCCTCCCTCTGGTGTCCTCCTCTGGTCCTCCTCTCCTCTGGTTCCTCCCTCTATCCTCCCTCTGGTTCCTCCCTCTATCCTCCCTCTGGTTCCTCCCTCTATCCTCCCTCTATCCTCCCTCTGGTTCCTCCCTCTGGTTCCTCCCTCCCTCCCTCTGGTTCCTCCCTCTATCCTCCCTCTATCCTCCCTCTATCCTCCCTCTTCCTCCCTCTATCCTCCCTCCCTCCCTCTGGTTCCTCCCTCTATCCTCCCTCTATCCTCCCTCTATCCTCTCCCTCTGGTTTCCTCCCTCTATCCTCCCTCTCTATCCTCCCTCTATCCTCCCTCTGGTTCCTCCCCTCTATCCTCCCTCTATCCTCCCTCTGGTTCCTCCCTCTGGTTCCTCCCTCTATCCTCCTCTATCCTCCCTCTATCCTCCCTCTATCCTCCCTCTGGTTCCTCCCTCTATCCTCCCTCTGGTTCCTCCCTCTATCCTCCCTCTATCCTCCCTCTGGTTCTCCCTCTATCCTCCCTCTGGTTCCTCCCTCTATCCTCCCTCTATCCCCCTCCCTCCCTCTGGTTCCTCCCTCTATCCTCCCTCTATCCTCCCTCTATCCTCCCTCTGGTTCCTCCCTCTGGTTCCTCCCTCTATCCTCCCTCTCCTCCCTCTATCCTCCCTCTATCCTCCCTCTGGTTCCTCTCTCCCTCTATCCTCCCTCTATCCTCCCTCTATCCTCCCTCTGGTTCCTCCCTCCCTATCCTCCCTCTGGTTCCTCCCTCTATCCTCCCTCTATCCTCCCTCTGGTTCCTCCCTCTAGTTCCTCCCTCTATCCTCCCTCTGGTTCCTCCCCTCCTCCCTCTATCCTCCCTCTATCCTCCCTCTATCCTCCCTCTGGTTCCTCCCTCTGGTTCCTCCCTCTAGTGTTCCCCTCCTCCCTCTGGTTCCTCCCTCCCTCCCTCTGGTTCCTCCCTCTATCCTCCCTCTGGTTCCTCCCTCTATCCTCCCTCTGGTTCCTCCCTCTATCCTCCCTCTGGTTCCTCCCTCTATCCTCCCTCTATCCTCCCTCTTCCTCCCTCTGGTTCCTCCCTCTGGTTCCTCCCTCTATCCTCCCTCTGGTTCCTCCCTCTATCCTCCCTCTATCCTCCCTCTGGTTCCTCCCTCTGGTTCCTCCCTCTATCCTCCCTCTGGTTCCTCCCTCTATCCTCCCTCTATCCTCCCTCTATCCTCCCTCTATCCTCCCTCTATCCTCCCTCTGGTTCCTCCCTCTATCCTCCCTCTATCCTCCCTCTATCCTCCCTCTATCCTCCCTCTGGTTCCTCCCTCTATCCTCCCTCTGGTTCCTCCCTCTATCCTCCCTCTATCCTCCCTCTATCCTCCCTCTGGTTCCTCCCTCTGGTTCCTCCCTCCCTGGTATCCTCCCTCTGGTTCCTCCTCCCTCTATCCTCCCTCTGGTTCCTCCCTCTGTTCCTCCCTCCCTATCCTCCCTCTATCCTCCCTCTGGTTCCTCCCTCTATCCTCCTCTGGTTCCTCCCTCTATCCTCCCTCTGGTTCCTCCTCTATCCTCCCTCTATCCTCCCTCTGGTTCCTCCCTCTATCCTCCCTCTATTCTCCCTCTGGTTCCTCCCTCCCTCCCTCTATCCTCCCTCTGGTTCCTCCCTCTTTCCTCCCTCTATCCTCCCTCTATCCTCCCTCTATCCTCCCTCTGGTTCCTCCCTCTATCCTCCCTCTGTCCTCCCTCTATCCTCCCTCTATCCTCCCTCCGGTTCCTCCCTCTATCCTCCCTCTGGTTCCTCCCTCTATCCTCCCTCTATCCTCCCTCTATCCTCCCTCTGGTTCCTCCCTCTATCCTCCCTCTATCCTCCCTCTATCCTCCCTCTATCCTCCCTCTGGTTCCTCCCTCCGGTTCCTCCCTCTATCCTCCCTCTGGTTCCTCCCTCTATCCTCCCTCTATCCTCCCTCTATCCTCCTCTGTCCTCCCGGTTCCTCCCTCTGGTTCCTCCCTCTATCCTCCCCTCTCTATTCTCCCTCTGGTTCCTCCCTCTATCCTCCCTCTGGTTCCTCCCTCTATCCTCCCTCTGGTGGTCCTCCCTCTGGTTCCTCCCTCTATCCTCCCTCTGGTTCCTCCCTCTATCCTCCCTCTATCCTCCCTCTGGTTCCTCCCTCTATCCTCCTCTGGTTCCTCCCTCTATCCTCCCTCTATCCTCCCTCTGTCCTCCCTCTGTTCCTCCCTCCCTCTATCCTCCTCTATCCTCCCTCTGTTCCTCCCTCTATCCTCCCTCTATCCTCCCTCTATCCTCCCTCTGGTTCCTCCCTCTATCCTCCCTCTGGTTCCTCCTCCCTCTGGTTCCTCCCTCTGGTTCCTCCTCTATCCTCCCTCTGGTTCCTCCCTCTATCCTCCCTCTGGTTCCTCCCTCTATCCTCCCTCTATCCTCCCTCTTGTTCCTCCCTCTATCCTCCCTCTGGTTCCTCCCTCTATCCTCCCTCTATCCTCCCTCTGTCCTCCCTCTGTCCTCCCTCTATCCTCCCTCTATCCTCCCTCTATCCTCCCTCCGGTTCCTCCCTCTATCCTCCCTCTGGTTCCTCCCTCTATCCTCCCTCTGGTTCCTCCCTCTCCGGTTCCTCCCTCTATCCTCCCTCTGGTTCCTCCCTCTATCCTCCCTCTATCCTCCCTCTGGTTCCTCCCTCTGGTTCCTCCCTCTATCCTCCCTCTATCCTCCCTCTGGTTCCTCCCTCTATCCTCCCTCTATCCTCCCTCTATCCTCCCTCTGGTTCCTCCCTCTGTTTCCTCCCTCTATCCTCCCTCTATCCTCCCTCTGGTTCCTCCCTCCGGTTCCTCCCTCTGGTTCCTCCCTCTGGTTCCTCCCTCTATCCTCCCTCTATCCTCCCTCTATCCTCCCTCTGGTTCCTCCCTCTGGTTCCTCCCTCTATCCTCCCTCTATTCTCCCTCTGGATCCTCCCTCTATCCTCCCTCCGGTTCCTCCCTCTGGTCCTCCCTCTATCCTCCCTCTGGTTCCTCCCTCTATCCTCCCTCTGGTTCCTCCCTCTATCCTCCCTCTATCCTCCCTCTGGTTCCTCCCTCTGGTTCCTCCCTCTATCCTCCCTCTATCCTCCCTCTGGTTCCTTCCTCTATCCTCCCTCCGGTTCCTCCCTCTGGTTCCTCCCTCCGGTTCCTCCCTCTGGTTCCTCTCTCTGGTTCCTCCCTCTATCCTCCCTCTATCCTCCCTCTGGTTCCTCACTCTATCCTCCCTCCGGTTCCTCCCTCTGGTTCCTCCCTCCGGTTCCTCCCTCGGTTCCTCCCTCCGGTTCCTCCCTCTGGTTCTTCCCTCCGGTTCCTCCCTCTGGTTCCTCCCTCTGGTTCCTCCCTCTATCCTCCCTCTATCCTCCCTCTGGTTCCTCCCTCTGGTTCCTCCCTCTATCCTCCCTCCAGCCTCCCTCTATCCTCCCTCTATCCTCCCTCCGGTTCCTCCCTCTGGTTCCTCCCTCTATCCTCCCTCTATTCTCCCTCTGGTTCCTCCCTCTATCCTCCCTCTGGTTCCTCCCTCTATCCTCCCTCTGGTTACTCCCTCTATCCTCCCTCTATCCTCCCTCTATCCTCCCTCCGGTTCCTCCCTCTGG
This sequence comes from Oncorhynchus nerka, assembly GCF_034236695.1. Classification (NCBI taxonomy): domain Eukaryota; kingdom Metazoa; phylum Chordata; class Actinopteri; order Salmoniformes; family Salmonidae; genus Oncorhynchus; species Oncorhynchus nerka. The sequence goes on from NC_088404.1 coordinate 2,819,470, forward strand.
TTCCTCCCTCTATCCTCCCTCTATTCTCCCTCTGGTTCCTCCCTCTATCCTCCCTCTGGTTCCTCCCTCTATCCTCCCTCTGGTTCCTCCCTCTATCCTCCCTCTATCCTCCCTCTGGTTCCTCCCTCTATCCTCCCTCTGGTTCCTCCCTCTGGTTCCTCCCTCTATCCTCCCTCTATCCTCCCTCTGGTTCCTCCCTCTATCCTCCCTCTATCCTCCCTCTATCCTCCCTCCGGTTCCTCCCTCTGGTTCCTCCCTCTATCCTCCCTCTATTCTCCCTCTGGTTCCTCCCTCTATCCTCCCTCTGGTTCCTCCCTCTATCCTCCCTCTGGTTCCTCCCTCTATCCTCCCTCTATCCTCCCTCTGGTTCCTCCCTCTATCCTCCCTCTGGTTCCTCCCTCTGGTTCCTCCCTCTATCCTCCCTCTATCCTCCCTCTGGTTCCTCCCTCTATCCTCCCTCTATCCTCCCTCTATCCTCCCTCCGGTTCCTCCCTCTGGTTCCTCCCTCTATCCTCCCTCTATTCTCCCTCTGGTTCCTCCCTCTATCCTCCCTCTGGTTCTTCCCTCTATCCTCCCTCTGGTTACTCCCTCTATCCTCCCTCTATCCTCCCTCTATCCTCCCTCTGGTTCCTCCCTCTGGTTCCTCCCTCTATCCTCCCTCTATCCTCCCTCTGGTTCCTCCCTCTATCCTCCCTCTATCCTCCCTCTATCCTCCCTCCGGTTCCTCCCTCTGGTTCCTCCCTCTATCCTCCCTCTATCCTCCCTCTGGTTCCTCCCTCTATCCTCCCTCTGGTTACTCCCTCTATCCTCCCTCTATCCTCCCTCTATCCTCCCTCCGGTTCCTCCCTCTGGTTCCTCCCTCTATCCTCCCTCTATTCTCCCTCTGGTTCCTCCCTCTATCCTCCCTCTGGTTCCTCCCTCTATCCTCCCTCTGGTTCCTCCCTCTATCCTCCCTCTATCCTCCCTCTGGTTCCTCCCTCTATCCTCCCTCTGGTTCCTCCCTCTGGTTCCTCCCTCTATCCTCCCTCTATCCTCCCTCTATCCTCCCTCCGGTTCCTCCCTCTGGTTCCTCCCTCTATCCTCCCTCTGGTTTCTCCCTCTGGTTCCTCCCTCTATCCTCCCTCTGGTTCCTCCCTCTATCCTCCCTCTGGTTACTCCCTCTATCCTCCCTCTATCCTCCCTCTATCCTCCCTCCGGTTCCTCCCTCTGGTTCCTCCCTCTATCCTCCCTCTATTCTCCCTCTGGTTCCTCCCTCTATCCTCCCTCTGGTTCCTCCCTCTATCCTCCCTCTGGTTCCTCCCTCTATCCTCCCTCTATCCTCCCTCTGGGTCCTCCCTCTATCCTCCCTCCGGTTCCTCCCACCGGTTCCTCCCTCTGGTTCCTCCCTCCGGTTCCTCCACTCATTCTCTCTCTCTCTACCTTTCTAAACATTTTATGATGGTGTTGAATGATAAATGAATAATTAGCTTGTTCTTGCCTGTCAGAAATTCACTCTGCTCTGTCTGCTCAAGAACTGCAGTGGTACTCTACAGTATAGTGTTGGTGTGTACTACAGTGGTACTCTACAGTATAGTGTTGGTGTGTACTACAGTGGTACTCTACAGTATAGTGTTGGTGTGTACTACAGTGGTACTCTACAGTATAGTGTTGGTGTGTACTACAGTGTTACTCTACAGTATAGTGTTGGTGTGTACTACAGTGGTACTCTATAGTATAGTGTTGGTGTGTACTACAGTGGTACTCTACAGTATAGTGTTGGTGTGTACTACAGTGGTACTCTATAGTATAGTGTTGGTGTGTACTACAGTGGTACTCTACAGTATAGTGTTGGTGTGTACTACAGTGGTACTCTACAGTATAGTGTTGGTGTGTACTACAGTGGTACTCTACAGTATAGTGTTGGTGTGTACTACAGTGTGTGTACAGTATAGTGTTGGTGTGTACTACAGTGGTACTCTACAGTATAGTGTTGGTGTGTACTACAGTGGTACTCTATAGTATAGTGTTGGTGTGTACTACAGTGGTACTCTACAGTATAGTGTTGGTGTGTACTACAGTGGTACTCTACAGTATAGTGTTGGTACTACAGTGTACTACAGTGGTACTACAGTGGTCTACAGTATAGTGTTGGTGTGTACTACAGTGGTACTCTACAGTATAGTGTTGGTGTGTACTACAGTGGTACTCTACAGTATAGTGTTGGTGTGTACTACAGTGGTACTCTACAGTATAGTGTTGGTGTGTACTACAGTGGTACTCTATAGTATAGTGTTGGTGTGTACTACAGTGGTACTCTACAGTATAGTGTTGGTGTGTACTACAGTGGTACTCTATAGTATAGTGTTGGTGTGTACTACAGTGGTACTCTATAGTATAGTGTTGGTGTGTACTACAGTGGTACTCTACAGTATAGTGTTGGTGTGTACTACAGTGGTACTCTACAGTATAGTGTTGGTGTGTACTACAGTGGTACTCTACAGTATAGTGTTGGTGTGTACTACAGTGGTACTCTACAGTATAGTGTTGGTGTGTACTACAGTTGTACTCTATAGTATAGTGTTGGTGTGTACTACAGTGGTACTCTATAGTATAGTGTTGGTGTGTACTACAGTGGTACTCTACAGTATAGTGTTGGTGTGTACTACAGTGGTACTCTATAGTATAGTGTTGGTGTGTACTACAGTGGTACTCTACAGTATAGTGTTGGTGTGTACTACAGTGTGTGTACAGTATAGTGTTGGTGTGTACTACAGTGGTACTCTATAGTATAGTGTTGGTGTGTACTACAGTGGTACTCTACAGTATAGTGTTGGTGTGTACTACAGTGGTACTCTACAGTATAGTGTTGGTGTGTACTACAGTGGTACTCTACAGTATAGTGTTGGTGTGTACTACAGTGGTACTCTATAGTATAGTGTTGGTGTGTACTACAGTGGTACTCTATAGTATAGTGTTGGTGTGTACTACAGTGGTACTCTATAGTATAGTATTGGTGTGTATTACAGTGGTACTCTACAGTATAGTGTTGGTGTGTACTACAGTGGTACTCTACAGTATAGTGTTGGTGTGTACTACAGTGGTACTCTACAGTATAGTGTTGGTGTGTACTACAGTGGTACTCTACAGTATAGTGTTGGTGTGTACTACAGTGGTACTCTACAGTATAGTGTTGGTGTGTACTACAGTGGTACTCTATAGTATAGTGTTGGTGTGTACTACAGTGGTACTCTATAGTATAGTGTTGGTGTGTACTACAGTGGTACTCTACAGTATAGTGTTGGTGTGTACTACAGTGGTACTCTACAGTATAGTGTTGGTGTGTACTACAGTGGTACTCTATAGTATAGTGTTGGTGTGTACTACAGTGGTACTCTACAGTATAGTGTTGGTGTGTACTACAGTGGTACTCTACAGTATAGTGTTGGTGTGTACTACAGTGGTACTCTACAGTATAGTGTTGGTGTGTTCTACAGTATAGTGTTGTGTCCTGTACGCTTACCTCCCGAACAGATCCCCAGATGAACCAATCTCTATCTATACACTCCACACTGCCCTTTCCCACCTGGACCAGAGGGACACCGACGTGAGAATGCTGTTCATTGACTACAGCTCAGCATTCAACACTATAGTTCCTTCCAAGCTCATTACTAAGCTAAGGTTCCTGGGACTAAACACCTGCCTCTGCAACTGGACTCTCTGACAGGGCGGACTGAGGTGTAGAGGGTCGCTGATCCTCAACACGGGAGCTCCTCAGGGGTGTGTGCTTAATCCCCTCCTGTACTCCCTGTTCAGCCACGACTCCATCACCATCATTAAGTTTACCAACGACACGACGGCGGTAGGCCTGATCACTGACGACGATGAGACATCCTTTGGGGAGGAGGTCAGAGACCTGGCAGGGTGGTGCCAGAAACAATCAATCAAGTGTATTTATAAAGCCTTTTGTAAATGTAAGTTGGCTTTTCATAGCCGATCATTCAGAGTATCTCTACCACTCCTGCTGTCTCTAGAGAGTTGAAAACAGCAGGTCTGGGACAGGTAGCACGTCCGGTCAACAGGTCAGGGTTCCATAGCCGCAGGCAGAACAGTTGAAACTGGAGCAGCAGCACGACCAGGTGGACTGGGAACAGCAAGGAGTCATCAGGCCAGGTAGTCCTGAGGCATGGTCCTAGGGCTCAGGTCCTCCGAGAAAAGAGAGAGAGTTAGAGGGAGCATACTTAAATTCACACAGGACACCGGATAAGACAGGAGAAATACTTCAGATTTAACAGATCGACCCTAGCCCCCCGACACGTAAACTACTGCAGCATAAATACAGGAGGGCTCGGGAGACACTGTGGCCCCGACCGATGATACCACCAGACAGGGCCAACCAGGCAGGATATAACCCCACCCACTTTGCCAAAGCATAGTCCCCACACCACTAGAGGGATATCTTCAACCACCAACTTACCATCCTGAGACAAGGCTGAGTATAGCCCACAAAGATCTCCCCCACGGCACAGTACACTATTCTATGCTATAAATACAATCCACTATACTATAAATACAGTCCACTATACTATAAATACAGTCCACTATACTATAAATACAGTCAACTATACTATATATACTGGTGGTCTGTTTGTCTGTTGGTCTGGTGATCTGGTGGTCTGTTGTTCTGTTGGTCTGTTGGTCTGTTGTTCTGTTGGTCTGGTGGTCTGTTGGTCTGGTGGTCTGTTGTTCTGGTGGTCTGGTGATCTGGTGGTTTGGTGGTCTGGTGGTCTGTTGTTCTGGTGGTCTGGTGGTTCCATGTAAAGGTCAGGGCAGGTCAGTTTGTGATCGTCAAAGAGGAACAAAATGAGGCTCCTTGATTTGATTGTGTGTGTGTGCGTGTACGTGCGTGAATACGTGCGGGCTCAACTCAGGAAATAAAAGGATAGGCAGTTACACTCTACTTTAGTAGAACACAAAGACAGATTACAGAGGGCAGATCTCTGATAACCACTAACATTGTCTCTCCTCTCCTCTTGTCCCCTCCTCTTCCCTCCCCTTCACTCCTCTTCTCTTCTCTCCTCTCATCACCTCCTCTTCCCTCTCCTTCTCTCCTCTCCTCCCCTCTTCCCCTCCTCCCCTCCTCTTTCCCTCCCCCCCCCTCCTCTCCTTCTCTCCTCTTCCCCCTCCTCTCCTCTCCTTCTCTCCTCTTCCCTCCTCTCCTCTCCTCCCCTCCTCTTCCTTTCCCTCTTCTCCTCTCCTCCCCTCCTTTTCCTTCCGCTACTTTCCTCACCTCTACTCTACTCCCCTCATTTCCCCTCCCCTCATTTTCTCTCCCCTCCTTTCCTCTCCTCACTTCCTCTCCTTCTCTCTTCTCCTCTCCTCCCTCCTTTTCCTTCCCCTCCTTTCCTCACCTCTACTCTACTCCCCTCATTTCCCCTCCCCTCGTTTTCTCTCCCCTCCTCTCCTCTCCTCACTTCCTCTTCCATTCCCTCCTCCCCTCCTCTCCTTCCCTCCTTTTCCCTCCCCACCTCTCCTCTATTCTCTTCCCCTTCTCCCCTCCTCTTCCCTCCCCTCCTCTACTCCCATCCTTTTCCCTTCCCTCCCCTCCTCTCCTCCCACCCTTTTTCCTTCTCTCCTCTCCTGTCCTCTCCTGCCATCATCTCCTCCCCTCCTCTTTCTCTGTCTCAAGGGGAAGAGGAATAAGCCAGGACTGAAGTTATCTGGTTCTCCAGAGGCGGGTCGTGGTCGTGGAGGAGAGGAGACAGACATCAAGTAGGTTCCTCCCTGTTGGCTGCGTAGGAACATCTGGCCTGTTGGGCCAATAACATCCCTTAAATCCCCACGGTAACACGATGGTATTAGGACTGGTACAAAGCCATTCAGCTAACCGTCAACAACCAACTGAAATGAGTAATGGAGAATATGACGCTTGAGCAAAACTGTTCGGTGAAAGGAAGCTATCAAAATAAAGAGAGTTGTACACTCCATATATCAACTCCTAGTAATTCATTAGGTCATCATTTATTTGGTAAATACCCCCAATAAATTACTGGGAGTTTATATATATGGAGTGTGTGACTCTCTTTATTTTGATAGTTTCTAGTTTATTCGCCGTTAGTCAGCAGCTCCAAACGAAACATATTTATTCTGGCTCCATCTCTAAGCTGCCATTATTATGGGAAAAAAGATCTTTCTGAGTAACACATCTGGGAGGACCGAGACAGTAGGACACAGTGAGGGAAATGTTTATATGGCATTTAATCATTCATTATTTTACCTGTGACTAGTGTCATTTTGTTCAAGGAAATTGCAGAAAACTGTTATTATCTCCCTGTAAGAAATCCCAAGGAGATCCGACGTGTCCCTGAGCACAGGACTACAGTCGTTATGTCGCTTCTAGAATCTACCGCTAACAATCGCTACGTCGCTTCTAGAATCTACCGCTAACAATCATTATGTCGCTTCTAGAATCTACCGTTAACAATCGTTATGTCGCTTCTAGAATCTACCGCTAACAATCACTATGTCGCTTCTAGAATCTACCGCTAACAATCACTATGTCGCTTCTAGAATCTACCGCTAACAATCACTATGTCGCTTCTAGAATCTACCGCTAACAATCACTATGTCGCTTCTAGAATCTAACAATCCGCTAACAATCACTATGTCGCCTCTAGAATCTACCGCTAACAATCACTATGTCGCTTCTAGAATCTACCGCTAACAATCACTATGTCGCTTCTAGAATCTACCGCTAACAATCACTATGTCGCTTCTAGAATCTACCGCTAACAATCACTACGTCGCTTCTAGAATCTACCGCTAACAATCACTATGTCGCTTCTAGAATCTACCGCTAACAATCGCTATGTCGCTTCTAGAATCTACCGCTAACAATCATTATGTCGCTTCTAGAATCTACTGCTAACAATCGTTATGTCTTTTCTAGAATCTACCGCTAACAATCGTTATGTCGCTTCTAGAATCTACCGCTAACAATCGCTATGTCGCTTCTAGAATCTACCGCTAACAATCGTTATGTCGCTTCTAGAATCTACCGCTAACAATCGTTATGTCGCTTCTAGAATCTACCGCTAACAATCATTATGACGCTTCTAGAATCTACCGCTAACAATCACTATGTCGCTTCTAGAATCTACCGCTAACAATCATTATGTCGCTTCTAGAATCTACCGCTAACAATCATTATGTCGCTTCTAGAATCTACCGCTAACAATCACTATGTCGCTTCTAGAATCTACCGCTAACAATCATTATGTCGCTTCTAGAATCTACCGCTAACAATCGCTATGTCGCTTCTAGAATCTACCGCTAACAATCGTTAAGGGATGTAACTTGGATGTTGAATGGATTTTGGGCACCGACCATCCAGGCTATTTACTGGCCCAAAATCTGTCCCATGTGAAAAGACAGAATTTCACGAACCAGCGGGCTAGTTTTGCACATGTTCTACTAACCAGGTCTGAAAAGTACTAGCCTCGGGCTAGTGGACGAGCTTAAATTCTATCAGCCACCCAGAACAATACGAGTAGATGCTGCTGACATAGTAGGGAACTATAAAAAAATTAAATAACACACAAGGTTTTTTTCTTCTAATTTTTATGGTTGGTTATTGTGGGTCATTAATGCTATGAAGTAGCCATTTCATTTGGTGTTTTTAACAAGTGTTTTTCTACGTGTGGGTTTCTATTCGTCGTTGCTACAGCCAATAGGACTACGGTATGGAGGATGTCATCGCTAGAAGGCTGTCTTTTATCAACAGACGATTATCTCTTCAATCCATTCTAATACCCTCATATGTTGTCATGTGTTGTCATCATATCATTACTAATCAACCCTCAAAGCTTTGGTCTCTTTCTTTGAATAGGAGTGTTTTCTTTCAACTGTGCTCTCTGAAAACCTCTCAATGTTTGTTTTTGTATTTCTCTCCTTACTGGGTTTTCAGCGGCTTTGATGATGTGGGCCGTTATTCATCTTGACTGTGTATTATATTATACATCTCATCTCTTCTCGTCCTCTCTGTCCCCTTTCTTCCTCTCCTTCCTAACTGCCTCTCTATCTCTCCTGTTGCTGTGTAACTGGCTCCTTCTGCTGTGTTATGTTATGGACTACATCTCTTCTCTTCTCGTCCTCTCTGTCCCCTTTATTCCTCTCCTTCCTAACTGCCTGTCTCTCCTCCTGCTGTGTTATGTTATGGACTACATCTCTTCTCTTCTCGTCCTCTCTGTCCCCTTTATTCCCCTCCTTCCTAACTGCCTGTCTCTCCTCCTGCTGTGTTATGTTATGGACTACATCTCTTCTCGTCCTCTCTGTCCCCTTTATTCCCCTCCTTCCTAACTGCCTGTCTCTCCTCCTGCTGTGTTATGTTATGGACTACATCTCTTCTCGTCCTCTCTGTCCCCTTTATTCCTCTCCTTCCTAACTGCCTGTCTCTCCTCCTGCTGTGTTATGTTATGGACTACATCTCTTCTCTTCTCGTCCTCTCTGTCCCCTTTATTCCCCTCCTTCCTAACTGCCTGTCTCTCCTCCTGCTGTGTTATGTTATGGACTACATCTCTTCTCGTCCTCTCTGTCCCCTTTATTCCCCTCCTTCCTAACTGCCTGTCTCTCCTCCTGCTGTGTTATGTTATGGACTACATCTCTTCTCTTCTCGTCCTCTCTGTCTCTCCTCCTGCTGTGTAACTGGCTCCTCCTGCTGTGTAACTGTCTCCTCCTGCTGTGTAACTGGCTCCTCTTGCTGTGTAACTGGCTCCTCCTGCTGTGTAACTGGCTCCTCCTGCTGTGTAACTGGCTCCTCCTGCTGTGTAACTGGCTCCTCCTGCTGTGTAACTATCTCCTCCTGCTGTGTAACTGGCTCCTCCTGCTGTGTAACTGGCTCCTCCTGCTGTGTAACTGGCTCCTCCTGCTGTGTAACTGGCTCCTCCTGCTGTGTAACTGTCTCCTCCTGCTGTGTAACTGTCTCCTCCTGCTGTGTAACTGGCTCCTCCTGCTGTGTAACTGGCTCCTCCTGCTGTGTAACTGGCTCCTCCTGCTGTGTAACTGGCTCCTCCTGCTGTGTAACTGGCTCCTCTGTGTTATGTTAAGGACTACATCCGTGTCTGTGATTCTTTTTTTACACCATTTCTCTGTTCCTGTCTGTTGGTTTTTCCTGTCTGTACTTCTGTCTGCGCTGCTGTCTGTCTTTATTCTCTCATCGTGTTTTCTCTCTTTCTGACTCCTAGAGCTAAAGGACGCGGTCTGACTGACTTTTTAACTTTCTCTTGATTTCTTTGAAATGTTCTTTGTCAGTGTGTTTCTGCCGATGAAGTAGTGCTGTGGCACTGCCGTCCATATGCAGGAGGTGTGAATGAGAATGTGACATGCTGTCCTCTTTAGTTACTCTCTGTCTGTCTCTGTCTCTGTCTCTCTTTCTCACGCTGTCTCTGTCTCTCTTTCTCACGCTGTCTCTCTGTATGTCTTTCTCTCCCCCTCTCCCCCTCTCCCCCTCTCCCCCTCTGTCTGTCTCTCTGTCTGTCTCTCTGTCTCTGTCTCTGTCTCTCTGTCTGTCTGTCTGTCTCTCTATTTCTCTGCCCCCCCCCCCTCTCTCTCTCTGTCTGTCTGTCTGTCTGTCTGTCTGTCTGTCTGTCTGTCTGTCTGTCTGTCTGTCTGTCTGTCTGTCTGTCTGTCTGTCTCTCTATTTCTCTGCCCCCCCTCTCTCTCTCTGTCTCTCTTTCTCTGTCTCTCTGTCTCTGTCTCTCTGTCTGTCTCTCTGTCTGTGTGTCTCTCTCTCAGCCTGAGCAGCTTAATAAATAACCTTAATGAATGTATTGTATTGTATGGGACAGCCTTTTCCCCCCAGGCCCTCCCTTGACATTTTATTTTTAAACTGAATCGTCTGATAATCGGACAACTTTTGGCTCCTAATCAGACATAAACCGATCTCCTTGTTATTTAAAAAAAAAAAAAAAAAGGACTTTCCACCTGCAGCTTCTAGACCCCCCCCTCCAAACCCAACCAAGGCCCTTCATGCTTTCTGAAAGGAGTAGTGGTCCCCCCCCGTTTAAAACCCCCTCCAAACCCAACCAAGGCCCTTCATGCTTTCTGAAAGGAGTGGTCATTCTCTCCCCCCCCCCCCGTCCATATGCTTGGTGGATACATTGTGTTTCTCTGACCTGTCCTGTCTCTCTCTCTCTGCCTCTCGGCTCACAGCGAACTAGACAGAGACTTTCTCCCACATGGAGATCAGCGCCTCACACTCAAGTGAGTCTTGGTGAAAGGCTGGTAAGAGAGAGACCCTCCCCCTGAGCAGGACTGTAGAGAGACCCTCCCCTGAGCAGGACTGTAGAGAGACCCTCCCCTGAGCAGGACTGTAGAGAGACCCTCCCCTGAGCAGGACTGTAGAGAGACCCTCCTCCTGAGCAGGACTGTAGAGAGACCCTCCCCCTGAGCAGGACTGTAGAGAGACCCTCCCCCTGAGCAGGACTGTAGAGAGACCCTCCTCCTGAGCAGGACTGTAGAGAGACCCTCCTCCTGAGCAGGACTGTAGAGAGACCCTCCCCCTGAGCAGGACTGTAGAGAGACCCTCCCCCTGAGCAGGACTGTAGAGAGACCCTCCTCCTGAGCGGGGCTGTAGAGAGACAGGGGTAGTACCTTTCTTCTCCTGTCCTGCCCTCTCCTTTCCTCTCCTTTCCTTCCTCTCCTTTCCTTTCCTCTCTTTTCATCTCCTTTCCTCTCATTTCCTTTCACCTCCTTTCCTTTCCTCTCCTGTCCTCTCCTGTCCTCTCCTTTCCTCTGCTTTATGTCCCCAGTCCTATCCTACCCTGCTCTCTGTTAATACCTGGTCCTATGTCCCCAGTCCTATCGTACCCTGCTCTCTGTTAATATCTGGCCCTATGTCCCCAGTCCTAATCTACCCTGCTCTCTGTTAATGTCTGGCCCTATGTCCCCAGTCCTATCCTACCCTGCTCTCTGTTAATATCTGGCCCTATGTCCCCAGTCCTAATCTACCCTGCTCTCTGTTAATACCTGGTCCTATGTCCCCAGTCCTATCCTACCCTGCTCTCTGTTAATATCTGGTCCTATGTCCCCAGTCCTATCCTACCCTGCTCTCTGTTAATATCTGGTCCTATGTCCCCAGTCCTATCCTACCCTGCTCTCTGTTAATATCTGGTCCTATGTCCCCATTCCTAATCTACCCTGCTCTCTGTTAATATCTGGTCCTATGTCCCCAGTCCTAATCCCCCCTGCTCTCTGTTAATATCTGGCCCTATGTCCCCAGTCCTATCCTACCCTGCTCTCTGTTAATATCTGGCCCTATGTCCCCAGTCCTAATCTACCCTGCTCTCTGTTAATATCTGGCCCTATGTCCCCAGTCCTAATCTACCCTGTTCTCTGTTATTATCTGGTCCTATGTCCCCAGTCCTAATCTACCCTGCTCTCTGTTAATATCTGGTCCTATGTCCCCAGTCCTAATCTACCCTGCTCTCTGTTAATATCTGGTCCTATGTCCCCAGTCCTATCCTACCCTGCTCTCTGTTAATATCTGGCCCTATGTCCCCAGTCCTAATCTACCCTGCTCTCTGTTAATATCTGGTCCTATGTCCCCAGTCCTAATCTACCCTGCTCTCTGTTAATATCTGGCCCTATGTCCCCAGTCCTATCCTACCCTGCTCTCTGTTAATATCTGGCCCTATGTCCCCAGTCCTAATCTACCCTGCTCTCTGTTAATATCTGGCCCTATGTCCCCAGTCCTAATCTACCCTGCTCTCTGTTAATATCTGGTCCTATGTCCCCAGTCCTAATCTACCCTGCTCTCTGTTAATACCTGGCCCTATTCCCCAGTCCTAATCTACCCTGCTCTCTGTTAATATCTGGTCCTATGTCCCCAGTCCTAATCTACCCTGCTCTCTGTTAATATCTGGCCCTATGTCCCCAGTCCTAATCTACCCTGTCTCTGTTAATCTATGTCCCCAGTCCTAATCTACCCTGCTCTCTGTTAATATCTGGCCCTATGTCCCCAGTCCTAATCTACCCTGCTCTCTGTTAATATCTGGGCCTATGTCCCCAGGCCTAAACTACCCTGCTCTCTGTTAATATCTGGTCCTATGTCCCCAGTCCTATCCTACCCTCCTCTCTGTTAATATCTGGCCCTATGTCCCCAGTCCTAATCTACCCTGCTCTCTGTTAATATCTGGCCCTATGTCCCCAGGCCTAAACTACCCTGCTCTCTGTTAATATCTGGTCCTATGTCCCCAGTCCAATCCTACCCTGCTCTCTGTTAATATCTGGCCCTATGTCCCCAGTCCTAATCTACCCTGCTCTCTGTTAATATCTGGTCCTATGTCCCCAGTCCTAATCTACCCTGCTCTCTGTTAATATCTGGCCCTATGTCCCCAGACCTATCCTACCCTGCTCTCTGTTAATATCTGGCCCTATGTCCCCAGTCCTAATCTACCCTGCTCTCTGTTAATATCTGGTCCTATGTCCCCAGGCCTAATCTACCCTGCTCTCTGTTATTATCTGGCCCTATGTCCCCAGTCCTATCCTACCCTGCTCTCTGTTAACATCTGGCCCTATGTCCCCAGTCCTATCCTACCCTGCTCTCTGTTAATGTCTGGCCCTATGTCCCCAGTCCTAATCTACCCTGCTCTCTGTTAATATCTGGCCCTATGTCCCCAGTCCTAATCTACCCTGCTCTCTACCCTGCTCTCTGTTAATATCTGGCCCTGTGTCCCCAGTCCTAATCTACCCTGCTCTCTGTTAATATCTGGCCCTATGTCCCCAGTCCTAATCTACCCTGCTCTCTGTTAATATCTGGCCCTATGTCCCCAGTCCTATCCTACCCTGCTCTCTGTTAATATCTGGCCCTATGTCCCCAGTCCTAATCTACCCTGCTCTCTGTTAATATCTGGCCCTATGTCCCCAGTCCTAATCTACCCTGCTCTCTGTTAATATCTGGTCCTATGTCCCCAGTCCTAATCTACCCTGCTCTCTGTTAATATCTGGCCCTATGTCCCCAGTCCTAATCTACCCTGCTCTCTGTTAATATCTGGCCCTATGTCCCCAGTCCTATCCTACCCTGCTCTCTGTTAATATCTGGCCCTATGTCCCCAGTCCTATCCTACCCTGCTCTCTGTTAATATCTGGCCCTATGTCCCCAGTCCTAATCTACCCTGCTCTCTGTTAATATCTGGCCCTATGTCCCCAGTCCTAATCCTACCCTGCTCTCTGTTAATATCTGGTCCTATGTCCCCAGTCCTAATCTACCCTGCTCTCTGTTAATATCTGACCCTATGTCCCCAGTCCTAATCTACCCTGCTCTCTGTTAATATCTGGTCCTATGTCCCCAGTCCTAATCTACCCTGCTCTCTGTTAATATCTGGTCCTATGTCCCCAGTCCTAATCTACCCTGCTCTCTGTTAATATCTGGTCCTATGTCCCCAGTCCTAATCTACCCTGCTCTCTGTTAATGTCTGGTCCTATGTCCCCAGTCCTAATCTACCCTGCTGTCTGTTAATATCTGGTCCTATGTCCCCAGTCCTAATCTACCCTGCTCTCTGTTAATACCTGGCCCTATTCCCCAGTCCTAATCTACCCTGCTCTCTGTTAATATCTGGTCCTATGTCCCCAGTCCTAATCTACCCTGCTCTCTGTTAATATCTGGTCCTATGTCCCCAGTCCTAATCTACCCTGCTCTCTGTTAATATCTGGTCCTATGTCCCCAGTCCTAATCTACCCTGCTCTCTGTTAATATCTGGTCCTATGTCCCCAGTCCTAATCTACCCTGCTCTCTGTTAATACCTGGCCCTATTCCCCAGTCCTAATCTACCCTGCTCTCTGTTAATATCTGGTCCTATGTCCCCAGTCCTAATCTACCCTGCTCTCTGTTAATATCTGGCCCTATGTCCCCAGTCCTAATCTACCCTGCTCTCTGTTAATATCTGGCCCTATGTCCCCAGGCCTAAACTACCCTGCTCTCTGTTAATATCTGGTCCTATGTCCCCAGTCCTATTCTACCCTGCTCTCTGTTAATATCTGGCCCTATGTCCCCAGTCCTAATCTACCCTGCTCTCTGTTAATATCTGGCCCTATGTCCCCAGGCCTAAACTACCCTGCTCTCTGTTAATATCTGGTCCTATGTCCCCAGTCCAATCCTACCCTGCTCTCTGTTAATATCTGGCCCTATGTCCCCAGTCCTAATCTACCCTGCTCTCTGTTAATATCTGGTCCTATGTGTCCCCAGTCCTGGTAATCTACCCTGCTCTCTGTTAATATCTGGCCCTATGTCCCCAGACCTATCCTACCCTGCTCTCTGTTAATATCTGGCCCTATGTCCCCAGTCCTAATCTACCCTGCTCTCTGTTAATATCTGGTCCTATGTCCCCAGGCCTAATCTACCCTGCTCTCTGTTATTGTCTGGCCCTATGTCCCCAGTCCTATCCTACCCTGCTCTCTGTTAATACCTGGCCCTATGTCCCCAGTCCTAATCTACCCTGCTCTCTGTTAATATCTGGTCCTATGTCCCCAGTCCTAATCTACCCTGCTCTCTGTTAATATCTGGTCCTATGTCCCCAGTCCTAATCTACCCTGCTCTCTGTTAATATCTGGCCCTATGTCCCCAGTCCTAATCTACCCTGCTCTCTGTTAATACCTGGCCCTATGTCCCCAGTCCTATCCTACCCTGCTCTCTGTTAATATCTGGTCCTATGTCCCCAGTCCTAATCTACCCTGCTCTCTGTTAATATCTGGCCCTATGTCCCCAGTCCTAATCTACCCTGCTCTCTGTTAATATCTGGCCCTATGTCCCCAGTCCTATCCTACCCTGCTCTCTGTTAACATCTGGCCCTATGTCCCCAGTCCTATCCTACCCTGCTCTCTGTTAATGTCTGGCCCTATGTCCCCAGTCCTAATCTACCCTGCTCTCTGTTAATATCTGGCCCTATGTCCCCAGTCCTATCCTACCCTGCTCTCTGTTAATATCTGGCCCTATGTCCCCAGTCCTAATCTACCCTGCTCTCTGTTAATATCTGGTCCTATGTCCCCAGTCCTAATCTACCCTGCTCTCTGTTAATATCTGGCCCTACGTCCCCAGTCCTATCCTATCCTACCCTGCTCTCTGTTAATATCTGGCCCTATGTCCCCAGTCCTAATCTACCCTGCTCTCTGTTAATATCTGGCCCTATGTCCCCAGTCCTAATCTACCCTGTTCTCTGTTATTATCTGGTCCTATGTCCCCAGTCCTAATCTACCCTGCTCTCTGTTAATATCTGGTCCTATGTCCCCAGTCCTAATCTACCCTGCTCTCTGTTAATATCTGGCCCTATGTCCCCAGTCCTATCCTACCCTGCTCTCTGTTAATATCTGGCCCTATGTCCCCAGTCCTAATCTACCCTGCTTTCTGTTAATATCTGGCCCTATGTCCCCAGTCCTAATCTACCCTGCTCTCTGTTAATATCTGGTCCTATGTCCCCAGTCCTATCCTACCCTGCTCTCTGTTAATATCTGGTCCTATGTCCCCAGTCCTATCCTACCCTGCTCTCTGTTAATATCTGGTCCTATGTCCCCAGTCCTAATCTACCCTGCTCTCTGTTAATATCTGGTCCTATGTCCCCAGTCCTATCCTACCCTGCTCTCTGTTAATGTCTGGTCCTATGTCCCCAGTCCTAATCTACCCTGCTCTCTGTTAACATCTGGTCCTATGTCCCCAGTCCTATCCTACCCTGCTCTCTGTTAATATCTGGCCCTATGTCCCCAGTCCTAATCTACCCTGCTCTCTGTTAATATCTAGCCCTATGTCCCCAGTCCTATCCTACCCTGCTCTCTGTTAACATCTGGCCCTATGTCCCCAGTCCTAATCTACCCTGCTCTCTGTTAATGTCTGGCCCTATGTCCCCAGTCCTCATCTACCCTGCTCTCTGTTAATGTCTGGCCCTATGTCCCCAGTCCTTTCTACCCTGCTCTCTGTTAATATCTGGCCCTATGTCCCCAGTCCTATCCTACCCTGCTCTCTGTTAATATCTGGTCCTATGTCCCCAGTCCTATCCTACCCTGCTCTCTTTTAATATCTGGCCCTATGTCCCCAGTCCTAATCTACCCTGCTCTCTGGCCCTATGTTCCCAGTCCTATCCTACCCTGCTCTCTGTTAATATCTGGTCCTATGTCCCCAGTCCTATTCTACCCTGCTCTCTGGCCCTATGTTCCCAGTCCTATCCTACCCTACTCTCTGTTAATATCTGGCCCTATGTCCCCAGACCTATCCTACCCTGCTCTCTGTTAATATCTGGCCCTATGTCCCCAGTCCTAATCTACCCTGCTCTCTGTTAATATCTGGCCCTATGTCCCCAGTCCTAATCTACCCTGCTCTCTGTTAATATCTGGCCCTATGTCCCCAGTCCTATCCTACCCTGCTCTCTGTTAATATCTGGTCCTATGTCCCCAGTCCTATCCTACCCTGCTCTCTGTTAATATCTGGCCCTATGTCCCCAGTCCTATTCTACCCTGCTCTCTGGCCCTATGTTCCCAGTCCTCTCATACCCTGCTCTCTGTTAATATCTGGCCCTATGTCCCCAGTCCTATTCTACCCTGCTCTCTGGCCCTATGTTCCCAGTCCTATCCTACCCTGCTCTCTGTTAATATCTGGTCCTATGTCCCCAGTCCTATTCTACCCTGCTCTCTGGCCCTATGTTCCCAGTCCTATCCTACCCTACTCTCTGTTAATATCTGGCCCTATGTCCCCAGACCTATCCTACCCTGCTCTCTGTTAATATCTGGCCCTATGTCCCCAGTCCTAATCTACCCTGCTCTCTGTTAATATCTGGCCCTATGTCCCCAGTCCTAATCTACCCTGCTCTCTGTTAATATCTGGCCCTATGTCCCCAGTCCTAATCTACCCTGCTCTCTGTTAATATATGGCCCTATGTCCCCAGTCCTAATCTACCCTGCTCTCTGTTAATGTCTGGCCCTATGTCCCCAGTCCTAATCTACCCTGCTCTCTGTTAATGTCTGGCCCTATGTCCCCAGTCCTATTCTACCCTGCTCTCTGTTAATATCTGGCCCTATGTCCCCAGTCCTATTCTACCCTGCTCTCTGGCCCTATGTTCCCAGTCCTATCCTACCCTGCTCTCTGTTAATATCTGGCCCTATGTCCCCAGACCTAATCTACCCTGCTCTCTGTTAATATCTGGCCCTATGTCCCCAGTCCTAATCTACCCTGCTCTCTGTTAATATCTGGCCCTATGTTCCCAGTCCTAATCTACCCTGCTCTCTGTTAATGTCTGGCCCTATGTCCCCAGTCCTAATCTACCCTGCTCTCTGTTAATGTCTGGCCCTATGTCCCCAGTCCTATTCTACCCTGCTCTCTGTTAATATCTGGCCCTATGTCCCCAGTCCTATTCTACCCTGCTCTCTGGCCCTATGTTCCCAGTCCTATCCTACCCTGCTCTCTGTTAATATCTGGCCCTATGTCCCCAGTCCTAATCTACCCTGCTCTCTGTTAATATCTGGCCCTATGTCCCCAGTCCTAATCTACCCTGCTCTCTCTCTCTCTGTTCAACTCCTCTCACTTTGTCATGTAAAGGAACACGTATGTAAAAAATAATAATGATGATGCCCCCAACTCCCCACAGCCCTGCCAGACTAATGAACTCCTCCCCCATGAACTTCTTTAACCTATCACCTCTTTCCCATGGGTTGCAGCTCCTCCCCCTTCAATCTCTCTAACCTATCATCTCTCTCCCATGGGGTGTAACTCCTATCAATTTAACCTCTCTAACCTATCACCCATTTCCCATGGGGTGTAACTCCTCCCCCTTTAACCTCTCAAACCTATCACCTCTTTCCCATGGGCCGTGTAACCATGGAGATGGGCAACCCTCGTTGCTCTCTCGCTTCCCGTTTCCTAAACAACACATTGCTGTTATACACCTTAATATTCTCCATCTCTGCTCCTCTCCTCTCTGCTCCTCTCCTCTCTGCTCCCCTCCCTCCCTCCCTCCCTCCCTTACCAGAACTGTGTATAAATACAATTTTAAACCTTGCAAATACTTTGAGAGTTTTATTTAGCCTGCCTGGAAGTATTTGAAATGATTTCAAATAGTATGTGTTTCTCACACATTCTCATGTGGTTCTTATTTGGTTCTCATGTGGTTCTCATGTGGTTCTCATGTGGTACTTCTCATGTGGTCCCCATGTGGTGGTTCTCATGTGGTTCTTATTTGGTTCCCATGTGGTTTTCATGTGGTACTTATCATGTGGTTCTCATGTGGTACTTCTCATGTGGTTCTTCTCATGTGGTTCTCATGTGGTTCTCATGTGGTGCGTATCATGTGGTTGTCATGTTGTTCTCATGTGGTGTGTATCATGTGGTTCTCATGTGGTTCTCATGTGGTACTTCTCATGTGGTGTTTATCATGTGGTTCTCATGTGGTACTCATGTGGTTCTCATGTGGTACTTCTCATGTGGTGGTTCTCATGTGGTGGTTCTCATGTGGTTCTTATTTGGTTCTCATGTGGTACTTCTCATGTGGTTCCCATGTGGTGGTTCTCATGTGGTACTCTTGTGGTTCTCATGTGGTTCTCATGTGGTTCTTCTCATGTGTTTCCCATGTGGTGGTTCTCATGTGGTTCTTATTTGGTTCCCATGTGGTTTTCATGTGGTACTTCTCATGTGGTTCTTCTCGTGTGGTTCTCATGTGGTTCTCATGTGGTGCGTATCATGTGGTTCTCATGTTGTTCTCATGTGGTGTGTATCATGTGGTTCTCATGTGGTTCTCATGTGGAACTCATGTGGTACTTCTTATGTGGTGTTTATCATGTGGTTCTCATGTGGTACTCATGTGGTTCTCATGTGGTACTTCTCATGTGGTGGTTCTCATGTGGTGGTTCTCATGTGGTTCTTATTTGGTTCTCATGTGGTACTTCTCATGTGGTTCCCATGTGGTGGTTCTCATGTGGTACTCTTGTGGTTCTCATGTGGTTCTTCTCATGTGTTTCCCATGTGGTGGTTCTCATGTGGTTCTTATTTGGTTCTCATGTGGTGCTTCTCATGTGGTACTTCTCATGTGGTGTTTATCATGTGGTTCTCATGTGGTACTCATGTGGTTCTCATGTGGTTCTCATGTGGTGCTTCTCAAGTGGTTCCCATGTGGTGGTTCTCATGTGGTTCTTATTTGGTTCTCATGTGGTTCTCATGTGGTACTTCTCATGTGGTTCTTCTCATGTGGTTCTCATGTGGTTCTCATGTGGTACTTCTAATGTGGTACTTCTCATGTTGTTCTCATGTGGTACTTCTCATGTGGTTCTCATGTGGTGCGTATCATGTGGTTCTCATGTGGAACTCATGTGGTACTTCTCATGTGGTGCTTATTATGTGGTTCTCATGTGGTACTTCTCATGTGGTTCTCATGTGGTGTTTCTCATGTGGTTCTCATGTGGAACTCATGTGGTACTTCTCATGTGGTGCTTATTATGTGGTTCTCATGTGGTACTTCTCATGTGGTTCTCATGTGGTGTTTCTCATGTGGTTCTCATGTGGTGCTTCTCATGTGGTTCTCATGTGGTACTTCTCATGTGGTGTTTATCATGTGGTTCTCGTGTGGGACTCATGTGGTTCTCATGTGGTTCTCATGTGGTACTTCTCAAGTGGTTCCCATGTGGTGGTTCTCATGTGGTTCTTATTTGGTTCTCTTGTGGTACTTCTCATGTGGTGTTTATCATGTGGTTCTCATGTGGGACTCATGTGGTTCTCATGTGGTTCTCATGTGGTACTTCTCAAGTGGTTCCCATGTGGTTCTTCTCATGTGGTTCTTCTCATGTGGTTCTTCTCATGTGGTTCTCATGTGGTACTTCTCATGTGGTACTTCTCATGTTGTTCTCATGTGGTACTTCTCATGTGGTGAGTATCATGTGGTTCTCATGTGGAACTCATGTGGTACTTATTATGTGGTTCTCATGTGGTGTTTCTCATGTGGTTCTCATGTGGTGTTTCTCATGTGGTGCTTATTATGTGGTTCTCATGTGGTATTTCTCATGTGGTTCTCATGTGGTATTTCTCATGTGGTGTTTCTCATGTTGTTCTCATGTGGTTCTCATGTGGTTCTCATGTGGTTCTCATGTGCTTCAGTTCACGCTAGGAGAGAGTTGACACTGGTAGTGGAGGGGTCATCACCTCTTAATCAGGGAACATGAGGGGTCTTAGCTGGAAACACAAATGTTAGATTTGGGCTCCAAGTTTCTCCATGAAGTTGTACTCAGACATCTCAGAATTGACCAAGTCAAAGACCGACTACAACATCTTTCCCACTTGACACATCAAAGTATCCCGAGAAACGTTCCTGAATAATAAAGCCCTGATCGTCCACGTGCCTGACGATAACTGTGTTTCTGTTCATATCTTATTTCTTATTGTTGTTTGATTGTGGAGAAGGAACCTGCAGGAAGCTTATACCATGTGTGTCCTGTACATACGACTAATAAACCTTAAAAACAACCGCAACTTCCATTTTTATACCCCCTGATGCCCAGAGTTTCTTCTAATCTGGTCACCTGACCAGATAAAACTCTGGACCCTAAAACTCTGGACCCTATAGGGTATGACAGCATTAATCACTTGTAAAAGTGTTTTATATGGGCTGTGATGGCACAGAGAGGCGCAGCTGTCTAAGGCGCTGCGTCTCAGTGCTAGAGGCGTCACGACATACACCCTCATTCGATTACAAGGATGTGTCACAGCCGGCCGTGATTGGGCGGCACACAATTGGCCCAGCGTCGTCCGGGTTTGGCCGGTCTTTGTAAATTGACTTGCCTAGTTAAATAAAGGTTTTTAAAAAATATAAAAAACGTATTGAAAAACTCCTGGCCTTGGTGAGGCTGAAAACCCTGTCAAACTGCAGCAACCTTCTACTTGTTCATGTGAATTATATTTAGACTAACGGGGGTTTCTTCTACTCAGACACAGAGACAATAACTCATAGACAGTAGAACTCACAGGGCGGTGCTTGATGTATGCTTGTTCGTGTAGGCCTGATTAAACACCAACTTACAGGAAATGACATCACTATTGTGTTAATTGATTCATTACAGGTTATCATGATGTGCTGACAAGGTCTAGGCCGAGCCAGCCAAGTTGGAATAGAACAAATTGACTAAATAAATGGACTATAAATGGAGAAATTGATTACAAAATACTGATCAATTTAAACATGTGCCCCCCCAATTGCCCCCTTCCCCTAAAAACACATAGATATTATAAATTCCTGTATTATACTGATGCTAAAATGTTTATTCTACTGGGACATTTATTTTACGTTGGTATTGTTATCTTGTATTATTTCTTATTGTTGTTGCGTCGTCGAGAACGAACCTGCAGGTGAGAATTTAGTTGGATAGTGATAGTTATAGTTATAGTTATAGTGATAGTGATAGTTATAGTTATAGTTATAGTGATAGTGATAGTTATAGTTATAGTGATAGTTATAGTGGTAGGATAGTTATGATAGTGATAGTTATAGTGATAGTTATAGTGATAGTTATAGTTATAGTGATAGTTAGTGATAGTTATAGTGATAGTTATAGTGATGATAGTTATAGTGATAGTTATAGTTATAGTTATAGTGATAGTTATAGTGATAGTTATAGTGATAGTTATAGTTATAGTGATATATAGTTATAGTGATGATAGTTATAGTGTGATAGTTATAGTGATAGTTATAGTAGTTATAGTGATAGTTATAGTTATAGTTATAGTGATAGTTATAGTGATATAGTGATAGTTATAGTTATAGTGATAGTTATAGTGATAGTAGTTATATAGTGATAGTTATAGTGATAGTTATAGTTATAGTGATAGTTATAGTATAGTAGTTATATAGTTATAGTTATAGTATAGTTATAGTGATAGTTATAGTGATAGTTATAGTTATAGTGATAGTTATAGTGATAGTTATAGTGATAGTTATAGTGATAGTTATAGTGATAGTGATAGTTAGTATAGTTATAGTGATAGTTATAGTTATAGTGATAGTGATAGTTATAGTGATAGTTATAGTGATAGTGATAGTTATAGTGATAGTTATAGTGATAGTGATAGTTATAGTGATAGTTATAGTGATAGTTATAGTGGTAGTTATGGTGATAGTTATAGTTATAGTGATAGTTATAGTTATAGTGATAGTTATAGTGATAGTTATAGTGATAGTTATAGTGATAGTGATAGTTATAGTGATAGTTATAGTGATAGTGATAGTTATAGTGATAGTTATAGTTATAGTGATAGTTATAGTGATATTTATAGTGATATTGATAGTTATAGTGATAGTTATAGTGATAGTTATAGTGATAGTTATAGTGATAGTTATAGTGATAGTTATAGTGATAGTTATAGTTATAGTGATAGTTATAGTGGTAGTTATAGTGATAGTTATAGTGATAGTTATAGTGATAGTTATAGTGGTAGTTATAGTGATAGTTATAGTGATAGTTATAGTGGTAGTTATAGTGGTAGTTATAGTGATAGTGATAGTTATAGTGATAGTAATAGTTATAGTGATAGTTATAGTGATAGTTATAGTGATATTGATAGTTATAGTTATAGTGATAGTTATAGTTATAGTGGTAGTTATAGTGGTAGTTATAGTGGTAGTTATAGTGATAGTTATAGTGATAGTTATAGTGATAGTTATAGTGATAGTGATAGTTATAGTTATAGTTATAGTGGTAGTTATGGTGATAGTTATAGTGATAGTTATAGTGATAGTTATAGTTGTAGTTATAGTGGTAGTTATGGTGATAGTTATAGTTATAGTGATAGTGATAGTTATAGTGATAGTTATAGTGATAGTGATAGTGATAGTTATAGTGATAGTGATAGTTATAGTGATAGTTATAGTGATAGTTATAGTGATAGTTATAGTGATAGTTATAGTGATAGTTGTAGTGATAGTTATAGTGATAGTTATAGTGGTAGTTATAGTTATAGTGATAGTTATAGTGGTAGTTATAGTGATAGTTATAGTGATAGTGATAGTTATAGTTATAGTGATAGTTATAGTGATAGTTATAGTGATAGTTATAGTGATAGTTATAGTGATAGTTATAGTGGTAGTTATAGTGGTAGTTATAGTGATAGTTATAGTGATAGTTATAGTGATAGTTATAGTGGTAGTTATAGTGATAGTTATAGTGATAGTTATAGTGGTAGTTATAGTGGTAGTTATAGTGATAGTTATAGTGATAGTGATAGTTATAGTGATAGTAATAGTTATAGTGATAGTTATAGTGATAGTTATAGTGATATTGATAGTTATAGTTATAGTGATAGTTATAGTTATAGTGGTAGTTATAGTGGTAGTTATAGTGATAGTTATAGTGATAGTTATAGTGATAGTTATAGTGATAGTTATAGTTATAGTGATAGTTATAGTGATAGTGATAGTTATAGTTATAGTTATAGTGGTAGTTATGGTGATAGTTATAGTGATAGTTATAGTGATAGTTATAGTTGTAGTTATAGTGGTAGTTATGGTGATAGTTATAGTGATAGTGATAGTTATAGTGATAGTTATAGTGATAGTTATAGTTATAGTGATAGTTATAGTGATATTTATAGTTATAGTTATAGTTATAGTTATAGTGATAGTGATAGTTATAGTGATAGTTATAGTGATAGTTATAGTGATAGTTATAGTTATAGTGATAGTTATAGTGATATTTATAGTGATATTGATAGTTATAGTGATAGTGATAGTTATAGTGATAGTTATAGTGATAGTTATAGTGATAGTTATAGTTATAGTGATAGTTATAGTGATAGTTATAGTTATAGTGATAGTGATAGTTATAGTGATAGTTATAGTGATAGTTATAGTGATAGTGATAGTTATTATTATAGTGATAGTTATAGTGATAGTTATAGTTATAGTGATAGTGATAGTTATAGTGATAGTTATAGTGATAGTTATAGTGATAGTGATAGTTATAGTGATAGTTATAGTGATAGTGATAGTTATAGTGATAGTTATAGTGATAGTTATAGTGATAGTTATAGTTATAGTGATAGTGATAGTTATAGTGATAGTTATAGTGATAGTTATATTGATAGTTATAGTTATAGTGATAGTTATAGTGATAGTTATAGTGGTAGTTATAGTGATAGTTATAGTGGTAGTTATAGTGATAGTTATAGTGATAGTTATAGTGGTAGTTATAGTGATAGTTATAGTGATAGTTATAGTGGTAGTTATAGTGGTAGTTATAGTGATAGTTATAGTGATAGTGATAGTTATAGTTATAGTGATAGTAATAGTTATGGTGATAGTTATAGTGATAGTTATAGTGATATTGATAGTTATAGTTATAGTGATAGTTATAGTAATAGTGGTAGTTATAGTGGTAGTTATAGTGGTAGTGATAGTGATAGTGATAGTTATAGTGATAGTGATAGTGATAGTAATAGTGGTAGTTATAGTGGTAGTTATAGTGGTAGTGATAGTGATAGTGATAGTTATAGTGATAGTTATAGTGATAGTGGTAGTTATAGTTATAGTTATAGTGATAGTGATAGTTATAGTGATAGTTATAGTGATAGTTATAGTGATAGTTATAGTGATAGTTATAGTGATAGTTATAGTGGTAGTTATAGTGATAGTTATAGTGATAGTGATAGTTATAGTGATAGTTATAGTGATAGTTATAGTGATAGTTATAGTGATAGTTATAGTGATAGTTATAGGGATAGTTATAGCGATAGTGATAGTTATAGTGATAGTTATAGTTATAGCGATAGTGATAGTGATAGTGATAGTTATAGTGATAGTTATAGTTATAGCGATAGTTATAGTGATAGTGATAGTTATAGTGATAGTTATAGTGATAGTTATAGTGATAGTTATAGGGATAGCGATAGTGGTAGTGATAGTTATAGTGATAGTGATAGTTATAGTGATAGTTATAGTGATAGTTATAGTGATAGTTATAGTGATAGTTATAGTGATAGCGATAGTTATAGTGATAGTTATAGTGATAGTTATAGTGATAGTTATAGTGATATTTATAGTGATAGTGATAGTTATAGTGATAGTGATAGTTATAGTGATAGTTATAGTGATAGTGATAGTGATAGTTATAGTTATAGTGATAGTTATAGTGATAGTTATAGTGATAGTTATAGTTATAGTTATAGTGATAGTTATAGTGATAGTTATAGTGATAGTGATAGTTATAGTGGTAGTTATAGTGATAGTTATAGTGATAGTTATAGTGATAGTGATAGTTATAGTTATAGTTATAGTGATAGTTATAGTGATAGTTATAGTGATAGTTATAGTGATAGTGATAGTTATAGTGATAGTTATAGCGATAGTTATAGTGATAGTTATAGTGATAGTTATAGTGATAGTGATAGTTATAGTGATAGTGATAGTTATATTGATAGTTATAGTTATAGTTATAGTGATAGTTATAGTTATAGTTATAGTGATAGTTATAGTGATAGTTATAGTGATAGTTATAGTGATAGTGATAGTGATAGTTATAGTGATAGTTATAGTGATAGTTATAGTGATAGTTATAGTGATAGTGATAGTTATAGTGATAGTGATAGTTATAGTTATAGTTATAGTGATAGTTATAGTGGTAGTTATAGTGATAGTTATAGTGATAGTTATAGTTATAGTTATAGTGATAGTTATAGTGATAGTTATAGTGATAGTGATAGTTATAGTGATAGTGATAGTTATAGTGATAGTTATAGTGATAGTTATAGTGATAGTGATAGTTATAGTGATAGTTATAGGGATAGTTATAGCGATAGTGATAGTTATAGTGATAGTTATAGTGATAGTGATAGTTATAGCGATAGTTATAGTGATAGTTATAGTGAGAGTTATAGTGATAGTGATAGTTATAGTGATAGTTATAGTGATAGTTATAGGGATAGCGATAGTGGTAGTGATAGTTATAGTGATAGTTATAGTGATAGTTATAGTGATAGTTATAGTGATAGTGATAGTTATAGTGATAGTGATAGCGATAGTTATAGCGATAGCGATAGTTATAGCGATAGTTATAGTGATAGTTATAGTGATAGTGATAGTTATAGTGATAGTTATAGTGATAGTTATAGTGATAGTGATAGTGATAGTGATAGTTATAGTTATAGTGATAGTGATAGTGATAGTTATAGTGATAGTTATAGTGATAGTTATAGTTATAGTTATAGTGATAGTTATAGTGATAGTTATAGTGATAGTTATAGTTATAGTGATAGTTATAGTTATAGCGATCGTGATAGTTATAGTGATAGGGATAGCGATAGTTATAGTTATAGTGATAGTTATAGTTATAGTGATAGTTATAGTGATAGTTATAGTTATAGTTATAGTTACAGTGATAGTTATAGTGATAGTTATAGTTATAGTGATAGTTATAGTGATAGTTATAGTGATAGTTATAGTGATAGTTATAGTGATAGTGCTAGTTATAGTGATAGTTATAGTGATAGTTATAGTGATAGTTATAGGGATAGTGATAGTTATAGTTATAGTGGTAGTTATAGTGGTAGTTATAGTGGTAGTTATAGTGATAGTGATAGTTATAGTGATAGTGATAGTTATAGTTATAGTGATAGTTATAGTGATAGTTATAGTGATAGTGATAGTTATAGTGATAGTTATAGTTATAGTTATAGTGATAGTGATAGTTATAGTGATAGTTATAGTGATAGTTATAGTGATAGTGATAGTTATAGTGATAGTTATAGGGATAGTGATAGTGATAGTTATAGTTATAGTGATAGTTATAGTTATAGTTATAGTTATAGTTATAGTGATAGTGATAGTTATAGTTATAGTGATAGTTATAGTGATAGTGATAGTGATAGTTATAGTTATAGTGATAGTTATAGTGATAGTGATAGTGATAGTTATAGTGATAGTTATAGTGATAGTTATAGTGATAGTGATAGTTATAGTGATAGTGATAGTTATAGTGGTAGTTATAGTGATAGTTATAGTGATAGTGATAGTTATAGTGATAGTTATAGTGATAGTTATAGTGATAGTTATAGTGGTAGTTATAGTTATAGTGATAGTGATAGTTATAGTTATAGTGATAGTTATAGTTATAGTTATAGTGATAGTGATAGTGATAGTTATAGTGGTAGTTATAGTGATAGTTATAGTGATAGTTATAGTGATAGTTATAGTGATAGTGATAGTTATAGTGATAGTTATAGTGATAGTTATAGTGATAGTTATAGTGATAGTGATAGTGATAGTGATAGTTATAGTGATAGTTATAGTGATAGTTATAGTTATAGTGATAATTATAGTGATATTGATAGTTATAGTTATAGTGATAGTTATAGTGATAGTGATAGTTATAGTGATAGTTATAGTTATAGTTATAGTGATAGTTATAGTTATAGTGATAGTTATAGTTATAGTGATAGTTTTAGTTTTAGTTTTAGTTATAGTGATAGTTATAGTGATAGTTATAGTTATAGTGATAGTTATAGTGATAGTTATAGTTACAGTGATAGTTATAGTGATAGTGATAGTTATAGTGATAGTTATAGTGATAGTTATAGTGATAGTGATAGTTATAGTGATAGTGATAATTATAGTGATAGTTATAGTGATAGTTGTAGTGATAGTTATAGTGATAGTTATAGTGGTAGTTATAGTGATAGTTATAGTGATAGTTATAGTGATAGTGATAGTGGTAGTTATAGTTATAGTGATAGTGGTAGTTATAGTGATAGCTATAGTGATAGTGATAGTTATAGTGATAGTTATAGTGATAGTTATAGTGATAGTGATAGTGATAGTGATAGTTATAGTGATAGTGATAGTGATAGTTATATGTTACCAATTTAGTTTACCCTGACCAGATGGACTATAAATACATAACGTTACCCTGACCAGATGGACTATAAATACATAACGTTACCCTGACCAGATGAACTATAAATACATAACGTTACCCTGACCAGATGGACTATAAATACATAACGTTACCCTGACCAGATGGACTATAAATACATAACGTTACCCTGACCAGATGAACTATAAATACATAACGTTACCCTGACCAGATGGACTATAAATACATAAAGTTACCCTGACCAGATGGACTATAAATACATAACGTTACCCTGACCAGATGGACTATAAATACATAACGTTACCTTGACCAGATGGACTATAAATACATAACGTTACCCTGACCAGATGGACTATAAATACATAACGTTACCCTGACCAGATGGACTATAAATACATAACGTTACCCTGACCAGATGGACTATAAATACATAACGTTACCAATTAGTTTACCCTGACCAGATGGACTATAAATACATAACGTTACCCTGACCAGATGGACTATAAATACATAACGTTACCCTGACCAGATGGACTATAAATACATAACGTTACCCTGACCAGATGGACTATAAATACATAACGTTACCCTGACCAGATGGACTATAAATACATAACGTTACCCTGACCAGATGGACTATAAATACATAACGTTACCCTGACCAGATGGACTATAAATACATAACGTTACCCTGACCAGATGGACTATAAATACATAACGTTACCCTGACCAGATGGACTATAAATACATAACGTTACCCTGACCAGATGGACTATAAATACATAACGTTACCCTGACCAGATGGACTATAAATACATAACGTTACCCTGACCAGATGGACTATAAATACATAACGTTACCCTGACCAGATGGACTATAAATACATAACGTTACCCTGACCAGATGGACTATAAATACATAACGTTACCCTGACCAGATGGACTATAAATACATAACGTTACCCTGACCAGATGGACTATAAATACATAACGTTACTCTGACCAGATGGACTATAAATACATAACGTTACCCTGACCAGATGGACTATAAATACATAACGTTACCCATTAGTTTACCCTGACCAGATGAACTATAAATACATAACGTTACCCTGACCAGATGGACTATAAATACATAACGTTACCCTGACCAGATGGACTATAAATACATAACGTTACCCTGACCAGATGGACTATAAATACATAACGTTACCCTGACCAGATGGACTATAAATACATAACGTTACCCTGACCAGATGGACTATAAATACATAACGTTACCCTGACCAGATGAACTATAAATACATAACGTTACCCTGACCAGATGGACTATAAATACATAAAGTTACCCTGACCAGATGGACTATAAATACATAACGTTACCCTGACCAGATGGACTATAAATACATAACGTTACCTTGACCAGATGGACTATAAATACATAACGTTACCCTGACCAGATGGACTATAAATACATAACGTTACCCTGACCAGATGGACTATAAATACATAACGTTACCCTGACCAGATGGACTATAAATACATAACGTTACCAATTAGTTTACCCTGACCAGATGGACTATAAATACATAACGTTACCCTGACCAGATGGACTATAAATACATAACGTTACCCTGACCAGATGGACTATAAATACATAACGTTACCCTGACCAGATGGACTATAAATACATAACGTTACCCTGACCAGATGGACTATAAATACATAACGTTACCCTGACCAGATGGACTATAAATACATAACGTTACCCTGACCAGATGGACTATAAATACATAACGTTACCCTGACCAGATGAACTATAAATACATAACGTTACCCTGACCAGATGGACTATAAATACATAACGTTACCCTGACCAGATGGACTATAAATACATAACGTTACCCTGACCAGATGAACTATAAATACATAACGTTACCCTGACCAGATGGACTATAAATACATAAAGTTACCCTGACCAGATGGACTATAAATACATAACGTTACCCTGACCAGATGGACTATAAATACATAACGTTACCTTGACCAGATGGACTATAAATACATAACGTTACCCTGACCAGATGGACTATAAATACATAACGTTACCCTGACCAGATGGACTATAAATACATAACGTTACCCTGACCAGATGGACTATAAATACATAACGTTACCAATTAGTTTACCCTGACCAGATGGACTATAAATACATAACGTTACCCTGACCAGATGGACTATAAATACATAACGTTACCCTGACCAGATGGACTATAAATACATAACGTTACCCTGACCAGATGGACTAGAAATACATAACGTTACCCTGACCAGATGGACTATAAATACATAACGTTACCCTGACCAGATGGACTATAAATACATAACGTTACTCTGACCAGATGGACTATAAATACATAACGTTACCCTGACCAGATGGACTATAAATACATAACGTTACCCATTAGTTTACCCTGACCAGATGAACTATAAATACATAACGTTACCCTGACCAGATGGACTATAAATACATAACGTTACCCTGACCAGATGGACTATAAATACATAACGTTACCCTGACCAGATGGACTATAAATACATAACGTTACCCTGACCAGATGGACTATAAATACATAACGTTACCCTGACCAGATGAACTATAAATACATAACGTTACCCTGACCAGATGGACTATAAATACATAACGTTACCCTGACCAGATGGACTATAAATACATAACGTTACCCTGACCAGATGGACTATAAATACATAACGTTACCCTGACCAGATGGACTATAAATACATAACGTTACCCTGACCAGATGGACTATAAATACATAACGTTACCCTGACCAGATGGACTATAAATACATAACGTTACCCATTAGTTTACCCTGACCAGATGAACTATAAATACATAACGTTACATTACATTTACATTACATTTAAGTCATTTAGCAGACGCTCTTATCCAGAGCGACTTACAAATTGGTGCTTTCACCTTATGACATCCAGTGGAACAGCCACTTTACAATAGTGCATCTAGGTCTTTTAAGGGGGGGGGGGAGAAGGATTACTTTATCCTATCCTAGGTATTCCTTAAAGAGGTGGGGTTTCAGGTGTCTCCGGAAGGTGGTGATTGACTCCGCTGTCCTGGCGTCGTGAGGGAGTTTGTTCCACCATTGGGGGGCCAGAGCAGCGAACAGTTTTGACTGGGCTGAGCGGGAACTGTACTTCCTCAGTGGTAGGGAGGCGAGCAGGCCAGAGGTGGATGAACGCAGTGCCCTTGTTTGGGTGTAGGGCCTGATCAGAGCCTGGAGGTAGTGAGGTGCCGTTCCCCTCACAGCTCCGTAGGCAAGCACCATGGTCTTGTAGCGGATGCGAGCTTCAACTGGAAGCCAGTGGAGAGAGCGGAGGAGCGGGGTGACGTGGAGAGAACTTGGGAAGGTTGAACACCAGACGGGCTGCGGCGTTCTGGATGAGTTGTAGGGGTTTAATGGCACAGGCAGGGAGCCCAGCCAACAGCGAGTTGCAGTAATCCAGACGGGAGATGACAAGTGCCTGGATTAGGACCTGCGCCGCTTCCTGTGTGAGGCAGGGTCGTACTCTGCGGATGTTGTAGAGCATGAACCTACAGGAACGGGCCACCGCCTTGATGTTATTTGAGAACGACAGGGTGTTGTCCAGGATCACGCCAAGGTTCTTAGCGCTCTGGGACGAGGACACAATGGAGTTGTCAACCGTGATGGCGAGATCATGGAACGGGCAGTCCTTCCCCGGGAGGAAGAGCAGCTCCGTCTTGCCGAGGTTCAGCTTGAGGTGATGATCCGTCATCCACACTGATATGTCTGCCAGACATGCAGAGATGCGATTCGCCACCTGGTCGTCAGAAGGGGGAAAGGAGAAGATTAATTGTGTGTCGTCTGCATAGCAATGATAGGAGAGACCATGTGAGGTTATGACAGAGCCAAGTGACTTGGTGTATAGCGAGAATAGGAGAGGGCCTAGAACAGAGCCCTGGGGGACACCAGTGGTGAGAGCGCGTGGTGAGGAGACGGATTCTCGCCACGCCACCTGGTAGGAGCGACCTGTCAGGTAGGACGCAATCCAAGCGTGGGCCGCGCCGGAGATGCCCAACTCGGAGAGGGTGGAGAGGAGGATCTGATGGTTCACAGTATCGAAGGCAGCCGATAGGTCTAGAAGGATGAGAGCAGAGGAGAGAGAGTTAGCTTTAGCAGTGCGGAGCGCCTCCGTGATACAGAGAAGAGCAGTCTCAGTTGAATGACTAGTCTTGAAACCTGACTGATTTGGATCAAGAAGGTCATTCTGAGAGAGATAGCGGGAGAGCTGGCCAAGGACGGCACGTTCAAGAGTTTTGGAGAGAAAAGAAAGAAGGGATACTGGTCTGTAGTTGTTGACATCGGAGGGATCGAGTGTAGGTTTTTTCAGAAGGGGTGCAACTCTCGCTCTCTTGAAGACGGGAGGGACGTAGCCAGCGGTCAGGGATGAGTTGATGAGCGAGGTGAGGTAAGGGAGAAGGTCACCGGAGATGGTCTGGAGAAGAGAGGAGGGGATAGGGTCAAGCGGGCAGGTTGTTGGGCGGCCGGCCGTCACAAGACGTGAGATGTCATCTGGAGAGAGGGGAGAAAGAGGTCAGAGCACAGGGTAGGGCAGTGTGAGCAGAACCAGCGGTGTCGTTTGACTTAGCAAACGAGGATCGGATGTCGTCGACCTTCTTTTCAAAATGGTTGACGAAGTCATCTGCAGAGAGGGAGGAGGGGGGGGGAGGGGGAGGAGGATTCAAGAGGGAGGAGAAGGTGGCAAAGAGCTTCCTAGGGTTAGAGGCAGATGCTTGGAATTTAGAGTGGTAGAAAGTGGCTTTAGCAGCAGAGACAGAGGAGGAAAATGTAGAGAGGAGGGAGTGAAAGGATGCCAGGTCTGCAGGGAGGCGAGTTTTCCTCCATTTCCGCTCGGCTGCCCGGAGCCCTGTTCTGACCAGATGGACTATAAATACATAACGTTACCCTGACCAGATGGACTATAAATACATAACGTTACCCTGACCAGATGGACTATAAATACATAACGTTACCCTGACCAGATGGACTATAAATACATAACGTTACCCTGACCAGATGGACTATAAATACATAACGTTACCCTGACCAGATGGACTATAAATACATAACGTTACCCTGACCAGATGGACTATAAATACATAACGTTACCCTGACCAGATGGACTATAAATACATAACGTTACCCTGACCAGATGGACTATAAATCCATAACGTTACCCTGACCAGATGGACTATAAATACATAACGTTACTCTGACCAGATGGACTATAAATACATAACGTTACCCTGACCAGATGGACTATAAATACATAACGTTACCCTGACCAGATGGACTATAAATACATAACGTTACCCTGACCAGATGGACTATAAATACAGTGGGACAAAAAAGTATTTAGTCAGCCACCAATTGTGCAAGTTCTCCCACTTAAAAAGATGAGAGAGGCCTGTCATTTTCATCATAGGTACACTTCAACTATGACAGACAAAATTAGAAAAAACACATTGTCGGATTTTCTATGAATTTATTTGCAAATTATGGTGGAAAATAAGGTGTTACCTTACAGAGCGGCTGCTGAGGCTAAAAAGGATATCTTTTTAATCTTCTGAAATTCTGTGATTAGAATGGTCCTCCCCTTCCTGTTCTGAGGAACCTCCACTGGTTCTCACGTGGTTCTGACGCCATAGTGGTGACTCCAGTCTACCTGTTGATTGGCTGTGTGTTTCACAGTACAGTACAATGTACCATTTGTTGCTATTTAGTTTATTTATCCCTCACAAAAAATGGGAATATTATCTGCTATGACTAAAACGTCTGATAGGAATTCAGGGAACTCAGTGAGTAACACTGTATATGGCCCAGGAGGCCTGGTAACAGTAGCTATAAAAGGTGATTGAGTAGGCTGCATAGATTTCATGACTAGAAGCTCAAAAGGTGAAAACACAGTCTATTTTATTTTATTGAAATTTGCTGTCGTAAATGTTAGCAACACCTCCGCCTTTGCGGGATGCACGGGGGATATGGTCACTAGTGTAGCCAGTAGGTGAGGCCTCATTTAACACAGTAAATTCATCAGGCTTAAGCCATGTTTCAGTCAGGCCAATCACATCAATATTATGATCAGTGATTAGTTGATTTACTATGACTGCCTTGGAAGTGAGGGATCTAAACATTAAGTAGCCCTATTATGAGATGTGAGATATCACAATCTCTTTCAATAATGACATAAATGGAGGAGGTCTTTATTCCAGTGAGATTGCTCAGGCAAACACCCCCATGTTTAGTTTTGCCCAACCTAGATTTAGGCACAGACATGGTCTCAAGGGGGAGAGTTTTGCTGACTACACTGACTGTGCTAGTGGCAGACTCCACTAAGCTGCCTGGCATGCACCCTATCTCATTGTGGAGCTTGTAGAGCCCTGTCGATGTTGGTAGATAAGATGAGAGCACCCCTCCAGCTAGGGTGGAGTCCATCACTCTTCAGCTTGTGGGCGGGTCCCTGAAACGGCCAATTATCTACAAATTCTATATTTTGGGAGGGACAGAAAACAGCTTTCAACCAACGATTGAGCTCATCAATCCACTAACTGGGAAGGGGGACGGAGACCAACCCACCAATCCAACCAACGATTGAGCTCATCACTCCACTAACTGCGAGGAGCCGGAGACCAACCCACCAATCCAACCAACCAACCCACCAACCAACCCACCCACCAACCCACCAATCCAACCAACCCACCAAAAAACCCACCAACCAACCCACCCACCAACCCACCAATCCAACCAACCCACCAACCCAACAATCCATCCAACCAACCCACCAACCAACCCACCCACCAACCCACCAATCCAACCAACCCAACAATCCATCCATCCAACCAACCAACCAACCAACCCACCAATCCAACCAACCCAACAATCCAACCAACCCATCAACCCACAAATCCAACCAACCAACCCAACAATCCAACCAACCCAACAATCCAACAAACCCATCAACCCACAAATCCAACCAACCCTCAAATCCAACCAACCCACCCACCAACCGAACAATCCAACCAACCAACCCAACAAACAACTCATCAACCAACCAACCTATCCACCAACCCAACCCACCATCCCACCAACCCAACCCACCATCCCACCATCCTACCAACCCAACCAACCCAACTAACCCATCAACCTGAAACACCAACCAACCCACATACCAACCCATCAACCCACCAACCCAACCAACCCATCAACCTAACAACCTGAAACACCCACCAACCCACATACCAACCCATCAACCTAACAACCTGAAACACCCACCAACCCACATACCAACCCATCAACCCACCAACCCAACCAACCCATCAACCTAACAACCTGAAACACCCACCAACCCACATACCAACCCATCAACCTAACAACCTGAAACACCCACCAACCCACACACCAACCCATCAACCTAACAACCTGAAACACCCACCAACCCATCAACCCATCAACCTAACAACCTGAAACACCAACCAACCCATCAACCTAACAACCTGAAACACCAACCAACCCATCAACCTAACAACCTGAAACACCAACCAACCCATCAACTTAACAACCTGAAACACCAACCAACCCACACACCAACCCAACCAACCCATCAACTTGCATCCAGTGAGGTTCAGCTTTCATCCTTTCTTCAAACTACAATCTGTAAATATCTACAATTGAAATGACCAATTGAACAGCTTCGCAAATCGCAGGTTGGTATTTATTGTCATGAATCTTTCCCTGGAGACAGCTCTGCAGAGTGGTCACTTGCTGGCACAGCCACAATGTAATGAAATCTGATTTTAAACCAAACCCTAAGCTTAAACCTAACCTTAACCACACTGCTAACCCTAATGCCTAACCCTAACCTTAACCACACTGCTAACCCTAATGCCTAACCCTAACCTTAACCACACTGCTAACCCCAATGCCTAACCCTAACCTTAACCACACTGCTAACCCTAATGCCTAACCTTGACCACACTGATAACCCTAATGCCTAACCCTAACCTTAACCACACTGCTAACCCTAATGCCTAACCCTAACCTTAACCACACTGATAACCCTAATGCCTAACCCTAACCCTAACCACACTGCTAACCCTAATGCCTAACCCTAACCTTAAACACACTGCTAACCCTAATGCCTAACCATAACCTTAACCACACTGCTAACCCTAATGCCTAACCCTAACCCTAACCCTAACCTTACCAACATTGCTAACCCTAATGCCTAACCCTAACCTTAACCACACTGCTAACCCTAATGCCTAACCATAACCTTAACCACACTGCTAACCCTAACCTTAAAGTCCTAATGCAGTCAAAAACATAAGTTACATGTGTTTTATATATATTTCCACGCTATGAGGTTAGAATAATACTGAAATTGGGAAAATGATCATAATGCTTTTTCATGTTAAGAGCTGTTTGAAAAGACCACCTGAAATTTCCGCCTGTTTTGGTGGGATGGAGTTTTGGTCTGCCTGGTGACATCACCAGGCGGTAAATTAGTTAATAGACCAATAAGAAAGAGCGTTTGTCACGAGAATTATGTTCTCGATGTTCATAAACATCTGTGTGGGCTATATAAATCCCATTAAC
This sequence comes from Oncorhynchus nerka, assembly GCF_034236695.1. Classification (NCBI taxonomy): domain Eukaryota; kingdom Metazoa; phylum Chordata; class Actinopteri; order Salmoniformes; family Salmonidae; genus Oncorhynchus; species Oncorhynchus nerka. The sequence continues at coordinate 2,856,035 of NC_088404.1, forward strand.
AGCGTTCCAAATCTCCATAAACATCTGTGTGGGCTATATAAATCCCATTAACAGCGTTCCAAATCTCCATAAACATCTGTGTGGGCTATATAAATCCCATTAACAGCGTTCCAAATCTCCATAAACATCTGTGTGGGCTATATAAATCCCATTAACAGCGTTCCAAATCCCCATAAACATCTGTGTGGGCTCTGTAAATCCCATTAACAGCGTTCCAAATCTCCATAAACATCTGTGTGGGCTATATAAATCCCATTAACAGCGTTCCAAATCTCCATAAACATCTGTGTGGGCTATATAAATCCCATTAACAGCGTTCCAAATCCCCATAAACATCTGTGTGGGCTCTGTAAATCCCATTAACAGCGTTCCAAACCTCCATAAACATCTGTGTGGGCTATATAAATCCCATTAACAGCGTTCCAAATCTCCATAAACATCTGTGTGGGCTCTGTAAATCCCATTAACAGCGTTCCAAATCTCCATAAACATCTGTGTGGGCTATATAAATCCCATTAACAGCGTTCCAAATCTCTTTGCCAATAACAGCTAGTTTTCAGTTTCCCCCTCCCCACTCAGACCACCCAGACATTCCTAGCAAAATTATGTCTTGAGAAATTGCACCTTTGGTAATAAGCAATTGTTTTTTTTGTGTTTTTTTTTTACAATTTGTTTTATTGAAAACAATCACAGTAAGATACTTCATTGTTACGCAGAAATGATTTGATATTGAGATAAAACAGCTACTTTGGACCTTTTAAATTAAAAGATTTTCATGTATTTTTACAACATAACCAGTTTTAACTTCACAGCTGGCCCATCTAGTGGAAATTGCTCAGTCCTACCTACAGGGCAAGAAACACAAATAAACATCAACCTGCTGCCAACTCCCAGCCTTTAGCTAAGAAATCATTACAAGGGGTATGTTGAGTAATGGCGTACCGTCAACAAGTATAGCCCAAACCAGGACATTCACAGCATGAGCATCCTTGAGAGTCATGGATATCCTGAAAATGGGTTTCTGTCATGTAACACACTCTATAATGACTGACTGACTAATCTACAGGACTGTTTAACTGGCCCTGACCATCAAGGCCCTACAGGACTGTACCTGGTATCTGTTTAACTGGCCCTGACCGTCAAGGCCCTACAGGACTGTACCTGGTATCTGTTTAACTGGCCCTGACCATCAAGGCCCTACAGGACTGTACCTGGTATCTGTTTAACTGGCCCTGACCATCAAGGCCCTACAGGACTGTACCTGGTATCTGTTTAACTGGCCCTGACCGTCAAGGCCCTACAGGACTGTACCTGGTATCTGTTTAACTGGCCCTGACCATCAAGGCCCTACAGGACTGTACCTGGTATCTGTTTAACTGGCCCTGACCATCAAGGCCCTACAGGACTGTACCTGGTATCTGTTTAACTGGCCCTGACCATCAAGGCCCTACAGGACTGTACCTGGTATCTGTTTAACTGGCCCTGACCATCAAGGCCCTACAGGACTGTACCTGGTATCTGTTTAACTGGCCCTGACCATCAAGGCCCTACAGGACTGTACCTGGTATCTGTTTAACTGGCCCTGACCATCAAGGCCCTACAGGACTGTACCTGGTATCTGTTTAACTGGCCCTGACCGTCTAGGCCCTACAGGACTGTACCTGGTATCTGTTTGACTGGCCCTGACCGTCAAGGCCCTACAGGACTGTACCTGGTATCTGTTTAACTGGCCCTGACCATCAAGGCCCTTACAGGACTGTACCTGGTATCTGTTTAACTGGCCCTGACCATCAAGGCCCTACAGGACTGTACCTGGTATCTGTTTAACTGGCCCTGACCATCAAGGCCCTACAGGACTGTACCTGGTATCTGTTTAACTGGCCCTGACCATCAAGGCCCTACAGGACTGTACCTGGTATCTGTTTAACTGGCCCTGACCGTCAAGGCCCTACAGGACTGTACCTGGTATCTGTTTAACTGGCCCTGACCATCAAGGCCCTACAGGACTGTACCTGGTATCTGTTTAACTGGCCCTGACCATCAAGGCCCTACAGGACTGTACCTGGTATCTGTTTAACTGGCCCTGACCATCAAGGCCCTACAGGACTGTACCTGGTATCTGTTTAACTGGCCCTGACCATCAAGGCCCTACAGGACTGTACCTGGTATCTGTTTAACTGGCCCTGACCATCAAGGCCCTACAGGACTGTACCTGGTATCTGTTTAACTGGCCCTGACCATCAAGGCCCTACAGGACTGTACCTGGTATCTGTTTAACTGGCCCTGACCGTCAAGGCCCTAGGCCCTACAGGACTGTACAGGACTGTACCTGGTATCTGTTTGACTGGCCCTGACCGTCAAGGCCCTACAGGACTGTACCTGGTATCTGTTTAACTGGCCCTGACCATCAAGGCCCTTACAGGACTGTACCTGGTATCTGTTTAACTGGCCCTGACCATCAAGGACAGGACTGTATCAAGGCCCTGACCAGGACTACAGGACTGTACCTGGTATCTGTTTAACTGGCCCTGACCATCAAGGCCCTACAGGACTGTACCTGGTATCTGTTTAACTGGCCCTGACCATCAAGGCCCTACAGGACTGTACCTGGTATCTGTTTAACTGGCCCTGACCATCAAGGCCCTACAGGACTGTACCTGGTATCTGTTTAACTGGCCCTGACCATCAAGGCCCTACAGGACTGTACCTGGTATCTGTTTAACTGGCCCTGACCATCACAGGCCCTGGTATCTGTTTAACTGGCCCTGACCATCAAGGGACTGTACCTGGTATCTGTTTAACTGGCCCTGACCATCAAGGCCCTACAGGACTGTACCTGGTATCTGTTTAACTGGCCCTGACCGTCTAGGCCCTACAGGACTGTACCTGGTATCTGTTTGACTGGCCCTGACCGTCAAGGCCCTACAGGACTGTACCTGGTATCTGTTTAACTGGCCCTGACCATCAAGGCCCTTACAGGACTGTACCTGGTATCTGTTTAACTGGCCCTGACCATCAAGGCCCTACAGGACTGTACCTGGTATCTGTTTAACTGGCCCTGACCATCAAGGCCCTACAGGACTGTACCTGGTATCTGTTTAACTGGCCCTGACCATCAAGGCCCTACAGGACTGTACCTGGTATCTGTTTAACTGGCCCTGACCGTCAAGGCCCTACAGGACTGTACCTGGTATCTGTTTAACTGGCCCTGACCATCAAGGCCCTACAGGACTGTACCTGGTATCTGTTTAACTGGCCCTGACCATCAAGGCCCTACAGGACTGTACCTGGTATCTGTTTAACTGGCCCTGACCATCAAGGCCCTACAGGACTGTATCTGTTTAATAGCCTGGGGACATGAGGGCCTAGAGGACTGTATCTGTTTAATAGCCTAGAGGACATGAGGACCTAGAGGACTGTATCTGTTTAATAGCCTGGGGACATGAGGACCTAGAGGACTGTATCTGTTTAATAGCCTAGAGGACATGAGGACCTAGAGGACTGTATCTGTTTAATAGCCTGGGGACATGAGGACCTAGAGGACTGTATCTGTTTAATAGCCTAGAGGACATGAGGACCTATGGGACTGTATCTGTTTAATAGCCTGGGGACATGAGGACCTATGGGACTGTATCTGTTTAATAGCCTGGGGACATGAGGACCTAGAGGACTGTATCTGTTTAATAGCCTGGGGACATGAGGACCTAGAGGACTGTATCTGTTTAATAGCCTGGGGACATGAGGACCTAGAGGACTGTATCTGTTTAATAGCCTAGAGGACTGTATCTGTTTAATAGCCTGGGGACATGAGGACCTAGAGGACTGTATCTGTTTAATAGCCTAGAGGACTGTATCTGTTTAATAGCCTAGAGGACATGAGGACCTAGAGGACTGTATCTGTTTAATAGCCTAGAGGACATGAGGACCTAGAGGACTGTATCTGTTTAATAGCCTAGAGGACATGAGGACCTAGAGGACTGTATCTGTTTAATAGCCTAGAGGACATGAGGACCTAGAGGACTGTATCTGTTTAATAGCCTGGGGACATGAGGGCCTAGAGGACTGTATCTGTTTAATAGCCTGGGGACATGAGGACCTAGAGGACTGTATCTGTTTAATAGCCTGGGGACATGAGGGCCTAGAGGACTGTATCTGTTTAATAGCCTGGGGACATGAGGGCCTAGAGGACTGTATCTGTTTAATAGCCTGGGGACATGAGGACCTAGAGGACTGTATCTGTTTAATAGCCTGGGGACATGAGGGCCTAGAGGACTGTATCTGTTTAATAGCCTGGGGACATGAGGGCCTTGTTGAATTAACACGTTGCTGGACGTGTAGTACTTTAGTAGATGGATGCTGCTGTGTACTAGGTAGCGGCAGGTTGCCTCGGCAAAAATCCTGTTAAACACCATTTCTGCACACAGAGTTAGTCCATGCAACTTATTATCTGAGGGTTTAAGTGCATTTTATCTTATCAAGGCTTGCCATAAAAAAAGTGGTTGAATTCTCAAGCTTTTCATTTTTTATTATTTTGTCAAAAATATCAAAAAGTGTTCAGAGCCATTGACTTTTTTTTCCACATTATTTTACGTTGTAGCCTTATTCTAAAATGGATTAAATTGATTATGGGGTATTGTGATGTCATTGTGGGGTATTGTGATGTCATTTTGGGGTATTGTGTGTAGATTTATGAAGGGAAAAAACTATTTAATCCATTTTATGATTAAGGTTGTAACATAACAAAATGTGGAAAAAGTCAAGGGTCTGAATACTTTCCGAATGCCCTGTATGTATGTATGTGTGTATGTAGTGTACTATATACAGTGAGGTATGAAATCTTTGACAACCTTGATAAAGATGAGAAAAAATGACTCTATAATTAAAATACAATTTCTTTGTGGATTTTGATGTGTGCTTGGGTTTATTGTCTTGCTGGAAGATCCACTTGCGGCAATGTGTCAGCCTCCTGGCAGAGGCAACCAGGTTTTAGGCTAAGATGTCCTGGTACTGGGTAAAGTTCATGATGCCGTTGACCTTAACAAGGGCCCCAGGACCATTGGAAGCAAAATGGCCCCATAACATCAAAGATCCTCCACCATAGTTTACAGTAGGTATGAGGTTATTTTCTGCATATGATTCCTCATTTCGATTCCAAACCCACTACTGGTGTGCATGACTAAAGAGCTCTGTTTTTCATGTCATTGTCACGACTTCCGCCGAAGTCGGTCCCTCTCCTTGTTCGGCGGTCGACGTCACCGACCTTCTAGCCATCGTTGATCCATTTTTCATTTTCCATTTGTTTTGTCTTGTCTTCCTTCACACCTGGTTCCAATCCCATCAATTACATGTTGTGTATTTAACCCTCTGTTTCCCCTCATGTCCTTGTCGGAGATTGTTTGCATGTGATGTGATGTGAAGGTATTGTATTGATGTGCGATGGGTTTTGTACCCACTTTGTTATTTTGTAATTTTTTTTTTTTTATGTTTTATCAGCATTTATTAAAAAACTCAGTTTTTACCAGGTTTTTTCTCCTGCACCTGACTTCCCTGCCACCAACACTGACCACAGCACTGGTTCTAATCCAAGTGCCGTTTATCCAGCTCCAGGCGTTTACATTTGTTGGATGACATGAAAATAGAGCTCTTTGGCCGGGCACACCATTGGCCGGGCACACCATTGGCCGGGCACACCATTGCCCGGGCACATCATTGGCCGGGCACACCATTGGCCGGGCACACCATTGGCCGGGCACACCATTGGCCGGGCACACCATTGGCCAGGCACACCATTGGCCAGGATATATATGAGAATAGGAAGGCTGACCTTCCAGTTGGTGCCCTAATTCACCTCAATACTACAAACTACCACATCTATAAGCCGTAATTACCCTCAATACTACAAACTACCACATCTATAAGCCTAATTACCCTCAATACTACAAACTACCACATCTATAAGCCTAATTACCCTCAATACTACAAACTACCACATCTATAAGCCCTAATTACCCTCAATACTACAAACTACCACATCTATAAGCCTAATTACCCTCAATACTACAAACTACCACATCTATAAGCCTAATTACCCTCAATACTACAAACTACCACATCTATAAGCCTAATTACCCTCAATACTACAAACTACCACATCTATAAGCCTAATTACCCTCAATACTACAAACTACCACATCTATAAGCCCTAATTACCCTCAATACTACAAACTACCACATCTATAAGCCATCTACAAATAACCCATCTAATTACCCTCAATACTACAAACTACCACATCTATAAGCCTAATTACCCTCAATACTACAAACTACCACATCTATAAGCCTAATTACCCTCAATACTACAAACTACCACATCTATAAGCCTAATTACCCTCAATACTACAAACTACCACATCTATAAGCCCTAATTACCCTCAATACTACAAACTACCACATCTATAAGCCCTAATTACACTCAATACTACGATCTGATTCCCAGTACAGTGAATACATTCATGTTGAGCATGTATCACATCCACAAGATACAGGCATCACATCCACAAGATACATGCATCACATCCACATGATACCGGCATCACATCCACATGTTACAGGCATCACCTCCACATGATACATGCATCACATCCACATGATACAGGCATCACATCCACATGATACAGGCATCACATCCACATGATACCGGCATCACATCCACATGATACATGCATCACATCCACATGATACCGGCATCACATCCACATGATACATGCATCACATCCACATGATACAGGCATCACATCCACATGATACAGGCATCACATCCACATGATACAGGCATCACATCCACATGATACAGGCATCACCTCCACATGATACCGGCATCACAGCCACATGATACAGGCATCACCTCCACATGATACAGGCATCACATCCACATGATACAGGCATCACATCCACATGATACAGGCATCACATCCACATGATACAGGCATCACATCCACATGATACAGGCATCACATCCACATGATACAGGCATCACATCCACATGTTACAGGCATCACATCCACATGATACAGGCATCACATCCACATGATACAGGCATCACATCCACATGATACAGGCATCACATCCACATGATACAGGCATCACATCCACATGATACAGGCATCACATCCACATGATACAGGCATCACATCCACATGATACAGGCATCACATCACATCCACATGATACAGGCATCACATCCACATGATACAGGCATCACATCCACATGATACAGGTATCACATCCACATGATACAGGCATCACATCCACATGATACAGGCATCACATCCACATGATACAGGCATCACATCACATCCACATGATACCGGCATCACATCCACATGATACAGGCATCACATCCACATGATACAGGCATCACATCCACATGATACAGGCATCACATCCACATGATACAGGCATCACCTCCACATGATACCGGCATCACATCCACATGATACAGGCATCACCTCCACATGATACAGGCATCACATCCACATGATACAGGCATCACATCCACATGATACAGGCATCACATCCACATGATACAGGCATCACATCACATCCACATGATACCGGCATCACCTCCACATGATACAGGCATCACATCCACATGTTAACGGCATTCTCACGCCAGGAATAGTGATGTGCTCTGTGGGTTGCAAAGGTCTTCTAATTACCTTAGTATCATCTTCAGACAGTTAAACTAATATGAGATGATACTAACTCATGATAACACAGTCCAGCGTGGATACTCATGGTGTGGAAATGGATGAGATGATACTAACTCATGATAACACAGTCCAGCGTGGATACTCATGGTGTGGAAATGGATGAGATGATACTAACTCATGATAACACAGTCCAGCGTGGATACTCATGGTGTGGAAATGGATGAGATGATACTAACTCATGATAACACAGTCCAGCGTGGATACTCATGGTGTGGAAATGGTCAGCGAAGCTTAACACCGCATGATTCATCATGTTCAGTGGCTTAACATTTACATTTAAGTCATTTAGCAGACGCTCTTATCGCGACTTACAAATTGGTGCATTCACCTTATGACATCCAGTGGAACAGCCACTTTACAATAGTGCATCTAAATCTTTTAAGGGGGTGAGAGGGATTACTTTATCCTATCCTAGGTATTCCTTAAAGAGGTGGGGTTTCAGGTGTCTCCGGAAGGTGGTGATTGACTCCGCTGTCCTGGCGTCGTGAGGGAGTTTGTTCCACCATTGGGGGGCCAGAGCAGCGAACAGTTTTGACTGGGCTGAGCGGGAACTGTACTTCCTCAGTGGTAGGGAGGCGAGCAGGCCAGAGGTGGATGAACGCAGTGCCCTTGTTTGGGTGTAGGGCCTGATCAGAGCCTGGAGGTACTGAGGCTTAAATACCTCTGGGCCTCAGATGAAAACTAGATTTATAACGGAATGCGTGTCACGACTTCCGCCGAGGTCGGTCCCCTCTCCTTGTTCTGGCGTCGTTCGGCGGTCGACGTCACCGGTTCTTCTAGCCATCGCCGATCCACCTTTCATTTTCCATTTGTTTTGTCTTGTTTTCCCGCACACCTGGTTTGCATTCCCTCATTACTCATCTTGCATATAACCCTCTGTTTCCCCCCATGTCTGTGTGTGTAATTGTCATGTGTAAATGTATGTGTACTCTAGGCTGGTTTGCAATGGGTCATTGCGTGTTTAGTTTTCTGAGTGCCGTGTTTTGTTTCGACCTCAATAAAGGGCTCCGTTTGCTACGCATTTCTGCTCTCCTGCACCTGACTTCCCTGCAGACAGTTACTCACTCCTTTACAATACCTCTGGACCTCAGGAGAAAACTAGATGTATTTCTGCTCTCCTGGTACCGTTCGTTCCCCACTGCTATTGAAACGGTTCTAATGCAAATCTTTTCTGTAGCCGTAGGGATGCTGCTGAATAGTTTATGTACTTGTCCACAGGCAGAGACCGTACGGTAGATAGCTACCTCCTATGAGAGACATGAGGCTACTATTGACTTGTCATGTTGCTCTGTAATAGCACATCTCAAGGCCAAGGTGGCCATCAATTCGGAGTGAAACAAACAGCTACCCCAGTCCCCACACCAGCTGCCACGATAACACAGTGGGCATAAGCTTAGCTGGGTTCCAAGTGATACCTTGTATCCTTTATAGAGCACTGCTCTTGACCAGAGCGTATAGCTAGTGGTCGTCTAAGCTGAGTTGCGGAGACTAAAGACTGGTCTCGTTACACTCTCCTCTCCTCTCCTCTCCTCTCCTCTCCTCTCCTCTCTTGTGACCTGGATTCCTGATGTAATTCACCTTTAACTCCTCTCTACTCCTCTCCTCTCCTCCTTTCCCCCCGAAACTGACTCGACTACTGGCCCTAACCACATTCATCCACCAGATCTATATGTCTGTCTGTTCTGTCTCTACCAGATCTACCTGTCTGTCTGTTCTGTCTCTACCAGATCTACCTGTCTGTCTGTTCTGTCTCTACCAGATCTACCTGTATGGGTCTCTTGTCCCTCCCCTCCCCTCCCCTCCCCTCCCTCCCCTCCCTCCCTCCTCTCCTCTCCTCTCCTCTCCTCTCCTCTCCTCTCCTCTCCTCTCCTCTCCTCTCCTCTCCTCTCTTGTGACCTGGATTCCTGATGTAATTCACCTTTAACACATCTCCTCTCCTCTCCTCTCCTCTCCTCTCCTCTCCTCTCCTGATGTAATTCACCTTTAACACATCTCCACACCGAATCGACTTTGCTTCCTTTACCCTGTTGTTGCTCAATCTCTCTCTCTCTCACGTTGTCCTCTTTCTATCCTCCTCTTCTTCTTGTTCCTGTCTTTTTCCTCCTCCTCCTGTCTCTCTCTGTCTCTGCCGTGTCGGCTATTTTCCCCTCTCTCTCCTTCCTAGTGGGGTGGTGGGGGGGAGAGGGGATGGTGGGGGTCCAGCAGGTCCCTGTCGCAGTGACAGTATGAAGAGCATGATGTCTGGAGGTGGAAGTAGCTCCATGTCTGGGGGAACCAGCATGGTGATGTCGGGGGGGAAGCCCGGGAAGTGGCAGACGGTCCAGAGTCACATGCAGACCGGAGGACTCAGACCCAAAAGGTGAGTTACAGCACTAACAGACACCAGGGAGATGGTACTGTAGAGATATAATGACTAGACACTAACAGACGCGGTTAGATGGTATCTTCTGTAGATGGTACGGCTCAGGAACCAGGTTAGATGGTATCTTCTGTAGATGGTACGGCTCAGGAACCAGGTTAGATGGTATCTTCTGTAGATGGTATGGGTCAGGAAGAAGGTTAGATGGTATCTTCTGTAGATGGTATGGGTCAGGAAGAAGGTTAGATGGTATCTTCTGTAGATGGTACGGCTCAGGAACCAGGTTAGATGGTATCTTCTGTAGATGGTATGGGTCAGGAAGAAGGTTAGATGGTATCTTCTGTAGATGGTATGGGTCAGGAAGAAGGTTAGATGGTATCTTCTGTAGATGGTACGGTTCAGGAACCAGGTTAGATGGTATCTTCTGTAGATGGTACGGATCAGGAACCAGGTTAGATGGTATCTTCTGTAGATGGTACGGCTCAGGAACCAGGTTAGATGGTATCTTCTGTAGATGGTATGGGTCAGGAAGAAGGTTAGATGGTATCTTCTCTAGATGGTATGGGTCAGGAAGAAGGTTAGATGGTATCTTCTGTAGATGGTACGGCTCAGGAACCAGGTTAGATGGTATCTTCTGTAGATGGTATGGGTCAGGAAGAAGGTTAGATGGTATCTTCTGTAGATGGTATGGGTCAGGAAGAAGGTTAGATGGTATCTTCTGTAGATGGTACGGTTCAGGAACCAGGTTAGATGGTATCTTCTGTAGATGGTACGGATCAGGAACCAGGTTAGATGGTATCTTCTGTAGATGGTACGGCTCAGGAACCAGGTTAGATGGTATCTTCTGTAGATGGTATGGGTCAGGAAGAAGGTTAGATGGTATCTTCTGTAGATGGTACGGCTCAGGAACCAGGTTAGATGGTATCTTCTGTAGATGGTATGGGTCAGGAAGAAGGTTAGATGGTATCTTCTGTAGATGGTATGGGTCAGGAAGAAGGTTAGATGGTATCTTCTGTAGATGGTACGGTTCAGGAACCAGGTTAGATGGTATCTTCTGTAGATGGTACGGATCAGGAACCAGGTTAGATGGTATCTTCTGTAGATGGTATGGGTCAGGAACCAGGTTAGATGGTATCTTCTGTAGATGGTACGGGTCAGGAACCAGGTTAGATGGTATCTTCTGTAGATGGTACGGTTCAGGAAGAAGGTTAGATGGTATCTTCTGTAGATGGTACGGTTCAGGAACCAGGTTAGATGGTATATTCTGTAGATGGTACTGTTCAGGAACCAGGTTAGATGGTATCTTCTGTAGATGGTACGGTTCAGGAACCAGGTTAGATGGTATCTTCTGTAGATGGTACGGGTCAGGAACCAGGTTAGATGGTATCTTCTGTAGATGGTACGGGTCAGGAACCAGGTTAGATGGTATCTTCTGTAGATGGTACGGGTCAGGAACCAGGTTAGATAGTATCTTCTGTAGATGGTACGGGTCAGGAACCAGGTTAGATGGGATCTTCTGTAGATGGTACGGGTCAGGAACCAGGTTAGATGGTATCTTCTGTAGATGGTACGGGTCAGGAACCAGGTTAGATGGTATCTTCTGTATATGGTACGGGTCAGGAACCAGGTTAGATAGTATCTTCTGTAGATGGTACGGATCAGGAACCAGGTTAGATGGTATCTTCTGTAGATGGTACGGGTCAGGAACCAGGTTAGATGGTATCTTCTGTAGATGGTATGGGTCAGGAACCAGGTTAGATGGTATCTTCTGTAGATGGTACGGATCAGGAACCAGGTTAGATGGTATCTTCTGTAGATGGTATGGGTCAGGAACCAGGTTAGATGGGATCTACCGTAGATGGTACGGATCAGGAACCAGGTTAGATGGTATCTTCTGTAGATGGTACGGGTCAGGAACCAGGTTAGATGGGATCTACCGTAGATGGTACGGCTCAGGAACAAGGTTGGATCATTTATACTGTTGATGGTACGGTTCACAAGGTTACTAGCGTTTCTCTCATCTCGAGTCTCTAGAGTTGGGGGGACGGTGAGAGTATCAATCTAGCTGATGTCACAAAGTGCTGTACAGAAACCCAGCCTAAAACCCTAAACAGCAAGCAATGCAGGTGTAGAAGCACGGAGGCTAGGAAAAACTCCCTAGAAAGGCCAGAACCTAGGAAGAAACCTAGAGAGGAACCAGGCTCTGAGGGGTGGCCAGTCCTCTACTGGCTGTACTGGGTAGAGAGGAACCAGACTCTGAGGAGTGGCCAGTCCTCTTCTGGCTGTACTGGGTAGAGAGGAACCAGACTCTGAGGGGTGGCCAGTCATCTACTGGCTGTGTCGGCAGGAGAGAGTACATGGCCATTAAGGCCGGATTGTTCTTCAAGATGTTCATAGATGACCAGCAGGGTCATTCAGAGGTCGAGACAGCAGGTGCGGTAGAGAGAGAGTCATCAGGACAGGTAAGGCATTGTCCTAGGGCTCAGGTACTCCTGGAGTGGAAGGAGAGAGAGAATTAGAGGGAGCATACTTAAATTCACACAAGACACCAAAAGAGACAGGAGAATTACACCAGACGTACCAGACTGACCCTGGCCCCCCGGCACATAGACTATTGCAGCATACATACTGGAGGAGGGGGGTAGAGAGTAGGAGGAAGGACGGGCAAAACGAGCAGGTTCATTTAGCTTCTCTTCCCTCTTTCGATTCGCACCTCCCTTCATTCTCACACCTCCTGCCTTGTATGATTGTATGATTTCTCTCTCCGCAACACATTCAGTCCTTCAATACCTCCTCCCCTCTTTCTCTCATCGTTCTCTCTCTGCCCTCTGCCTATGATTGGATTCTATTTCTAGGACGCTATAAGTGTCTGTCTCTTGTGTCGGTGTCTCTTCAGTCGGTGTCTCTTCAGTCGGTGTCTCTTGTGTCGGTGTCTCTTGTGTCGGTGTCTCTTGTGTCGGTGTCTCTTGTGTTGGTGTCTCTTCAGTCGGTGTCTCTTGTGTTGGTGTCTATTCAGTTGGTGTCTCTTGTGTCGGTGTCTCTACTGTCGGTGTCTCTTGTGTCGGTGTCTCTTGTGTCGGTGTCTCTTGTGTCGGTGTCTCTTCAGTCGGTGTCTCTTGTGTCTCTTGTGTCGGTGTCTCTTCAGTCGGTGTCTCTTGTGTCGGTGTCTCTTGTGTTGGTGTCTCTTCAGTTGGTGTCTCTTGTGTCCGTGTCTCTTCAGTTGGTGTCTCTTGTGTCGATGTCTCTTCAGTTGGTGTCTCTTCAGTCGATGTCTCTTCAGTTGGTGTCTCTTCAGTCGGTGTCTCTTGTGTCGGTGTCTCTTGTGTCTCTTGTGTCTCTTCAGTCGGTGTCTCTTGTGTCTCTTGTGTTGGTGTCTCTTCAGTCGGTGTCTCTTGTGTCGGTGTCTCTTGTGTCTCTTCAGTCGGTGTCTCTTGTGTCTCTTGTGTCGGTGTCTCTTCAGTCGGTGTCTATTGTGTTGGTGTCTCTTGTGTCTCTTGTGTCGGTGTCTCTTGTGTCTCTTGTGTCGGTGTCTCTTCAGTCGGTGTCTCTTGTGTCGGTGTCTCTTGTGTCTCTTGTGTCTCTTGTGTCGGTGTCTCTTGTGTCTCTTGTGTCAGTGTCTCTTGTGTCGGTGTCTCTTGTGTCTCTTCAGTCAGTGTCTCTTCAGTCCGTGTCTCTTGTGTCTCTTGTGTCTCTTCAGTCAGTGTCTCTTGTGTCTCTTGTGTCGGTGTCTCTTATGTCTGTGTCTCTTGTGTCAGTGTCTCTTGTGTCTCTTATGTCGGTGTCTCTTGTGTCTCTTGTGTCAGTGTCTCTTGTGTCGGTGTCTCTTCAGTCCGTGTCTCTTCAGTCCGTGTCTCTTGTGTAGGTGTCTCTTCAGTCAGTGTCTCTTGTGTCGGTGTCTCTTCAGTCAGTGTCTCTTGTGTCGGTGTCTCTTCAGTCCGTGTCTCTTGTGTTGGTGTCTCTTGTGTCGGTGTCTCTTCAGTCAGTGTCTCTTGTGTCGGTGTCTCTTGTGTCGGTGTCTCTTCAGTCAGTGTCTCTTGTGTCGGTGTCTCTTCAGTCCATGTCTCTTGTGTCGGTGTCTCTTCAGTCGGTGTCTCTTCAGTCAGTGTCTCTTCAGTCCGTGTCTCTTGTGTCGGTGTCTCTTCAGTCAGTGTCTCTTGTGTCGGTGTCTCTTCAGTCAGTGTCTCTTGTGTCGGTGTCTCTTCAGTCAGTGTCTCTTGTGTCGGTGTCTCTTGTGTCGGTGTCTCTTCAGTCAGTGTCTCTTGTGTCGGTGTCTCTTCAGTCAGTGTCTCTTGTGTCGGTGTCTCTTCAGTCAGTGTCTCTTGTGTCGGTGTCTCTTCAGTCAGTGTCTCTTGTGTCGGTGTCTCTTGTGTCGGTGGCTCTTGTGTTGGTGTCTCTTGTGTTGGTGTCTCTTGTGTCGGTGTCTCTTGTGTCTGTGTCTCTTCAGTCCATGTCTCTTGTGTCGGTGTCTCTTCAGTCCGTGTCTCTTGTGTCGGTGTCTCTTCAGTCGGTGTCTCTTCAGTCAGTGTCTCTTGTGTCGGTGTCTCTTCAGTCCGTGTCTCTTGTGTCGGTGTCTCTTCAGTCGGTGTCTCTTCAGTCAGTGTCTCTTCAGTCCGTGTCTCTTGTGTTGGTGTCTCTTGTGTCGGTGTCTCTTCAGTCAGTGTCTCTTGTGTCGGTGTCTCTTCAGTCAGTGTCTCTTGTGTCGGTGTCTCTTCAGTCAGTGTCTCTTGTGTCGGTGTCTCTTCAGTCCGTGTCTCTTGTGTCGGTGTCTCTTCAGTCAGTGTCTCTTGTGTCTCTTGTGTCGGTGTCTCTTGTGTCGGTGTCTCTTGTGTCGGTGTCTCTTGTGTCGGTGTCTCTTGTGTCGGTGTCTCTTCAGTCAGTGTCTCTTGTGTCGGTGTCTCTTCAGTCAGTGTCTCTTGTGTCGGTGTCTCTTGTGTCGGTGTCTCTTCAGTCAGTGTCTCTTGTGTCGGTGTCTCTTCAGTCAGTGTCTCTTGTGTCGGTGTCTCTTGTGTCGGTGGCTCTTGTGTTGGTGTCTCTTGTGTCGGTGTCTCTTGTGTCGGTGTCTCTTGTGTCTGTGTCTCTTCAGTCCGTGTCTCTTGTGTCGGTGTCTCTTCAGTCCGTGTCTCTTGTGTCGGTGTCTCTTCAGTCGGTGTCTCTTCAGTCAGTGTCTCTTGTGTCGGTGTCTCTTCAGTCCGTGTCTCTTGTGTCGGTGTCTCTTCAGTCGGTGTCTCTTCAGTCAGTGTCTCTTCAGTCCGTGTCTCTTGTGTTGGTGTCTCTTGTGTCGGTGTCTCTTCAGTCAGTGTCTCTTGTGTCGGTGTCTCTTCAGTCCGTGTCTCTTGTGTCGGTGTCTCTTCAGTCAGTGTCTCTTGTGTCTCTTGTGTCGGTGTCTCTTGTGTCGGTGTCTCTTGTGTCGGTGTCTCTTGTGTCGGTGTCTCTTGTGTCTCTTGTGTCGGTGTCTCTTCAGTCCGTGTCTCTTGTGTCGGTGTCTCTTGTGTCGGTGTCTCTTCAGTCCGTGTCTCTTGTGTCGGTGTCTCTTCAGTCCGTGTCTCTTGTGTCGGTGTCTCTTCAGTCGGTGTCTCTTCAGTCCGTGTCTCTTGTGTTGGTGTCTCTTGTGTCGGTGTCTCTTCAGTCAGTGTCTCTTGTGTCGGTGTCTCTTGTGTCGGTGTCTCTTCAGTCAGTGTCTCTTGTGTCGGTGTCTCTTCAGTCAGTGTCTCTTGTGTCGGTGTCTCTTCAGTCCGTGTCTCTTGTGTCGGTGTCTCTTCAGTCAGTGTCTCTTGTGTCTCTTGTGTCGGTGTCTCTTGTGTCGGTGTCTCTTGTGTCGGTGTCTCTTGTGTTGGTGTCTCTTATGTCGGTGTCTCTTGTGTTGGTGTCTCTTGTGTTGGTGTCTCTTGTGTCGGTGTCTCTTGTGTGGGTGTCTCTTGTGTCGGTGTCTCTTGTGTTGGTGTCTCTTGTGTCAGTGTCGCTTGTGTTGGTGTCTCTTCATTCAGTGTCTCTACTGTCAGTGTCTCTTGTGTCGGTGTCTCTTGTGTCTCTTGTGTTGGTGTCTCTTGTGTCTCTTGTGTTGGTGTCTCTTGTGTCTCTTGTGTCTCTTGTGTCGGTGTCTCTTGTGTCGGTGTCTCTTCAGTCCGTGTCTCTTGTGTCGGTGTCTCTTCAGTCAGTGTCTCTTGTGTCTCTTGTGTCGGTGTCTCTTGTGTCGGTGTCTCTTGTGTCTCTTGTGTCGGTGTCTCTTCAGTCCGTGTCTCTTGTGTCGGTGTCTCTTCAGTCGGTGTCTCTTCAGTCAGTGTCTCTTCAGTCCGTGTCTCTTGTGTCGGTGTCTCTTCAGTCAGTGTCTCTTGTGTCGGTGTCTCTTGTGTCGGTGTCTCTTCAGTCAGTGTCTCTTGTGTCGGTGTCTCTTCAGTCAGTGTCTCTTGTGTCGGTGTCTCTTCAGTCCGTGTCTCTTGTGTCGTGTCTCTTCAGTCAGTGTCTCTTGTGTCTCTTGTGTCGGTGTCTCTTGTGTCGGTGTCTCTTGTGTTGGTGTCTCTTGTGTTGGTGTCTCTTGTGTCGGTGTCTCTTGTGTCGGTGTCTCTTGTGTTGGTGTCTGTTAAGTCGGTGTCTCCTATTTTCTCTCTCTCTTTCTTCCTCCTCTCTTCCTACCTCACTTTCTCTGTATTTTCTATATCCCATCTTTATGCCTCCTATCTTTCTGTCTTTATATAAAGAATCCATCTTCCTCAAAGTAGCCTCTTCAATTACATTATTTATCTCACCCTTTTCACCTTGCTTTGCCCTTTTCACAAGATAGATAGGTTCAACACCAAGCGGTTTAAAGGATCAGTCATAGGAAATGACTAAAGTAAATGTGACAGTCACCCTGTAAAATACTACTTGAGTAAAAGTCTAAAAAGTATTTGGTTTTAAATATATTTAATTAAGTATCAAAAGTAAATGTAATTGCTAAAATATACTTAAGTATTAAAAGGAAAAGTATAAATCATTTCAAATTTTCTAATTTATGCAAAACAGACGGCTCCATTTTCTTGTGTTTTTATTTATGGATAGCTCGGGACACACTCCAACACTCAGACATCATTTACAAACGAAGCATTTGTGTTTAGTGAGTCCTCCAGATCAGAGACAGTGGGGAGGACCAAGGATGTTCTCTGTTTAGTGAGTCCTCCAGATCAGAGACAGTAGGGATGACCAGGGATGTTCTCTGTTTAGTGAGTCCTCCAGATCAGAGACAGTAGGGATACCCAGGGATATTCTCAGTTTAGTGAGTCCTCCAGATCAGAGACAGTAGGGATGACCAGGGATGTTCTCTGTTTAGTGAGTCCTCCAGATCAGAGGCAGTAGGGATGACCAGGGATGTTCTCTGTTTAGTGAGTCCTCCAGATCAGAGGCAGTGGGGAGGACCAGGGATGTTCTCTGTTTAGTGAGTCCTCCAGATCAGAGGCAGTAGGGATGACCAGGGATGTTCTCTGTTTAGTGAGTCCTCCAGATCAGAGGCAGTAGGGATGACCAGGGATGTTCTCTGTTTAGTGAGTCCTCCAGATCAGAGGCAGTGGGGAGGACCAGGGATGTTCTCTGTTTAGTGAGTCCTCCAGATCAGAGGCAGTAGGGATACCCAGGGATATTCTCAGTTTAGTGAGTCCTCCAGATCAGAGACAGTAGGGATGACCAGGGATGTTCTCTGTTTAGTGAGTCCTCCAGATCAGAGGCAGTAGGGATGACCAGGGATATTCTCTGTTTAGTGAGTCCTCTAGATCAGAGGCAGTAGGGATGACCAGGGATGTTCTCTGTTTAGTGAGTCCTCCAGATCAGAGGCAGTAGGGATGACCAGGGATGTTCTCTGTTTAGTGAGTCCTCCAGATCAGAGGCAGTAGGGATGACCAGGGATGTTCTCTGTTTAGTGAGTCCTCCAGATCAGAGGCAGTAGGGATGACCAGGGATGTTCTCTGTTTAGTGAGTCCTCCAGATCAGAGGCAGTAGGGATGACCAGGGATGTTCTCTGTTTAGTGAGTCCACCAGATCAGAGGCAGTAGGGATGACCAGGGATGTTCTCTGTTTAGTGAGTCCTCCATATCAGAGACAGTAGGGACGACCAGGGATGTTCTCTGTTTAGTGAGTCCTCCAGATCAGAGGCAGTAGGGATGACCAGGGATGTTCTCTGTTTAGTGAGTAGGGACGACCAGGGATATTCTCTGTTTAGTGAGTCCTCCAGATCAGAGACAGTAGGGACGACCTGGGATATTTTCAGTTCAGTGAGTCCTCCAGATCACAGACAGTAGGGAGGACCAGGGATGTACCGTTGATAAGTTTGTGAATTGGACCATTTTCCTGTCCTGCTGGCCAAAAAATGTAACAAGTACTTTTGGATGTCAGGGAAAATGTATGGATTAAAAAGTTAATTATATTCTTTAGGAATGTAGTGAAGTAAAAGTTGTATATAGATAATAAAGTAAAATATAAATAGTAAAGTACAGATAAACCCAAAAAACGACTTAAGTAGTACTTTAACGTATTTTGACTTAAGTACTTTGCACCCCTGGTATAAAGTAATATATAGTGCACAGTAATGTGAATAGCACAATGTTGACCCAGTTCAGATAGCCTGGATTACACTCTGTCAGGGAAGGGAGAGGGAAGATATATTTAGAGAGCTGCGAAATGCTTTAAAGGGGCATTTAGTGAAACTTAGCTCGAAAAATACATCCAAAAATCTCCTAGTAATATGCTGTTTACCAAATGAGTAGATAATGTAGGACTTAACTGTAACTTTGATTTATTTAATTTATTTAACCTTAACCTTTTTGTTTAACTAGTCCGTTAAGAACAAATCCATATTTACAATGACGGCCTACCAAAAGGCCTACCAAAAGGCCTACCAAAAGGCCTAACAAAAGGCCTACCAAAAGGCCTACCAAAAGGCCTACCAACAGGCCTACCAAAAGGCCTAACAAAAGGCCTACCAAAAGGCCTACCAAAAGGCCTACCAACAGGCCTACCAAAAGGCCTAACAAAAGGCCTACCAACAGGCATACCAAAAGGCCTACCAAAAGGACTACCAAAAGGCCTACCAAAAGGCCTCCTGCGGAGACGGGGGCCTGGGATTAAAATAAATAAATACTATATAAATATAGGACAGAACACACATCACGACAAGAGAGAACACAACACTACATAAAGAGAGACCTAAGACGACGACATAGCAAGGCAGCAACACATGACAACACAACATGGTAGCAGCGTGGTAGCAACACAACATAGTAGCAGCACAACATGACAACAACATGGTAGCAGCACAACATGACAACAACATGGTAGCAACACAACATAGTAGCAGCGTGGTAGAAACACAACGTGACAACAACATGGTAGCAACACAACATGACAACAACATGGTAGCAACACAACATAGTAGCAGCGTGGTAGAAACATTATTAGCCACAGACAACAGCACAAAGGGCAAGAAGGTAGAGACAACAATACATCAAGCCAAGCAGCCACAACGGTCAGTCAGAGTGTCCATGACTGAGTCTTTGAATGAAGAGATTGAGATAAAACTGTCCCGTTTGAGTGTTTGTTGCAGCTCGTTCCAGTCGCTAGCTGCAGCGAACTGAAAAGAGGAGCGACCCAGGGATGTGTGTGCTTTGGGGACCTTTAACAGAATGTGACTGGCAGAACGGGTGTTGTATGTGGAGGATGAGGGCTGCAGTAGATATCTCAGATAGAGGGGAGTGAGGCCTATGAGGGCTGCAAGAACAGGTGTTGTATGTGGAGGATGAGGGCTGCAGTAGATATCTCAGATAGAGGGGAGTGAGGCCTATGAGGGCTGCAGTAGATATCCCAGGTAGGGGGGAGTGAGGCCTATGAGGGCTGCAGTAGATATCTCAGATAGGGGGGAGTGAGGCCTAAGAGGGTTGCATAAATAAGCATCAACCAGTGGGTCTTGCGACGGATATACAGAGATGACCAGTTTACAGAGGAGTATAGAGTGCAGTGATGTGTCCTATAAGGAGCATTGGTGGCAAATCTGATGGCCGAATGGTAAAGAACATCTAGCCGATCGAGAGCACCCTTACCTGCCGATCTATATATTATGTCTCCGTAATCCAGCATGGGTAGGAAGGTCATCTGAATCAGGGTTAGTTTGGCAGCTGGGGTGAAAGAGGAGTGATTACCATAGAGGAAACCAAGTCTAGATTTAACCTTAGCCTGCAGCTTTGATATGTGCTGAGAGAAGGACAGTGTACCGTCTAGCCATACTCCCAAGTACTTGTATGAGGTGACTACCTCAAGCTCTAAACCCTCAGAGGTAGTAATCACACCTGTGGGGAGAGGGCATTCTTCTTACCAAACCACATGACCTTTGTGTTGGAGGTGTTCAGGACAAGGTTAAGGGCAGAGAAAGCTTTGTTGCAGAGAATTTAACACAAAATCCGTGGAGGGGCCAGCTGAGTATAAGACTGTATCGTCTGCATATAAATGGTTGAGACCTTCCTACTGCCTGAGCTATGTTGTTGATGTAAATTGAGAAGAGCGTGGGGCCTAGAATTGAGCCTTGTTCCCTTGGTGACAGACAGTGGCTGAGACAGCAGATTTTCTTACATTATACACTGCACTGTTTGAGAGAGGTAGTTAGCAAACCAGGCCAAAGAGCCCTCAGAGACACCAATACTCCTTAGCCGGCCCACAAGAATGGAATGGTCTACCGTATCAAAAGCTTTGGCCAAGTCAATAAAAATAGCAGCATAACATTGCTTAGAATCAAAGGGCAACGGTGACATCATTGAGGACCTTTAAGGGTGCAGTGACACATCCATAACCTGAGCGGAAACCAGATTGCATACCAGAGAGAATAATATAGACATCAAGAAAGACAGTCAATTGATTATTGTGATAAAAGTTGTGATAAACTTTTGATAAACAGAGCAAAATAGAAATAGGCCCATAACAGTTAGGATCAGCTTGATCTCCCCCTTTAAATAAAGGACGAACCGTGGCTGCCTTTCAAGCAATGGGAACCTCCCCAGAAAGGAGAGACAGGTTAAACAGGTTGGAGATAGGTGTGGCGATGATAGGGGCTGCAACCTTAAAGAAGAAAGGGTCTAAACCATCTGACCCAGATGTTTTTTTGGGGTCAAGTTTAAGGAGCTCCTTTAGCACCTCGGACTCAGTGACCGCCTGCAGGGAGAAACTTTGTAGCAGGGCAGGGGAAAAGAGGGAGGAGCATCAGGACTAGTAGCGTTAGAAGGGGTGGGAGATGAGGAAATGTTGGACGGGCAAGGAGGCATGGCTGAGTCAAATAGGAATCCTGACTTAATGAAGTGGTGATTAAAGAGCTCAGCCAGGTGCTTCTTGTCAGTAACAACCACATCATCAACATTAAGGGACATGGGCAGCTGTGAGAAGGAGGGTTTATTCTCCAGGTCTTTAACCGTTTTCCAGAACTTCTTGGGTTTAGACCCTAAGAGAGAGAACTGCTCCTGAAAGTAACTACCTTTGGTCTTCTGGGTAGCCTGAGGGCACTTATTTCTAATTTGCCTTAACGAGAGCCAGTCAGCCTGAGTATGCGTGTGCCGAGCCTTTCGCCAAATGCAATTCTTGAGGTGGAGTAACTCTGCAAGATCACGGTCAAACCAGGGGCTGAAACGTTTTTTTTCATTCTCATTTTCTTTATGGGGGCATAATAATAGAGGATCTTGTTCTGATAGAGAGGTACTGCTAGGGAAATACTTAAAGAAAGAAAAAAAGAGATAGAGAACATTAGTAGGAGGAGTGGAGGAGAGGAGGAGGGGAGGAGGCGAGGAGGGGAGGAGTGGAGGAGGGGAGGAGTGGAGAGAAGAGAAGAGAGGGAGGGAGGCTGTAGACTTGGTTGGCTGTGAGGAAGTCTCTAGGGGCGGAGCACGTATTTAAACGAGGAAATAGATTTAGACAGAGAAAGGAAGAGGAAGAGAGTCTGTAAAAGTTGGGAGCAGAGAGAGGAGCATGGGTATCTCTCGTCAAACCATAAAGCCTTCGCCTCGAAGAGCCAATAGCCTCAGCCGCGCCGGGACGCCACAAACACCCCGACACACCCGCCTCAATGCCGGACAGACGCGCATCACCACGCCCATACGGACCGTTCAGATCCGACCAATGCCGACGCGGACCACGCCCACACTCACACGCAGGCCCCAAACCCACGGCGCCCAGACGTTCGCAGCGCACACACACCTGATGCCGCCACACATCGCGGGGCGCAGGTTTTCACGGGAAGACAGGAGACCGAGTTTGCAGGCTCTCGCCACTGACCATCACACTGGCTGCTCTTTCTACTGCTATCTCTGCTACAGCTGTTACTGCTGCTGCCTCACCCTGCTCTCTTTCTCTCTCCTCCTCCTCCTCTCCCCTCCTCCCCGCACCATCACTCCCACTGCCTCTCACTCCTCCTCCTCCTCCTCCCTACCTGTTTCTCGAACTCCACCTCCCTCCCTCCCTTCCTCTCCATCCTACCCTCCTCCATCACCACCGGTTTCTCCCTTCTGTCCTGTACCTCCTTGTATCCTCCCCACTCATGATTCCTTCACTATCCTCCGCTCTTGCCCACCTCCCTGTCCCCTCAACCTATCATGTCCTCTCTCTCCAAACTCTCCTGTATTCCCCTCCACCTCTTCCCACCGCTCCACCCCCTCCTTTACTGCTACCCCTTCCACTCCTCCTTCTCCGCTCTCCTCCCCTCTCCCCCACCACCCTAACCTCTGCCACCCCCGGCCCTCGCCCTCCCATCGCTCTCTCCCCTCTCTGCTGCTCTGTCCTCCCAGCTTTGGGGATTCAGTAGGGGCTCTGTCCTCTGCTTCCACCCTGGATCCCATCCCCTCTGCTGGGCCGCTGGCCCGGCCACGCACCCTGCTACGCCAGCAGAGTCTCCAGCAGCCTCTCATCCACCCACCCGTCCCAAGCCTCCTCACCCACCTCCCACCCACCTCCTCCCAGAGCCTGGGTCAGATACACCAGGTTCCCCCACTAGGGCCCAGTCAGCCAGGGGGAGGCGTGGGCAGTGGGGGAGGATGTGGAGGAACGCAACGAGGCCCCAGGGGGGTGCGAGGGAGCCCGGCGGGGGCAGGCGCCTCACGGTACAGGGGAGGAGGAGGAAGAGGTAACCCTGGGTCCTGGGATCACATGATGGGCCAGTTGAAAAACAGAGGCCTGGATGCCAAGTCCTTCCTGTGAGTTTCTTATTTTCCTCTGTCTGGGTTGGTAACTGTCTCTGTCTGGGTTGGTAACTGTCTCTGGGTTGGTAACTGTCTCTGTCTGGGTTGGTAACTGTCTCTGGGTTGGTAACGGTCTCTGTCTGGGTTGGTAACTGGGTTGGTAACGGTCTCTGTCTGGGTTGGTAACTGTCTCTGTCTGGGTTGGTAACTGTCTCTGGGTTGGTAACTGTCTCTGTCTGGGTTGGTAACTGTCTCTGGGTTGGTAACTGTTTCTGTCTGGGTTGGTAACTGTCTCTGGGTTGGTAACTGTCTCTGTCTGGGTTGGTAACTGTCTCTGGGTTGGTAACGGTCTCTGTCTGGGTTGGTAACTGTCTCTGTCTGGGTTGGTAACTGGGTTGGTAACGGTCTCTGTCTGGGTTGGTAACGGCCTCTGTCTGGGTTGGTAACGGTCTCTGTCTGGGTTGGTAATGGTCTCTGTCTGGGTTGGTAACGGTCTCTGTCTGGGTTGGTAACTGTATCTGTCTGGGTTGGTAACTGTCTCTGTCTGGGTTGGTAACGGCCTCTGTCTGGGTTGGTAACTGTCTCTGGGTTGGTAACTGGGTTGGTAACGGTCTCTGTCTGGGTTGGTAACGGTCTCTGTCTGGGTTGGTAACGGTCTCTGTCTGGGTTGGTAACGGTCTCTGTCTGGGTTGGTAACTGTCTCTGTCTGGGTTGGTAACGGTCTCTGTCTGGGTTGGTAACGGTCTCTGTCTGGGTTGGTAACGGTCTCTGTCTGGGTTGGTAACTGTCTCTGTCTGGGTTGGTAACGGTCTCTGTCTGGGTTGGTAACGGTCTCTGTCTGGGTTGGTAACTGTCTCTGTCTGGGTTGGTAACGGTCTCTGTCTGGGTTGGTAACTGTCTCTGTCTGGGTTGGTAACTGTCTCTGGGTTGGTAACTTTCTCTGTCTGGATTGGTAACTGTCTCTGTCTGGGTTGGTTGTTAACTGGTAACCCTGGCCCGTGTCCCAAATGGAACCCTATTCCCTATATAGTGCACTACTTTAGACCAGAGCCCTATAGAACCATATTCCCTATAGAGTGCACTACTTTAGACCAGAGCCCTATAGAACCCTATTCCCTATATAGTGCACTACTTTAGACCAGAGCCCTATAGAACCCTATTCCCTGTATATAGTGCACTACTTTAGACCAGAGCCCTATAGAACCCTATTCCCTATATAGTGCACTACTTTAGATCTGGGCCCTATAGAACCCTATTCCCTATATAGTGCACTACTTTAGACCAGAGCCCTATAGAACCCTATTCCCTATATAGTGCACTACTTTAGACCAGAGCCCTATAGAACCCTATTCCCTGTATATAATACACTACTTTAGACCAGAGCACCATAGAACCCTATTCCCTATATAGTGCACTACTTTAGATCTGGGCCCTATAGAACCCTATTCCCTATATAGTGCAATACTTTAGACCAGAGCCCAATGGAACCCTATTCCCAATATAGTACACTACTTTAGACCAGAGCTCTATAGAACCCTATTCCATATATAGTACACTACTTTAGACCAGATCTCTATAGAACCCTATTCCCTATATAGTACACTACTTTAGACCAGAGCCCGATATAGTGCACTACTTTAGACCAGAGCCCGATATAGTGCACTACTTTTGACCAGAGCCCGATATAGTGCACTACTTTTGACCAGAGCCCGATATAGTGCACTACTTTTGACCAGAGCCCGATATAGTGCACTACTTTTGACCAGAGCCTTATGGCTCTAAATAAGGAATAGGGTTCAGCTTAGGATGCAGATATTGTCTCTGCTGTTGTCAATTCCTCCACTTTCTGAGTTGCTCTGCTCTCTATGAGATGTGATCCTCCTCTATTCAGCTCACTTCTTTAACACCACTCTCTGACACAAACCGTTTGTCTTTGTCTGGGTTGTCACATTTCTCAGTGTATAGCTGTTTCTTGCCTCTCTGGATATGGTACGGCTCTTCTTCTCCCTTTCCTTTCCTTGTAGTGATCTTTGACTGTCCGTTGTCATTTCCTCTCGCCTGTGATATGCACTGACAGTGTTTCAGGTGTTTACATGGTCTTGTTTTCTCTACATAGTGTTGGACTGGAGCTGATGGAAGGATGTTACATTACATCATGACAGGATACTGTGTGTGTGTGTGTGTGTGTGTGTGTGTGTGTGTGTGTACAATGTGACAGTTGTATACATATGTATAGAGTCTGAAACACCATCTAAGATTAAGTTATATATAGATGTTACTGTCCTGTCCAAACCTTTGACTGTTACTGTAGATGTTCAGGTCCTGATATAGAGTTCATGTCCTGATATAGGTGCTCATGTCCTGATATATAGTTCATGTCCTGATATATAGTTCATGTCCTGATATATAGTTCATGTCCTGATATAGATGATCATGTCCTGATATATAGTTCATGTCCTGATATAGAGTTCATGTCCTGATATATAGTTCATGTCCTGATATATAGTTCATGTCCTGATATATAGTTCATGTCCTGATATAGATGCTCATGTCCTGATATAGAGTTCATGTCCTGATATATAGTTCATGTCCTGATATAGAGTTCATGTCCTGATATATAGTTAATGCCCTGATATAGAGTTCATGTCCTGATATAGAGTTCATGTCCTGATATATAGTTCATGCCCTGATATAGAGTTCATGTCCTGATATAGAGTTCATGTCCTGATATATAGTTAATGCCCTGATATAGAGTTCATGTCCTGATATAGAGTTCATGTCCTGATATAGAGTTAATGTCCTGATATAGAGTTAATGTCCTGATATATAGTTCATGTCCTGATATAGAGTTCATGTCCTGATATAGAGTTCATGTCCTGATATAGAGTTAATGTCCTGATATATAGTTCATGTCCTGATATAGAGTTAATGTCCTGATATAGAGTTCATGTCCTGATATAGAGTTCATGTCCTGATATAGAGTTCATGTCCTGATATATAGTTCATGTCCTGATATATAGTTAATGTCCTGATATTTATGCTCATGTCCTGATATAGAGTTCATGTCCTGATATAGAGTTCATGTCCTGATATATAGTTCATGTCCTGATATAGAGTTCATGTCCTTATATATAGTTAATGCCCTGATATAGAGTTCATGTCCTGATATAGAGTTCATGTCCTGATATATAGTTCATGCCCTGATATAGAGTTCATGTCCTGATATAGAGTTCATGTCCTGATATATAGTTAATGCCCTGATATAGAGTTCATGTCCTGATATAGAGTTCATGTCCTGATATAGAGTTAATGTCCTGATATATAGTTCATGTCCTGATATATAGTTAATGTCCTAATATTTATGCTCATGTCCTGATATGGAGTTCATGTCCTGTTATATATTTCATGTCCTGATATATAGTTAATGTCCTGATATAGAGTTCATGTCCTGATATAGAGTTCATGTCCTGATATAGAGTGCATGTCCTGATATAGAGTTCATGTCCTGATATATAGTTAATGTCCTGATATAGAGTTCATGTCCTGATATATAGTTAATGTCCTGATATTTATGCTCATGTCCTGATATAGAGTTCATGTCCTGATATAGAGTTCATGTCCTGATATAGAGTTCATGTCCTGATATATAGTTCATGTCCTGATATATAGTTAATGTCCTGATATAGAGTTCATGTCCTGATATAGAGTTCATGTCCTGATATATAGTTAATGTCCTGATATAGAGTTCATGTCCTGATATAGAGTTCATGTCCTGATATATAGTTAATGTCCTGATATATAGTTAATGTCCTGATATAGAGTTCATGTCCTGATATAGAGTTCATGTCCTGATATATAGTTAATGTCCTGATATAGAGTTCATGTCCTGATATAGAGTTCATGTCCTGATATATAGTTAATGTCCTGATATAGAGTTCATGTCCTGATATAGAGTTCATGTCCTGATATATAGTTCATGTCCTGATATATAGTTAATGTCCTGATATAGAGTTCATGTCCTGATATAGAGTTCATGTCCTGATATATAGTTAATGTCCTGATATAGAGTTCATGTCCTGATATATAGTTAATGTCCTGATATTTATGCTCATGTCCTGATATAGAGTTCATGTCCTGATATAGAGTTCATGTCCTGATATAGAGTTCATGTCCTGATATATAGTTCATGTCCTGATATAGAGTTCATGTCCTGATATATAGTTCATGTCCTGATATAGAGTTCATGTCCTGATATAGAGTTCATGTCCTGATATAGAGTTCATGTCCTGATATAGAGGACCAGTCAAAAGTTTAGACACACCTGCTCATTCAAGGGTTTTTCTTTATTTTTACTATTTTGTACATTATAGAATAATAGTGAAGATATCAAAACTATGAAATAACACAAAGGGAATCATGTAGTAACCAAAAAAAGGTTAAACAAATCAAAATATAAAGTAGCCACCCTTTTTGCCTTGGTGACAGCTGTGCACAAACGGAAGACCAAAACGAACAAAAATGTCACAAAATGTCACAAAATGGCGGCAAAATATAGGCAGGAACTGTTTCGGATGGGAAACTGTAAGAGTCACCATCAATTCGTGGACATGTTTCTTCTGACACAAATGGCACTCTATTCCCTTGATAGTGCACTACTTTTGACCAGAGCCCATAGGGTGTAGTACACTATATAGGGCAAGGGGCAATCAACTCTGGTTTTCTGTTCTACCTGATAATTAATTGCACACACCTGGTGTCCCAGGTCTAAATCTAAATCAGTCCCTGATTAGAGGGGAATAACACCTGGTGTCCCAAGTCTAAATCAGTCCCTGATTAGAGGGGAATAACACCTGGTGTCCCAGGTCTAAATCAGTCCCTGATTAGAGGGGAATAACACCTGGTGTCCCAGGTCTAAATCAGTCCCTGATTAGAGGGGAATAACACCTGGTGTCCCAGGTCTAAATCAGTCCCTGATTAGAGGGGAATCACCCACCTGGTGTCCCAGGTCTAAATCAGTCCCTGATTAGAGGGGAATCACCCACCTGGTGTCCCAGGTCTAAATTAGGCCCTGATTAGAGGGGAATCACACACCTGGTGTCCCAGGTCTAAACCAGTCCCTGATTAGAGGGGAATCACACACCTGGTGGCCCAGGTCTAAACCAGTCCCTGATTAGAGGGGAATAACACCTGGTGTCCCAGGTCTAAATCAGTCCCTGATTAGAGGGGAATCACACACCTGGTGGCCCAGGTCTAAACCAGTCCCTGATTAGAGGGGAATAACACCTGGTGTCCCAAGTCTAAATCAGTCCCTGATTAGAGGGGAATAACACCTGGTGTCCCAGGTCTAAACCAGTCCCTGATTAGAGGGGAATCACACACCTGGTGGCCCAGGTCTAAACCAGTCCCTGATTAGAGGGGAATAACACCTGGTGTCCCAGGTCTAAATCAGGCCCTGATTAGAGGGGAATAACACCTGGTGTCCCAGGTCTAAATCAGGCCCTGATTAGAGGGGAATCACCCACCTGGTGTCCCAGGTCTAAATCAGTCCCTGATTAGAGGGGAATCACCCACCTGGTGTCCCAGGTCTAAATTAGGCCCCGATTAGAGGGGAATCACACACCTGGTGTCCCAGGTCTAAACCAGTCCCTGATTAGAGGGGAATCACACACCTGGTGGCCCAGGTCTAAACCAGTCCCTGATTAGAGGGGAATAACACCTGGTGTCCCAGGTCTAAATCAGTCCCTGATTAGAGGGGAATCACACACCTGGTGGCCCAGGTCTAAACCAGTCCCTGATTAGAGGGGAATAACACCTGGTGTCCCAAGTCTAAATCAGTCCCTGATTAGAGGGGAATAACACCTGGTGTCCCAGGTCTAAACCAGTCCCTGATTAGAGGGGAATCACACACCTGGTGGCCCAGGTCTAAACCAGTCCCTGATTAGAGGGGAATAACACCTGGTGTCCCAGGTCTAAATCAGGCCCTGATTAGAGGGGAATAACACCTGGTGTCCCAGGTCTAAATCAGGCCCTGATTAGAGGGGATTCACCCACCTGGTGTCCCAGGTCTAAATCAGTCCCTGATTAGAGGGGGATCAGAGAGAGAAGGAGAGGAGAGAGTAGCAGAGGAGAGAGAACGAGAAGGAGAGAGAGAAGGAAAAACAGAGGAGAGAGAGAGGAGGGAGAGAAGGAGAAGGAGAGAGAGAAGGAGGAAAAACAGAGAGGAGAGAGAGAGAGAGAGAGAAGGAGAAGGAGAGGAGAGAATAGCAGAGGAGAGAGAGGAGAAGGAGAAGGGAGCTGTTCGGAAATTTATGAATAATGACTAAACAATATTTACATTTAAATAGAACTGTAACTAATTAAACTCTACCCTGTTTTACAATATCTGATTAATAATGTTAGTTCCTAAGGAAGAGGTTATGTAGCATGGACAGGGGGTAATTGGAAATGATAACCATTGTGGAAGAAGGAATGTATGTGTGTGTGTCTAAAGTAAGCAAAGGGGATCATTAACCTATGTTTGAACCAACTCCCCTATAACTCTGTGCCGATCAAATAAGACAGCGAGAGCCCCTCCAGGATTTCCTTATCTGGAACTGTCTGCTAAGTGGTAATAAACTATGGTGAGACTTCAGGAGATAATCCAGATATAGTGTGTCAGGTATGTGTGCTAGTGTGTTGGAATTAAGCTTTGAACCTGGTTTGTCCTGGTCGAGAGGAGGAGAGACATTTTATAACCTATGACGTCATATTTGATATATAAACTGTTGTACAGGGTTCTATGAGCAGCACTCTCGAGAATAAATGCTATTGGCTAATTTTGATAGATTGGTCTCTGTCTATTTTATGCAAATGAGGATCTTACAAATTCTTAGAAACAGACAGAGTGATTTAAATTGGTTAATGAATATATATAGGAATTGTTAAATTCCTTCGACAGGAGTGGAGAGAGAGAAAGAGAGGAGTGAGAAGGAGAGGAGAGGAGAGGAGAGGAGAGGAGGAGAGGAGAGAGATGAGATGAGATGAGAGGAGAGGAGAGAGATGAGATGAGAGGAGAGGAGAGAGATGAGAGGAGAGGAGAGAGTAGCAGAGGAGAGAGTAGCAGAGGAGAGAGAGGAGAGTAGCAGAGGAGAGAGAGAGAGGAGAGTAGCAGAGGAGAGAGTAGCAGAGGAGAGAGTAGCAGAGGAGAGAGAGGAGAGGAGAGAGTAGCAGAGGAGAGAGTAGCAGAGGAGAGAGTAGCAGAGGAGAGAGAGGAGAGGAGAGAGGAGAGGAGAGAGTAGCAGAGGAGAGAGTAGCAGAGGAGAGAGTAGCAGAGGAGGAGGAGCAGAGAGAGAGAGAGAGCAGAGGAGAGAGTAGCAGAGGAGAGAGAGCAGAGGAGAGAGAGGAGAGAGAGAGGAGAGGAGAGAGTAGAGAGGAGAGAGTAGCAGAGGAGAGAGTAGCAGAGGAGAGAGTAGCAGAGGAGAGAGGAGCAGAGGAGAGAGAGGAGAGGAGAGAGGAGCAGAGAGAGGAGAGAGGAGAGGAGAGAGTAGCAGAGGAGAGAGTAGCAGAGGAGAGAGTAGCAGAGGAGAGAGTAGCAGAAGAGAGAGTAGAGAGGAGAGAGTAGCAGAGAGAGAGAGAGGAGAGAGAGGAGAGAGTAGAAGAGAGAGAGAGAGAGAGAGAGAGGAGAGAGAGAGCAGAGGAGAGAGAGTAGAGGAGAGAGTAGCAGAGGAGAGAGTAGCAGAGGAGAGAGAGAGAGGAGAGAGTAGCAGAGGAGAGAGAGCAGAGGAGAGAGTAGCAGAGGAGAGAGTAGCAGAGAGAGAGAGGAGAGGAGAGAGTAGCAGAGGAGAGAGTAGCAGAGGAGAGAGTAGCAGAGGAGAGAGTAGCAGAGGAGAGAGAGGAGAGGAGGAGAGAGGAGAGGAGAGAGTAGCAGAGGAGAGAGTAGCAGAGGAGAGAGTAGCAGAGGAGAGGAGAGAGAGAGAGGAGAGGAGAGAGTAGCAGAGGAGAGAGTAGCAGAGGAGAGAGTAGCAGAGGAGAGAGGAGAGGAGAGAGTAGCAGAGGAGAGAGAGGAGAGGAGAGAGAAGAGGAGAGAGGAGAGGAGAGAGTAGCAGAGGAGAGAGAGGAGAGGAGAGAGGAGAGGAGAGAGGAGAGGAGAGAGTAGCAGAGGAGAGGAGAGAGGAGGAGAGAGATGATTATGTGAGTCAACAACACTCATGTAATATAGCTAACTCCGCATGGTCTGTGTGTGTGTGTGTGTGTGTGTGTGTGTGTGTGTGTGTGTGTGTGTGTGTGTGTGTGTGTGTGTGTGTGTGTGTGTGTGTGTGTGTGTGTCCTACCCTGTCTACTTGCATGTCTGTGTATATATATAACTGGGTAGCTGTGTGTCAGGACATAGCATAGACGAACAAGAATTAAGCAACACTGTGTAGATTCATGATTGACACTGTTACTCTAACAATAGATTGATCCTAATAGCCAAAGAGGAGAGAGGGGGTAGAGAGGGAGGGATGGAGCAAGGGAGGGAGCCTTGCTATTGAGAAAGGCCGCCGTAGGCAGACCTGGCTCTCAAGAGAAGACAGGCTATGTGCACACTGCCCACAAAATGAGGTGGAAACTGAGCTGCACTTCCTAATCTCCCGCCCAATGTATGACCATATTAGAGACACATATTTCCCTCAGATTACACAGATCCACAAAGAATTTGAAAACAAATCCAATTTTGATAAACGCCCATATCTACTGGGTGAAATACCACAGTGTGACGTCACAGCAGCAAGATTTGTGACCTGTTGCCACGAGAAAAGGGCAACCAGTGAAGAACAAACACCATTGTAAATACAACCCATGTTTATGCTTATTTATTTTCCCTTGTTTTCTTTAACCATTTGTACTTTAATTAAATTTAAATTTAATTTAATTTGCACATTATTACAACCCCTGTATATATAAATAACATTTGAAATGTCTTTATTCTTTGGAAACTTTTGTGAGTGTAATGTCCACTGAAAGTTGTAACAAGAAAAATAAATCCGACAAACATTCATCATAAACGCTAAATTTGCCAAAGAAAAGGCAAAAGGAAACAAAAACCCATACGTAACGACCCATACCACTCTATAATATGGAATATAACGACCCATACCACTCTATAATATGGAATATAACGACCCATACCACTCTATAATATGGAATGTAACGACCCATACCACTCTATAATATGTAGTATAATGACCCATACTACTCTATAATATGGAATATAACGACCCATACCACTCTATAATATGGAATGTAACGACCCATACCACTCTATAATATGGAATATAACGACCCATACCACTCTATGATATGGAATGTAACGACCCATACCACTCTATAATATATAGTATAATGACCCTAATGACCCGTACCACTCTATAATATGGATTATAACGACCCATACCACTCTATAATATGGAATATAACGACCCATACCACTCTATAATATGGAGTATAACGACCCATACCACTCTATAATATGGAATATAACGACCCATACCACTCTATAATATGGAATATAACGACCCATACCACTCTATAATATATAGTATAATGACCCTAATGACCCATACCACTCTATAATATGGAATATAATGACCCATACCACTCTATAATATGGAATGTAACGACCCATACCACTCTATAATATGGAATATAACGACCCATACCTCTCTATAATATGGAATGTAACGACCCATACCACTCTATAATATGGAATATAACGACCCATACCACTCTATAATATGGAATATAACGACCCATACCACTCTATAATATATAGTATAATGACCCATACCACTCTATAATATGGAATATAATGACCCATACCACTCTATAATATGGAATATAACGACCCATACCACTCTATAATATGGAATATAACGACCCATACCACTCTATAATATGGAATATAATGACCCATACCACTCTATAATATGGAATATAATGACCCATACCACTCTATAATATATAGTATAATGACCCATACCACTCTATAATATGGAATATAACGACCCATACCACTCTATAATATGGAATATAACGACCCATACCACTCTATAATATGGAATGTAACGACCCATACCACTCTATAATATGGAATATAACGACCCATACCACTCTATAATATGGAGTATAACGACCCATACCACTCTATAATATGGAATATAACGACCCATACCACTCTATAATATGGAATATAACGACCCATACCACTCTATAATATGGAGTATAACGACCCATACCACTCTATAATATATAGTATAATGACCCATACCACTCTATAATATGGAATGTAACGACCCATACCACTCTATAATATATAGTATAATGACCCTAATGACCTATACCACTCTATAATATGGAATATAACGACCCATACCACTCTATAATATGGAGTATAACGACCCATACCACTCTATAATATGGAATGTAACGACCCATACCACTCTATAATATGGAATATAATGACCCTAATGACCCATACCACTCTATAATATGGAGTATAACGACCCATACCACTCTATAATATGGAGTATAACGACCCATACCACTCTATAATATGGAATGTAACGACCCATACCACTCTATAATATGGAGTATAACGACCCATACCACTCTATAATATATAGTATAATGACCCATACCACTCTATAATATGGAATATAACGACCCATACCACTCTATAATATGGAATATAACGACCCATACCACTCTATAATATGGAGTATAACGACCCATACCACTCTATAATATATAGTATAATGACCCATACCACTCTATAATATATAGTATAATGACCCATACCACTCTATAATATATAGTATAATGACCCATACCACTCTATAATATGGAATATAACGACCCATACCACTCTATAATATGGAATATAACGACCCATACCACTCTATAATATGGAGTATAATGACCCATACCACTCTATAATATGGAATATAACGACCCATACCACTCTATAATATGGAATATAACGACCCATACCACTCTATAATATGGAATATAACGACCCATACCACTCTATAATATGGAATATAACGACCCATACCACTCTATAATATGGAGTATAACGACCCATACCACTCTATAATATGGAATATAACGACCCATACCACTCTATAATATGGAATATAACGACCCATACCACTCTATAATATGGAGTATAACGACCCATACCACTCTATAATATATAGTATAATGACCCTAATGACCCATACCACTCTATAATATGGAATATAATGACCCATACCACTATAATATATAGTATAATGACCCTAATGACCCATACCACTCTATAATATGGAGTATAACGACCCATACCACTCTATAATATGGAATATAACGACCCATACCACTCTATAATATGGAATATAACGACCCATACCACTCTATAATATGGAGTATAACGACCCATACCACTCTATAATATGGAATATAATGACCCATACCACTCTATAATATATAGTATAATGACCCTAATGACCCATACCACTCTATAATATGGAATATAATGACCCATACCACTATAATATATAGTATAATGACCCTATTGACCCATACCACTCTATAATATGGAATATAATGACCCATACCACTATAATATATAGTATAATGACCCATGCCACTCTATAATATATAGTATAATGACCCTAATGACCCATACCACTCTATAATATGGAATATAATGACCCATACCACTATAATATATAGTATAATGACCCATACCACTCTATAATATGGAGTATAACGACCCATACCACTCTATAATATGGAATATAACGACCCATACCACTCTATAATATGGAATATAACGACCCATACCACTCTATAATATGGAATATAACGACCCATACCACTCTATAATATGGAATATAACGACCCATACCACTCTATAATATATAGTATAATGACCCATACCACTCTATAATATGGAGTATAACGACCCATACCACTCTATAATATGGAATATAACGACCCATACCACTCTATAATATGGAATATAACGACCCATACCACTCTATAATATGGAATATAACGACCCATACCACTCTATAATATGGAATATAATGACCCATACCACTCTATAATATGGAATATAACGACCCATACCACTACTCAATATGGAGTATAATGACCCATACCACTCTATAATATATAGTATAATGACCCATACCACTCTATAATATGGAATATAACGACCCATACCACTCTATAATATGGAATATAACGACCCATACCACTCTATAATATGGAGTATAACGACCCATACCACTCTATAATATATAGTATAATGACCCTAATGACCCATACCACTCTATAATATGGAATATAATGACCCATACCACTATAATATATAGTATAATGACCCTAATGACCCATACCACTCTATAATATGGAGTATAACGACCCATACCACTCTATAATATGGAATATAACGACCCATACCACTCTATAATATGGAATATAACGACCCATACCACTCTATAATATGGAGTATAACGACCCATACCACTCTATAATATGGAATATAATGACCCATACCACTCTATAATATATAGTATAATGACCCTAATGACCCATACCACTCTATAATATGGAATATAATGACCCATACCACTATAATATATAGTATAATGACCCTATTGACCCATACCACTCTATAATATGGAATATAATGACCCATACCACTATAATATATAGTATAATGACCCATGCCACTCTATAATATATAGTATAATGACCCTAATGACCCATACCACTCTATAATATGGAATATAATGACCCATACCACTATAATATATAGTATAATGACCCATACCACTCTATAATATGGAGTATAACGACCCATACCACTCTATAATATGGAATATAACGACCCATACCACTCTATAATATGGAATATAACGACCCATACCACTCTATAATATGGAATATAACGACCCATACCACTCTATAATATGGAATATAACGACCCATACCACTCTATAATATATAGTATAATGACCCATACCACTCTATAATATGGAGTATAACCACCCATACCACTCTATAATATGGAATATAACGACCCATACCACTCTATAATATGGAATATAACGACCCATACCACTCTATAATATGGAATATAACGACCCATACCACTCTATAATATGGAATATAATGACCCATACCACTCTATAATATGGAATATAACGACCCATACCACTACTCAATATGGAGTATAATGACCCATACCACTCTATAATATATAGTATAATGACCCATACCACTCTATAATATATAGTATAATGACCCATACCACTCTATAATATGGAATATAACGACCCATACCACTCTATAATATATAGTATAATGACCCTAATGACCCATACCACTCTATAATATGGAGTATAACGACCCTAATGACCCATACCACTCTATAATATGGAATATAAC
Organism: Oncorhynchus nerka; assembly: GCF_034236695.1. NCBI lineage: Eukaryota > Metazoa > Chordata > Actinopteri > Salmoniformes > Salmonidae > Oncorhynchus > Oncorhynchus nerka. The sequence goes on from NC_088404.1 coordinate 2,892,793, forward strand.
GACCCATACCACTCTATAATATGGAATATAACGACCCATACCACTACTCAATATGGAGTATAACGACCCTAATGACCCATACCACTCTATAATATGGAATGTAACGACCCATACCACTCTATAATATGGAGTATAACGACCCTAATGACCCATACCACTCTATAATATGGAATATAACGACCCATACCACTCTATAATATGGAATATAACGACCCATACCACTCTATAATATGGAGTATAACGACCCATACCACTCTATAATATGGAGTATAACGACCCATACCACTCTATAATATGGAATATAACGACCCATACCACTCTATAATATATAGTATAATGACCCATACCACTCTATAATATGGAATACAACGACCCATACCACTCTATAATATGGAATACAACGACCCATACCACTCTATAATATGGAATATAACGACCCATACCACTCTATAATATGGAATATAACGACCCATACCACTCTATAATATGGAGTATAACGACCCATACCACTCTATAATATGGAATATAACGACCCATACCACTCTATAATATGGAATGTAACGACCCATACCACTCTATAATATGGAATGTAACGACCCATACCACTCTATAATATGGAGTATAACGACCCATACCACTCTATAATATGGAATATAATGACCCATACCACTCTATAATATGGAGTATAACGACCCATACCACTCTATAATATATAGTATAACGACCCATACCACTCTATAATATGGAGTATAACGACCCATACCACTCTATAATATGGAGTATAACGACCCATACCACTCTATAATATGGAATGTAACGACCCATACCACTCTATAATATGGAATGTAACGACCCATACCACTCTATAATATGGAATGTAACGACCCATACCACTCTATAATATGGAATGTAACGACCCATACCACTCTATAATATGGAATGTAACGACCCATACCACTCTATAATATGGAATATAATGACCCATACCACTCTATAATATGGAATATAACGACCCATACCACTCTATAATATGGAATATAACGACCCATACCACTCTATAATATGGAATGTAACGACCCATACCACTCTATAATATGGAATGTAACGACCCATACCACTCTATAATATGGAATATAAGGACCCATACCACTCTATAATATGGAATGTAACGACCCATACCACTCTATAATATGGAATGTAACGACCCATACCACTCTATAATATGGAATATAACGACCCATACCACTCTATAATATATAGTATAATGACCCATACCACTCTATAATATGGAATGTAACGACCCATACCACTCTATAATATGGAATGTAACGACCCATACCACTCTATAATATGGAGTATAACGACCCATACCACTCTATAATATGGAATATAACGACCCATACCACTCTATAATATGGAATATAACGACCCTAATGACCCATACCACTCTATAATATGGAATATAACGACCCATACCACTCTATAATATGGAGTATAATGACCCTAATGACCCATACCACTCTATAATATGGAATATAATGACCCATACCACTCTATAATATATAGTATAATGACCCTAATGACCCATACCACTCTGTAATATGGAATATAACGACCCATACCACTCTATAATATATAGTATAATGACCCTAATGACCCATACCACTCTATAATATGGAGTATAATGACCCATACCACTCTATAATATGGAATATAACGACCCATACCACTCTATAATATATAGTATAATGACCCATACCACTCTATAATATGGAGTATAACGACCCATACCACTCTATAATATATAGTATAATGACCCATACCACTCTATAATATGGAATATAACGACCCATACCACTCTATAATATGGAGTATAATGACCCTAACGACCCATACCACTCTATAATATGGAATATAACGACCCATACCACTCTATAATATGGAGTATAACGACCCATACCACTCTATAATATGGAGTATAATGACCCATACCACTCTATAATATGGAATATAACGACCCATACCACTCTATAATATATAGTATAATGACCCATACCACTCTATAATATGGAATATAACGACCCATACCACTCTATAATATGGAGTATAACGACCCATACCACTCTATAATATATAGTATAATGACCCTAATGACCCATACCACTCTATAATATGGAATATAACGACCCATACCACTCTATAATATGGAGTATAACGACCCATACCACTCTATAATATATAGTATAATGACCCTAATGACCCATACCACTCTATAATATGGAATATAACGACCCATACCACTCTATAATATGGAGTATAACGACCCATACCACTCTATAATATATAGTATAATGACCCTAATGACCCATACCACTCTATAATATGGAATATAACGACCCATACCACTCTATAATATGGAGTATAACGACCCATACCACTCTATAATATGGAATATAACGACCCATACCACTCTATAATATGGAGTATAACGACCCATACCACTCTATAATATGGAATATAACGACCCATACCACTCTATAATATGGAGTATAACGACCCATACCACTCTATAATATGGAATATAACGACCCATACCACTACTCAATATGGAGTATAACGACCCTAATGACCCATACCACTCTATAATATGGAATATAACGACCCATACCACTCTATAATATGGAGTATAACGACCCATACCACTACTCAATATGGAGTATAACGACCCTAATGACCCATACCACTCTATAATATGGAATGTAACGACCCATACCACTCTATAATATGGAATATAATGACCCTAATGACCCATACCACTCTATAATATGGAGTATAACGACCCATACCACTCTATAATATGGAATATAAAGACCCATACCACTCTATAATATGGAGTATAACGACCCATACCACTCTATAATATGGAATATAACGACCCATACCACTCTATAATATGGAATATAACGACCCATACCACTCTATAATATGGAATATAATGACCCATACCACTCTATAATATGGAATATAATGACCCATACCACTACTCAATATGGAGTATAATGACCCTAATGACCCATACCACTCTATAATATGGAATATAACGACCCTAATGACCCATACCACTCTATAATATGGAATATAACGACCCATACCACTCTATAATATATAGTATAATGACCCTAACGACCCATACCACTCTATAATATGGAATATAACGACCCATACCACTCTATAATATGGAGTATAACGACCCATACCACTCTATAATATGGAATATAACGACCCATACCACTCTATAATATGGAGTATAACGACCCATACCACTCTATAATATATAGTATAATGACCCATACCACTCTATAATATGGAATATAACGACCCATACCACTCTATAATATGGAATATAACGACCCATACCACTCTATAATATGGAATATAACGACCCATACCACTCTATAATATGGAATGTAACGACCCATACCACTCTATAATATGGAGTATAACGACCCATACCACTCTATAATATGGAGTATAACGACCCATACCACTCTATAATATGGAATATAACGACCCATACCATTCTATAATATGGAATATAATGACCCATACCACTATAATATGGAATATAACGACCCATACCACTCTATAATATGGAATGTAACGACCCATACCACTCTATAATATGGAGTATAATGACCCTAATGACCCATACCACTCTATAATATGGAATGTAACGACCCATACCACTCTATAATATGGAATATAACGACCCATACCACTCTATAATATGGAGTATAACGACCCATACCACTCTATAATATGGAATATAACAACCCATACCACTCTATAATATGGAGTATAACGACCCATACCACTCTATAATATATAGTATAATGACCCATACCACTCTATAATATGGAATATAACGACCCATACCACTCTATAATATGGAGTATAACGACAATAATGACACATACCACTATATAATATGGAGTATAACGACCCATACCACTCTATAATATATAGTATAATGACCCATACCACTCTATAATATGGAATATAACGACCCATACCACTCTATAATATGGAATATAACGACCCATACCACTCTATAATATGGAGTATAACGACCCATACCACTCTATAATATGGAGTATAACGACCCATACCACTCTATAATATGGAATATAACGACCCATACCACTCTATAATATGGAATGTAACGACCCATACCACTCTATAATATGGAATGTAACGACCCATACCACTCTATAATATGGAATGTAACGACCCATACCACTCTATAATATGGAATATAACGACCCATACCACTCTATAATATGGAATGTAACCACCCATACCACTCTATAATATGGAATGTAACGACCCATACCACTCTATAATATGGAATATAACGACCCATACCACTCTATAATATATAGTATAATGACCCATACCACTCTATAATATGGAATGTAACGACCCATACCACTCTATAATATGGAATGTAACGACCCATACCACTCTATAATATGGAGTATAACGACCCATACCACTCTATAATATGGAATATAACGACCCATACCACTCTATAATATGGAATATAATGACCCTAATGACCCATACCACTCTATAATATGGAATGTAACGACCCATACCACTCTATAATATGGAATGTAACGACCCATACCACTCTATAATATGGAATATAACGACCCATACCACTCTATAATATGGAATGTAACGACCCATACCACTCTATAATATGGAATGTAACGACCCATACCACTCTATAATATGGAATATAACGACCCATACCACTCTATAATATATAGTATAATGACCCATACCACTCTATAATATGGAATGTAACGACCCATACCACTCTATAATATGGAATGTAACGACCCATACCACTCTATAATATGGAGTATAACGACCCATACCACTCTATAATATGGAATATAACGACCCATACCACTCTATAATATGGAATATAACGACCCTAATGACCCATACCACTCTATAATATGGAATATAACGACCCATACCACTCTATAATATGGAGTATAATGACCCTAATGACCCATACCACTCTATAATATGGAATATAATGACCCATACCACTCTATAATATATAGTATAATGACCCTAATGACCCATACCACTCTGTAATATGGAATATAACGACCCATACCACTCTATAATATATAGTATAATGACCCTAATGACCCATACCACTCTATAATATGGAGTATAATGACCCATACCACTCTATAATATGGAATATAACGACCCATACCACTCTATAATATATAGTATAATGACCCATACCACTCTATAATATGGAGTATAACGACCCATACCACTCTATAATATATAGTATAATGACCCATACCACTCTATAATATGGAATATAACGACCCATACCACTCTATAATATGGAATATAACGACCCATACCACTCTATAATATGGAGTATAATGACCCATACCACTCTATAATATATAGTATAATGACCCATACCACTCTATAATATGGAATATAACGACCCATACCACTCTATAATATGGAGTATAACGACCCATACCACTCTATAATATATAGTATAATGACCCTAATGACCCATACCACTCTATAATATGGAATATAACGACCCATACCACTCTATAATATGGAGTATAACGACCCATACCACTCTATAATATATAGTATAATGACCCTAATGACCCATACCACTCTATAATATGGAATATAACGACCCATACCACTCTATAATATGGAGTATAACGACCCATACCACTCTATAATATGGAATATAACGACCCATACCACTCTATAATATGGAGTATAACGACCCATACCACTCTATAATATGGAATATAACGACCCATACCACTCTATAATATGGAATATAACGACCCATACCACTCTATAATATGGAGTATAACGACCCATACCACTCTATAATATGGAATATAACGACCCATACCACTCTATAATATGGAGTATAACGACCCATACCACTCTATAATATGGAATATAACGACCCATACCACTACTCAATATGGAGTATAACGACCCTAATGACCCATACCACTCTATAATATGGAATATAACGACCCATACCACTCTATAATATGGAGTATAACGACCCATACCACTACTCAATATGGAGTATAACGACCCTAATGACCCATACCACTCTATAATATGGAATGTAACGACCCATACCACTCTATAATATGGAGTATAATGACCCTAATGACCCATACCACTCTATAATATGGAATGTAACGACCCATACCACTCTATAATATGGAATATAACGACCCATACCACTCTATAATATGGAGTATAACGACCCATACCACTCTATAATATGGAATATAACGACCCATACCACTCTATAATATGGAGTATAACGACCCATACCACTCTATAATATATAGTATAATGACCCATACCACTCTATAATATGGAATATAACGACCCATACCACTCTATAATATGGAGTATAACGACCCTAATGACCCATACCACTCTATAATATGGAGTATAACGACCCATACCACTCTATAATATATAGTATAATGACCCATACCACTCTATAATATGGAATATAACGACCCATACCACTCTATAATATGGAATGTAACGACCCATACCACTCTATAATATGGAGTATAACGACCCATACCACTCTATAATATGGAATATAACGACCCATACCACTCTATAATATGGAATGTAACGACCCATACCACTCTATAATATGGAATGTAACGACCCATACCACTCTATAATATGGAATGTAACGACCCATACCACTCTATAATATGGAATATAACGACCCATACCACTCTATAATATGGAATGTAACGACCCATACCACTCTATAATATGGAATGTAACGACCCATACCACTCTATAATATGGAATATAACGACCCATACCACTCTATAATATATAGTATAATGACCCATACCACTCTATAATATGGAATGTAACGACCCATACCACTCTATAATATGGAATGTAACGACCCATACCACTCTATAATATGGAGTATAACGACCCATACCACTCTATAATATGGAATATAACGACCCATACCACTCTATAATATGGAATATAATGACCCTAATGACCCATACCACTCTATAATATGGAATATAACGACCCATACCACTCTATAATATGGAGTATAATGACCCTAATGACCCATACCACTCTATAATATGGAATATAATGACCCATACCACTCTATAATATATAGTATAATGACCCATACCACTTTGTAATATGGAATATAACGACCCATACCACTCTATAATATATAGTATAATGACCCTAATGACCCATACCACTCTATAATATGGAGTATAATGACCCATACCACTCTATAATATGGAATATAACGACCCATACCACTCTATAATATGGAATATAACGACCCATACCACTCTATAATATGGAATATAACGACCCTAATGACCCATACCACTCTATAATATGGAATATAACGACCCATACCACTCTATAATATGGAGTATAACGACCCATACCACTCTATAATATATAGTATAATGACCCTAATGACCCATACCACTCTATAATATGGAATATAACGACCCATACCACTCTATAATATGGAGTATAACGACCCATACCACTCTATAATATGGAATATAACGACCCATACCACTCTATAATATGGAATATAACGACCCATACCACTCTATAATATGGAGTATAACGACCCATACCACTCTATAATATGGAATATAACGACCCATACCACTCTATAATATGGAGTATAACGACCCATACCACTCTATAATATGGAATATAACGACCCATACCACTACTCAATATGGAGTATAACGACCCTAATGACCCATACCACTCTATAATATGGAATATAACGACCCATACCACTCTATAATATGGAGTATAACGACCCATACCACTACTCAATATGGAGTATAACGACCCTAATGACCCATACCACTCTATAATATGGAATATAACGACCCATACCACTCTATAATATGGAATATAACGACCCATACCACTCTATAATATGGAATATTATAATACCCGTACTTCCGGGTTGGAGCGAGCGGTCGCATCTGCACTCGGTCCGCAGGTAGTATTACATTTCATTACATTTCATTACATTTCATTATAGTACAACGGTTTGATTTGTCTAATCTTATCAATTTCTTCTTAGCTAGCTACACAGCCGTCTTTGTATCTTAGATAATTGCGTAATTATCGTATTTCGTCGTCCTAACGCAGTCTACACTGCCCTGCAGCTAGCCAGCTAGCTAACGTCCACCGTTAGCTAGTCCACCGTCTACCGATTAGCAGCACAACTATTACACTCAACTGAACGACTTGATTAGTGTAGTGTTAGCTAGCTACATAGTTGTCTTTGCTGTCTTCGTACCCAAGATAATTGTGTAGTTTAGAGTGTGTAGTTTTATGTCGTCCTTAACATAGGAGACTCTGCTAGCTAGCCAACAGCTAGCCAACGTCTACCGAACAGAACTTCTGCACTCAACAATCCGGTCGCATTTCGCTTCGCTCCACAGGTAGTATCACATTTTTCATTTCATTTCATTACAGTACAACGGCTTGATTTGTTTGATCGTAGCTAGCTACATAGCTAGCTACACAGCCGTCTTTGTATCAAAGATAATTGTGTAGTCTAGAGCGATTTCCTAGGTTAGTTAGCCAGCTATTGTCGTTCTTTTAACGCAACGTAACGTAATCAACACTGCTAGCTAGCCAGCTAGCCCCGAATAGCAGCACAGTAGAAACTATTACACTCAACGCAACGACTTGATTAGTGTAGTGTCAACAACGCAGCCAATGCCAACTAGCCTACTTAGTCAACAACGCAGCCTCTGCCAGCTAGCCTACTTCAGCAGTACTGTATCATTTTAATCATTTTAGTCAATAAGATTCTTGCTACGTAAGCTTAACTCTCTGAACACTCGTGACGTGTAGTCCACTTGTCATTCCAATCTCCTTTGCATTAGCGTAGCCTCTTGTGTAGCCTGTCAACTATGTGTCTGTCTATCCCTGTTCTCTCCTCTCTGCACAGACCATACAAACGCTCCACACCGCGTGGCCGCGGCCACCCTAATCTGGTGGTCCCAGCGCGCACGACCCACGTGGAGTTCCAGGTCTCCGGTAGCCTCTGGAACTGCCGATCTGCGGCCAACAAGGCAGAGTTCATCTCCGCCTATGTCTCCCTCCAGTCCCTCGACTTCTTGGCACTGACGGAAACATGGATCACCACAGACAACACTGCTACTCCTACTGCTCTCTCTTCGTCTGCCCACGTGTTCTCGCACACCCCGAGAGCTTCTGGTCAGCGGGGTGGTGGCACCGGGATCCTCATCTCTCCCAAGTGGTCATTCTCTCTTTTCCCCTTACCCATCTGTCTATCGCCTCCTTTGAATTCCATGCTGTCACAGTTACCAGCCCTTTCAAGCTTAACATCCTTATCATTTATCGCCCTCCAGGTTCCTCGGAGAGTTCATCAATGAGCTTGATGCCTTGATAAGCTCCTTTCCTGAGGACGGCTCACCTCTCACAGTTCTGGGCGACTTTAACCTCCCCACGCCTACCTTTGACTCATTCTCTCTGCCTCCTTCTTTCCACTCCTCTCCTCTTTTGACCTCACCTCTCACCTTCCCCCTACTCACAAGGCAGGAAATACGCTCGACCTCATCTTTACTAGATGCTGTTCTTCCACTAACCTCGTTGCAACTCCCCTCCAAGTCTCCGACCACTACCTTGTATCCTTTTCCCTCTCGCTCTCATCCAACACTTCCCACACTGCCCCTACTCGGATGGTATCGCGCCGTCCCAACCTTCGCTCTCTCCCCCGCTACTCTCTCCTCTTCCATCCTATCATCTCTTCCCTCTGCTCAAACCTTCTCCAACCTATCTCCTGATTCTGCCTCCTCAACCCTCCTCTCCTCCCTTTCTGCATCCTTTGACTCTCTATGTCCCCTATCCTCCAGGCCGGCTCGGTCCTCCCCTCCCGCTCCGTGGCTCGACGACTCATTGCGAGCTCACAGAACAGGGCTCCGGGCAGCCGAGCGGAAATGGAGGAAAACTCGCCTCCCTGCGGACCTGACATCCTTTCACTCCCTCCTCTCTACATTTTCCTCTTCTCTCTCTGCTGCTAAAGCCACTTTCTACCACTCTAAATTCCAGCATCTGCCTCTAACCCTAGGAAGCTCTTTGCAACCTTCTCCTCCCTCCTGAATCCTCCTCCCCCCTCCTCCCTCTCTGCAGATGACTTCGTCAACCATTTTGAAAAGAAGGTCGACGACATCCGATCCTCGTTTGCTAAGTCAAACGACACCGCTGGTTCTGCTCACACTGCCCTACCCTGTGCTCTGACCTCTTTCTCCCCTCTCTCTCCAGATGAAATCTCGCGTCTTGTGACGGCCGGCCGCCCTACAACCTGCCCGCTTGACCCTATCCCCTCCTCTCTTCTCCAGACCATTTCCGGAGACCTCCTCCCTTACCTCACCTCGCTCATCAACTCATCCCTGACCGCTGGCTACGTCCCTTCCGTCTTCAAGAGAGCGAGAGTTGCACCCCTTCTGAAAAAACCTACACTCGATCCCTCCGATGTCAACAACTACAGACCAGTATCCCTTCTTTCTTTTCTCTCCAAAACTCTTGAACGTGCCGTCCTTGGTCAGCTCTCCCGCTATCTCTCTCAGAATGACCTTCTTGATCCAAATCAGTCAGGTTTCAAGACTAGTCATTCAACTGAGACTGCTCTTCTCTGTATCACGGAGGCGCTCCGCACTGCTAAAGCTAACTCTCTCTCCTCTGCTCTCATCCTTCTAGACCTATCGGCTGCCTTCGATACTGTGAACCATCAGATCCTCCTCTCCACCCTCTCCGAGTTGGGCATCTCCGGCGCGGCCCACGCTTGATTGCGTCCTACCTGACAGGTCGCTCCTACCAGGTGGCGTGGCGAGAATCCGTCTCCACACCACGTGCTCTCACCACTGGTGTCCCCAGGACTCTGTTCTAGGCCCTCTCCTATTCTCGCTATACACCAAGTCACTTGGCTCTGTCATAACCTCACATGGTCTCTCCTATCATTGCTATGCAGACGACACACAATTAATCTTCTCCTTTCCCCCTTCTGATGACCAGGTGGCGAATCGCATCTCTGCATGTCTGGCAGACATATCCGTGTGGATGACGGATCACCACCTCAAGCTGAACCTCGGCAAGACGGAGCTGCTCTTCCTCCCGGGAAGGACTGCCCGTTCCATGATCTCGCCATCACGGTTGACAACTCCATTGTGTCCTCCTCCCAGAGCGCTAAGAACCTTGGCGTGATCCTGGACAACACCCTGTCGTTCTCAACTAACATCAAGGCGGTGGCCCGTTCCTGTAGGTTCATGCTCTACAACATCCGCAGAGTACGACCCTGCCTCACACAGGAAGCGGCGCAGGTCCTAATCCAGGCACTTGTCATCTCCCGTCTGGATTACTGCAACTCGCTGTTGGCTGGGCTCCCTGCCTGTGCCATTAAACCCTACAACTCATCCAGAACGCCGCAGCCCGTCTGGTGTTCAACCTTCCCAAGTTCTCTCACGTCACCCCGCTCCTCCGCTCCCTCCAATGGCTTCCAGTTGAAGCTCGCATCCGCTACAAGACCATGGTGCTTGCCTACGGAGCTGTGAGGGGAACGGCACCTCAGTACCTCCAGGCTCTGATCAGGCCCTACACCCAAACAAGGGCACTGCGTTCATCCACCTCTGGCCTGCTCGCCTCCCTACCACTGAGGAAGTACAGTTCCCGCTCAGCCCAGTCAAAACTGTTCGCTGCTCTGGCCCCCCAATGGTGGAACAAACTCCCTCACGACGCCAGGACAGCGGAGTCAATCACCACCTTCCGGAGACACCTGAAACCCCACCTCTTTAAGGAATACCTAGGATAGGATAAAGTAATCCCTCTCACCCCCTCCCCTGAAAAGATTTAGATGCACTACTGTTCCACTGGAGGTCATAAGGTGAATGCACCAATTTGTAAGTCGCTCTGGATAAGAGCGTCTGCTAAATGACTTAAATGTAAATGTAAATGTAAATGAATATAACGACCCATACCACTCTATAATATGGAATATAATGACCCATACCACTCTATAATATGGAATATAATGACCCATACCACTACTCAATATGGAGTATAATGACCCTAATGACCCATACCACTCTATAATATGGAATATAACGACCCTAATGACCCATACCACTCTATAATATGGAATATAACGACCCATACCACTCTATAATATATAGTATAATGACCCTAACGACCCATACCACTCTATAATATGGAATATAACGACCCATACCATTCTATAATATGGAGTATAACGACCCATACCACTCTATAATATGGAATATAACGACCCATACCACTCTATAATATGGAGTATAACGACCCATACCACTCTATAATATATAGTATAATGACCCATACCACTCTATAATATGGAATATAACGACCCATACCACTCTATAATATGGAATATAACGACCCATACCACTCTATAATATGGAATATAACGACCCATACCACTCTATAATATGGAGTATAACGACCCATACCACTCTATAATATGGAGTATAACGACCCATACCACTCTATAATATGGAATATAACGACCCATACCACTCTATAATATGGAATATAACGACCCATACCACTCTATAATATGGAGTATAACGACCCATACCACTCTATAATATATAGTATAATGACCCTAATGACCCATACCACTCTATAATATGGAATATAACGACCCATACCACTCTATAATATGGAGTATAACGACCCATACCACTCTATAATATGGAATATAACGACCCATACCACTCTATAATATGGAGTATAACGACCCATACCACTCTATAATATGGAATATAACGACCCATACCACTCTATAATATGGAATATAACGACCCATACCACTCTATAATATGGAGTATAACGACCCATACCACTCTATAATATGGAATATAACGACCCATACCACTACTCAATATGGAGTATAACGACCCTAATGACCCATACCACTCTATAATATGGAATATAACGACCCATACCACTCTATAATATGGAGTATAACGACCCATACCACTACTCAATATGGAGTATAACGACCCTAATGACCCATACCACTCTATAATATGGAATGTAACGACCCATACCACTCTATAATATGGAGTATAATGACCCTAATGACCCATACCACTCTATAATATGGAATGTAACGACCCATACCACTCTATAATATGGAATATAACGACCCATACCACTCTATAATATGGAGTATAACGACCCATACCACTCTATAATATGGAATATAACGACCCATACCACTCTATAATATGGAGTATAACGACCCATACCACTCTATAATATATAGTATAATGACCCATACCACTCTATAATATGGAATATAACGACCCATACCACTCTATAATATGGAGTATAACGACCCTAATGACCCATACCACTCTATAATATGGAGTATAATGACCCATACCACTCTATAATATGGAATATAACGACCCATACCACTCTATAATATGGAGTATAACGACCCATACCACTCTATAATATGGAGTATAACGACCCATACCACTCTATAATATGGAATATAACGACCCATACCACTCTATAATATGGAATGTAACGACCCATACCACTCTATAATATGGAATGTAACGACCCATACCACTCTATAATATGGAATGTAACGACCCATACCACTCTATAATATGGAATATAACGACCCATACCACTCTATAATATGGAATGTAACGACCCATACCACTCTATAATATGGAATGTAACGACCCATACCACTCTATAATATGGAATATAACGACCCATACCACTCTATAATATATAGTATAATGACCCATACCACTCTATAATATGGAATGTAACGACCCATACCACTCTATAATATGGAATGTAACGACCCATACCACTCTATAATATGGAGTATAACGACCCATACCACTCTATAATATGGAATATAACGACCCATACCACTACTCAATATGGAGTATAACGACCCTAATGACCCATACCACTCTATAATATGGAATATAACGACCCATACCACTCTATAATATGGAGTATAACGACCCATACCACTACTCAATATGGAGTATAACGACCCTAATGACCCATACCACTCTATAATATGGAATGTAACGACCCATACCACTCTATAATATGGAGTATAATGACCCTAATGACCCATACCACTCTATAATATGGAATGTAACGACCCATACCACTCTATAATATGGAATATAACGACCCATACCACTCTATAATATGGAGTATAACGACCCATACCACTCTATAATATGGAATATAATGACCCATACCACTCTATAATATGGAGTATAACGACCCATACCACTCTATAATATATAGTATAATGACCCATACCACTCTATAATATGGAATATAACGACCCATACCACTCTATAATATGGAGTATAACGACCCTAATGACCCATACCACTCTATAATATGGAGTATAATGACCCATACCACTCTATAATATGGAATATAACGACCCATACCACTCTATAATATGGAGTATAACGACCCATACCACTCTATAATATGGAGTATAACGACCCATACCACTCTATAATATGGAATATAACGACCCATACCACTCTATAATATGGAATGTAACGACCCATACCACTCTATAATATGGAATGTAACGACCCATACCACTCTATAATATGGAATGTAACGACCCATACCACTCTATAATATGGAATATAACGACCCATACCACTCTATAATATGGAATGTAACGACCCATACCACTCTATAATATGGAATGTAACGACCCATACCACTCTATAATATGGAATATAACGACCCATACCACTCTATAATATATAGTATAATGACCCATACCACTCTATAATATGGAATGTAACGACCCATACCACTCTATAATATGGAATGTAACGACCCATACCACTCTATAATATGGAGTATAACGACCCATACCACTCTATAATATGGAATATAACGACCCATACCACTCTATAATATGGAATATAATGACCCTAATGACCCATACCACTCTATAATATGGAATATAACGACCCATACCACTCTATAATATGGAGTATAATGACCCTAATGACCCATACCACTCTATAATATGGAATATAATGACCCATACCACTCTATAATATATAGTATAATGACCCATACCACTTTGTAATATGGAATATAACGACCCATACCACTCTATAATATATAGTATAATGACCCTAATGACCCATACCACTCTATAATATGGAGTATAAAGACCCATACCACTCTATAATATGGAATATAACGACCCATACCACTCTATAATATGGAATATAACGACCCATACCACTCTATAATATGGAATATAACGACCCTAATGACCCATACCACTCTATAATATGGAATATAACGACCCATACCACTCTATAATATGGAGTATAACGACCCATACCACTCTATAATATATAGTATAATGACCCTAATGACCCATACCACTCTATAATATGGAATATAACGACCCATACCACTCTATAATATGGAGTATAACGACCCATACCACTCTATAATATGGAATATAACGACCCATACCACTCTATAATATGGAATATAACGACCCATACCACTCTATAATATGGAGTATAACGACCCATACCACTCTATAATATGGAATATAACGACCCATACCACTCTATAATATGGAGTATAACGACCCATACCACTCTATAATATGGAATATAACGACCCATACCACTACTCAATATGGAGTATAACGACCCTAATGACCCATACCACTCTATAATATGGAATATAACGACCCATACCACTCTATAATATGGAGTATAACGACCCATACCACTACTCAATATGGAGTATAACGACCCTAATGACCCATACCACTCTATAATATGGAATATAACGACCCATACCACTCTATAATATGGAATATAACGACCCATACCACTCTATAATATGGAATATAACGACCCATACCACTCTATAATATGGAATATAATGACCCATACCACTCTATAATATGGAATATAATGACCCATACCACTACTCAATATGGAGTATAATGACCCTAATGACCCATACCACTCTATAATATGGAATATAACGACCCTAATGACCCATACCACTCTATAATATGGAATATAACGACCCATACCACTCTATAATATATAGTATAATGACCCTAACGACCCATACCACTCTATAATATGGAATATAACGACCCATACCACTCTATAATATGGAGTATAACGACCCATACCACTCTATAATATGGAATATAACGACCCATACCACTCTATAATATGGAGTATAACGACCCATACCACTCTATAATATATAGTATAATGACCCATACCACTCTATAATATGGAATATAACGACCCATACCACTCTATAATATGGAATATAACGACCCATACCACTCTATAATATGGAATATAACGACCCATACCACTCTATAATATGGAATATAACGACCCATACCACTCTATAATATGGAGTATAACGACCCATACCACTCTATAATATGGAGTATAACGACCCATACCACTCTATAATATGGAATATAACGACCCATACCACTCTATAATATGGAATATAACGACCCATACCACTCTATAATATATAGTATAACGACCCATACCACTCTATAATATGGAATATAACGACCCATACCACTCTATAATATGGAATATAACGACCCATACCACTCTATAATATGGATTATAACGACCCATACCACTCTATAATATATAGTATAACGACCCATACCACTCTATAATATGGAGTATAACGACCCATACCACTCTATAATATATAGTATAACGACCCATACCACTCTATAATATGGAATATAACGACCCATACCACTCTATAATATGGAGTATAACGACCCATACCACTCTATAATATGGAATATAACGACCCATACCACTCTATAATATGGAATATAACGACCCATACCACTCTATAATATGGATTATAACGACCCATACCACTCTATAATATATAGTATAACGACCCATACCACTCTATAATATGGAGTATAACGACCCATACCACTCTATAATATATAGTATAACGACCCATACCACTCTATAATATGGAATATAACGACCCATACCACTCTATAATATGGAATGTAACGACCCTAATGACCCATACCACTCTATAATATGGAATGTAACGACCCATACCACTCTATAATATGGAATATAATGACCCATACCACTCTATAATATGGAATATAACGACACATACCACTCTATAATATGGAATATAACGACCCATACCACTCTATAATATATAGTATAATGACCCATACCACTCTATAATATGGAGTATAACGACCCATACCACTCTATAATATATAGTATAATGACCCATACCACTCTATAATATGGAGTATAACGACCCATACCACTCTATAATATGGAATATAACGACCCATACCACTCTATAATATGGAATGTAACGACCCATACCACTCTATAATATGGAATATAACGACCCATACCACTCTATAATATGGAATGTAACGACCCATACCACTCTATAATATGGAATGTAACGACCCATACCACTCTATAATATGGAGTATAATGACCCATACCACTCTATAATATATAGTATAATGACCCTAACGACCCATACCACTCTATAATATGGAATATAACGACCCATACCACTCTATAATATGGAATATAACGACCCATACCACTCTATAATATGGAATATAATGACCCATACCACTCTATAATATATAGTATAATGACCCATACCACTCTATAATATGGAATATAATGACCCATACCACTCTATAATATATAGTATAATGACCCTAATGACCCATACCACTCTATAATATGGAATATAATGACCCATACCACTCTATAATATATAGTATAATGACCCATACCACTCTATAATATGGAATGTAACGACCCATACCACTACTCAATATGGAATATAACGACCCTAATGACCCATACCACTCTATTATATGGATTATAAAGAAAGAACAAATTTAATGAGACAAAATAAAAGGCTTTTTATTCCCAAACAAAGAGGAAGGAGCTAATCAAATCAAATCAAATCAAATTTTATTTGTCACATACACATGGTTAGCAGATGTTAATGCGAGTGTAGCGAAATGCTTGTGCTTCTAGTTCCGACAATGCAGTGATAACCAACAAGTAATCTAACTAACAATTCCAAAACTACTGTCTTATACACAGTGTAAGGGGATAAGGAATATGTACATAAGGATATATGAATGAGTGATGGTACAGAGCAGCATACAGTAGATGGTATCGAGTACAGTATATACATATGAGATGAGTATGTAGACAAAGTAAACAAAGTGGCATAGTTAAAGTGGCTAGTGACATAAGAATGCAGTCGATGATCTAGAGTACAGTATATACATATGCATATGAGATTAATAATGTAGGGTAAGTAACATTATATAAGGTAGCATTGTTTAAAGTGGCTAGTGATATATTTACATAATTTCCCATCAATTCCCATTATTAAAGTGGCTGGAGTTGGGTCAGTGTCAATGACAGTGTGTTGGCAGCAGCCACTCAATGTTAGTGATTGCTGTTTAACAGTCTGATGGCCTTGAGATAGAAGCTGTTTTTCAGTCTCTCGGTCCCAGCTTTGATGCACCTGTACTGACCTCGCCTTCTGGATGATAGCGGGGTGAACAGGCAGTGGTTCGGGTGGTTGATGTCCTTGATGATCTTTATGGCCTTCCTGTAACATCGGGTGGTGTAGGTGTCCTGGAGGGCAGGTAGTTTGCCCCGGTGATGCGTTGTGCAGACCTCACTACCCTCTGGAGAGCCTTACGGTTGAGGGCGGAGCAGTTGCCGTACCAGGCGGTGATACAGCCCGCCAGGATGCTCTCGATTGTGCATCTGTAGAAGTTTGTGAGTGCTTTTGGTGACAAGCCGAATTTCTTCAGCCTCCTGAGGTTGAAGAGGCGCTGCTGCGCCTTCTTCACGACGCTGTCAGTGTGAGTGGACCAATTCAGTTTGTCTGTGATGTGTATGCCGAGGAACTTAAAACTTGCTACCCTCTCCACTACTGATCCATCGATGTGGATAGGGGGTGTTCCCTCTGCTGTTTCCTGAAGTCCACAATCATCTCCTTAGTTTTGTTGACGTTGAGTGTGAGGTTATTTTCCTGACACCACACTCCGAGGGCCCTCACCTCCTCCCTGTAGGCCGTCTCGTCGTTGTTGGTAATCAAGCCTACCACTGTTGTGTCGTCCGCAAACTTGATGATTGAGTTGGAGGCGTGCATGGCCACGCAGTCGTGGGTGAACAGGGAGTACAGGAGAGGGCTCAGAACGCGCCCTTGTGGGGCCCCGTGTTGAGGATCAGCGGGGAGGAGATGTTGTTGCCTACCCTCACCACCTGTGGGCGGCCCGTCAGGAAGTCCAGTACCCAGTTGCACAGGGCGGGGTCGAGACCCAGGGTCTCGAGCTTGATGACGAGCTTGGAGGGTACTATGGTATTGAATGCCGAGCTGTAGTCGATGAACAGCATTCTCACATAGGTATTCCTCTTGTCCAGGTGGGTTAGGGCAGTGTGCAGTGTGGTTGAGATTGCATCGTCTGTGGACCTATTTGGGCGGTAAGCAAATTGGAGTGGGTCTAGGGTGTCAGGTAGGGTGGAGGTGATATGGTCCTTGACTAGTCTCTCAAAGCACTTCATGATGACGGAAGTGAGTGCTACGGGCGGTAGTCGTTTAGCTCAGTTACCTTAGCTTTCTTGGGAACAGGAACAATGGTGGCCCTCTTGAAGCATGTGGGAACAGCAGACTGGTATAGGGATTGATTGAATATGTCCGTAAACACACCGGCCAGCTGGTCTGCGCATGCTCTGAGGGCGCGGCTGGGGATGCCGTCTGGGCCTGCAGCCTTGCGAGGGTTAACACGTTTAAATGTCTTACTCACCTCGGCTGCAGTGAAGGAGAGACCGCATGTTTTCGTTGCAGGCCGTGTCAGTGGCACTGTATTGTCCTCAAAGCGGGCAAAAAGTGATTTAGTCTGCCTGGGAGCAAGACATCCTGGTCCGTGACTGGGCTGGGTTTCTTCTTGTAGTCCGTGATTGACTGTAGACCCTGCCACATGCCTCTTGTGTCTGAGCCATTGAATTGAGATTCCACTTTGTCTCTGTACTGACGCTTAGCTTGTTTAATAGCCTTGCGGAGGGAATAGCTGCATTGTTTATATTCGGACATATTACCAGACACCTTGCCCTGATTAAAAGCAGTGGTTCGCGCTTTCAGTTTCACGCGAATGCTGCCATCAATCCACGGTTTCTGGTTTGGGAATGTTTTTATCGTTGCTATGGGAACGACATCTTCGACGCACGTTCTAATGAACTCGCACACCGAATCAGCGTATTCGTCAATATTTCCATCTGACGCAATACGAAACATGTCCCAGTCCACGTGATGGAAGCAGTCTTGGAGTGTGGAGTCAGCTTGGTCTGACCAGCGTTGGACAGACCTCAGCGTGGGAGCCTCTTGTTTTAGTTTCTGCCTGTAGGCAGGGATCAGCAAAATGGAGTCGTGGTCAGCTTTTCCGAAAGGGGGGCGGGGCAGGGCCTTATATGCGTCGCGGAAGTTAGAGTAACAATGATCCAAGGTTTTACCACCCCTGGTTGCGCAATCGATATGCTGGTAAAATTTAGGGAGTCTTGTTTTCAGATTAGCTTTGTTAAAATCCCCAGCTACAATGAATGCAGCCTCCGGATAAATGGTTTCCAGTTTGCAAAGAGTTAAATAAAGTTTGTTCAGAGCCATCGATGTGTCTGCTTGGGGGGGATATATACGGCTGTGATTATAATCGAGGAGAATTCTCTTGGAAGATAATGCGGTCTACATTTGATTGTGAGGAATTCTAAATCAGGTGAACAGAAGGATTTGAGTTCCTGTATGTTTCCTTCATCACACCATGTCTCGTTAGTCATGAGGCATACGCCCCCGCCACTCTTCTTACCAGAAAGATGTTTGTTTCTGTCGGCGCGATGCGTGGAGAAACCCGTTGGCTGCACCGCCTCGGATAGCGTCTTCCCAGTAAGCCATGTTTCTGTGAAGCAGAGAACGTTGCAGTCTCTGATGTCCCTCTGGAATGCTACCCTTGCTCGGATTTCGTCAACCTTGTTGTCAAGAGACTGGACATTGGCAAGAAGAATGCTGGGGAGTGGTGCGCGATGTGCCCTTTTTCGGAGTCTGACCAGAACACCGCCTCGTTTCCCTCTTTTTCGGAGTCGTTTCCTTGGGTCGCTGCATGCGATCCATTCCGTTGTCCTGTTTGTAAGGCAGAACACCGGATCCGCGGCGCGGAAAACATATTCTTGGTCGTACTGATGGTGAGTTGGCGCTGATCAGCGGTCTAGCTAGCGGTCTGGGTATGGGTCTAGCTATTCCAACACCTCTCATGCCGTTGCCGAGTGAATATGAGTTATGAGTGAATATGAGTTATGACAACATGAGTTCCAGGGTAACGTTCTAATTGAGGGCTCCACTGTAATAGATACAGACTACACTGGGCCCAACAACAGGGTTCCTCCAGACTACACTGGGCCCATCTACAGGGTTCCTCCAGACTACACTGGGCCCAACAACAGGGTTCCTCCAGACTACACTGGGCCCAACAACAGGGTTCCTCCAGACTACACTGGGCCCAACAACAGGGTTCCTCCAGACTACACTGGGCCCAACTACAGGGTTCCTCCAGACAGACTACACTGGGCCCAACTACAGGGTTCCTCCAGACTACACTGGGCCCAACAACAGGGTTCCTCCAGACTACACTGGGCCCATCTACAGGGTTCCTCCAGACTACACTGGGCCCAACTACAGGGTTCCTCCAGACTACACTGGACCCAACTACAGGGTTCCTCCAGACAGACTACACTGGGCCCAACTACAGGGTTCCTCCAGACTACACTGGGCCCATCTACAGGGTTCCTCTAGACTACACTGGGCCCAACTACAGGGTTCCTCCAGACTACACTAGGCCCAACTACAGGGTTCCTCCAGACTACACTGGGCCCAACAACAGGGTTCCTCCAGACTACACTGGGCCCAACTACAGGGTTCCTCCAGACAGACTCCACTGGGCCCAACTACTGGGTTCCTCCAGACTACACTGGGCCCAACTACAGGGTTCCTCCAGACAGACTACACTGGACCCAACAACAGGGTTCCTCCAGACAGACTACACTGGGTCCATCTACAGGGTTCCTCCAGACTACACTGGGCCCAACTACAGGGTTCCTCCAGACTACACTGGGCCCAACTACAGGGTTCCTCCAGACAGACTACACTAGGTCCATCTACAGGGTTCCTCCAGACTACACTGGGCCCAACTACAGCGTTCCTCCAGACAGACTACACTGGGCCCAACAACAGGTTTTCTGCAGACAGACTACACTGGGCCCAACTACAGGGTTCCTCCAGACTACACTGGGCCCATCTACAGGGTTCCTCCAGACTACACTGGGCCCAACAACAGGGTTTGTGCAGACAGACTACACTGGGCCCAACTACAGGGTTCCTCCAGACAGACTACACTGGGCCCAACTACAGGGTTCCTCCAGACTACACTGGGCCCATCAACAGGGTTCCTCCAGACTACACTGGGCCCATCTACAGGGTTCCTCCAGACTACACTGGACCCATCAACAGGGTTCCTCCAGACAGACTACACTGGGTCCAACAACAGGGTTCCTCCAGACAGACTACACTGGGCCCAACTACAGGGTTCCTCCAGACAGACTACACTGGACCCAACCACAGGGTTCCTCCAGACAGACTACACTGGGCCCAACTACAGGGTTCCTCCAGACAGACTACACTGGACCCAACAACAGGGTTCCTCCAGACAGACTACACTGGGCCCAACTACACGGTTCCTCCAGACAGACTACACTGGGCCCAACTACAGGGTTCCTCCAGACTACACTGGGCCCATCAACAGGGTTCCTCCAGACTACACTGGGCCCAACTACAGGGTTCCTCCAGACTACACTGGACCCATCTACAGGGTTCCTCCAGACTACACTGGGCCCAACTACAGGGTTCCTCCAGACTACACTGGGCCCAACTACAGCGTTCCTCCAGACAGACTACACTGGGCCCAACTACAGGGTTCCTCTAGACAGACTACACTGGGCCCAACTACAGGGTTCCTCTAGACAGACTACACTGGGCCCAACTACACGGTTCCTCCAGACTACACTGGGCCCAACTACAGCGTTCCTCCAGACACACTACACTGCGCCCAACTACAGGGTTCCTCCAGACAGACTACACTGGGCCCAACTACAGGGTTCCTCTGTACAGACTACACTGGGCCCAACTACTGGGTTCCTCCAGACTACACTGGGCCCAACTACAGGGTTCCTCCAGACTATACTGGGTCCAACTACAGGGTTCCTCCAGACTACACTGGGCCCAACTACAGGGTTCCTCCAGACAGACTACACTGGGCCCAACTACAGGGTTCCTCCAGACTACACTGGACCCAACTACAGGGTTCCTCTAGACTACACTGGGCCCAACTACAGGGTTCCTCCAGACTACACTGGGCCCAACTACAGCGTTCCTCCAGACAGACTACACTGGGCCCAACTACAGGGTTCCTCCAGACAGACTACACTGGGCCCAACTACAGGGTTCCTCCAGACTACACTGGGCCCATCAACAGGGTTCCTCCAGACTACACTGGGCCCAACTACAGGGTTCCTCCAGACTACACTGGGCCCAACTACAGGGTTCCTCCAGGAATCTGAGATTAGGTCAGAGCTGCTCTCTCTCTCCATGTTCTCTATCCCTTTTCCTTGCCCTGCGCTGTTGGCTCTAGTTGTATATATTTCCAGGTAATACTCTACCACCAGTATGTATCCAGTATGTCCCAAATCAGTCTTTTATCCAGTATGTCCCAAATCAGTATTTTATCCAGTATGTCCCAAATCAGTATTTTATCCAGTATGTCCCAAATCAGTCTTTTATCCAGTATGTCCCAAATCAGTCTTTTATCCAGTATGTCCCAAATCAGTATTTTATCCACTATGTCCCAAATCAGTCTTTTATCCAGTATGTCCCAAATCAGTCTTTTATCCAGTATGTCCCAAATCAGTATTTTATCCACTATGTCCCAAATCAGTCTTTTATCCAGTATGTCCCAAATCAGTCTTTTATCCAGTATGTCCCAAATCAGTCTTTTATCCAGTATGTCCCAAATCAGTATTTTATCCACTATGTCCCAAATCAGTCCTTTATCCAGTATGTCCCAAATCAGTCTTTTATCCAGTATGTCCCAAATCAGTCTTTTATCCAGTATGTCCCAAATCAGTATTTTATCCACTATGTCCCACTATGTCCCTGAGAGCAGAGAGGGTGGAGGAGGGATGAGAGCAGAGAGGGTGAAGGAGGGATGAGAGCAGAGAGGGTGAAGGAGGGATTAGAGCAGAGAGGGTGGAGGAGGGATGAGAGCAGAGAGGGTGAAGGAGGGATGAGAGCAGAGAGGGTGAAGGAGGGATGAGAGCAGAGAGGGTGGAGGAGGGATGAGAGCAGAGAGGGTGGAGGAGGGATGAGAGCAGAGAGGGTGGAGGAGGGATAAGAGGGTGGAGGAGGGATGAGAGCAGAGAGGGTGAAGGAGGGATGAGAGCAGAGAGGGTGAAGGAGGGATGAGAGCAGAGAGGGTGAAGGAGGGATGAGAGCAGAGAGGGTGGAGGAGGGAGGAGAGCAGAGAGGGTGGAGGAGGGATAAGAGGGTGGAGGAGGGATGAGAGCAGAGAGGGTGAAGGAGGGATGAGAGCAGAGAGGGTGAAGGAGGGATGAGAGCAGAGAGGGTGAAGGAGGGATGAGAGCAGAGAGGGTGGAGGAGGGATGAGAGCAGAGAGGGTGAAGGAGGGATGAGAGCAGAGAGGGTGGAGGAGGGATGAGAGCAGAGAGGGTGGAGGAGGGATGAGAGCAGAGAGGGTGGAGGAGGGATGAGAGCAGAGAGGGTGGAGGAGGGATAAGAGGGTGGAGGAGGGATGAGAGCAGAGAGGGTGGAGAAGGGATGAGAGCAGAGAGGGTGGAGGAGGGATGAGAGGGTGGAGGAGGGATAAGGATCATCATTGCAAAAAAGAGAGAAGATGAAAAGAGAGCTAGAGAAGGTAAGGAGAGAGATGGTGACAAAAGAGAGAGAGAGAGCAGTAACCCAGAAAACGTTTCACACACCAAGCACCTCGGGAAACTGTGATACTCAAATAGAAACAATTAGACCAGATCTTCTTAATGAGGCTTAATGATCCCTCAACATCTCTGGAGGAAAGCGAGAGAGAAGGAGAGGCAGGGATGGAGAGGGAGAGAGAGGGATGGAGAGGGAGAGTGAGAAGGAGAGGCAGGGATGGAGAGGGAGAGAGAGAAGGAG
This sequence comes from Oncorhynchus nerka, assembly GCF_034236695.1. Taxonomy (NCBI): domain Eukaryota; kingdom Metazoa; phylum Chordata; class Actinopteri; order Salmoniformes; family Salmonidae; genus Oncorhynchus; species Oncorhynchus nerka. The sequence goes on from NC_088404.1 coordinate 2,918,395, forward strand.
AGGGAGAGAGAGAGAAGGAGAGAGAGAGAGAGAAGGAGAGACAGGGATGGAGAGGGAGAGAGAGGGATGGAGAGGGAGAGTGAGAAGGAGAGGGATAGAGAGAGGGAGAAGGAGAGGGAGAGAGAGAAGAAGAAGGAGAGAGAGAGGGAGAGAGAGAAGGAGAGGGATAGAGAGAGGGAGAGAGAGAGATGGAGAGGGAGAGAGAGAAGGAGAGAGAGAAGGAGAGGGAGAGAGAAGGAGAGAGAGAAGGAGAGGGAGAGAGAGAAGGAGAGTGAGAGAGAGGAGAGGGATAGAGAGAGGGAGAGACAGAAGGAGAGGGAGAGAGAGAAGGAGAGGGAGAGAGAGAGAGATGGAGAGGGAGAGAGAGAAGGAGAGAGAGAAGGAGAGGGAGAGAGAGGGATGTAGAGGGAGAGAGAGAGGGAGAGAGATGGAGAGGGAGAGAGAGAAGGAGAGGGATGGAGAGGGAGAGATGCTAGGTAGAAAGGTGCATCTTGAGAAGACAGAGATTAAATGACTGTGTGTGTGTGTGTGTGTGTGTGTGTGTGTGTGTGTGTGTGTGTGTGTGTGTGTGTGTGTGTGTGTGTGTGTGTGTGTGTGGTGGAGGTGCCTCTGTGCCAGGTGGCGATTATAAAAGAACATAGCCAAGATGTTCATAGATGACCAGCCTTGTCAAATAATAAAAATCACAGTAGTTGTCAAGGGTGCAGCAAATCAGCACCTCAGGATTAAATGTCAGTTGGCTTTTCATAGCCGATCATTAAGAGTATCTCTACCACTCCTGCTGTCTCTAGAGAGTTGAAAACAGCAGGTCTGGGACAGGTAGCACGTCCGGTGAACAGGTCAGGGTTCCATAGCCGCAGGCAGAACAGTTGAAACTGGAGCAACAGCACGGCCAGGTGGACTGGGGACAGCAAGGTGTCATCATGCCAGGTAGTCCTGAGGAATGGTCCTAGGGCTCAGGTCCTCCGAGAGAAAGAGAAAGTGAGAGAAAAAGAGAGAGCATTAGAGAGAACATACTTAAATTAACACAGGACACCAGATAAGGACACCACACAGGACACCGGATAAGACAGGAGAAGTACTCCAGATTTAACAAACTGACCCTAGCCCCCGACACAAACTACTGCAGCATAAATACTGGAGGCTGAGACAGGAGGAGTCGGGAGACACTGTGGCCCTGACCGATGATACCACCAGACAGGGCCAAACAGGCAGGATATAACCCCACCCACTTTGCCAAAGCACAGCCCCCACACCACTAGAGGGATATCTTCAACCACTAACTTACTACCCTGAGACAATTCCGAGTATAGCCCACAAAGATCTCCCCCACGGCACAACCCAAGGGGGGGCACCAACCCAGACAGGAAGATCACGTCAGTGACTCAACCCACTCAAGTGACGCACCCCTCCTAGGGACGGTATGAAAGAGCCCTAGTAAGCCAGTGACTCAGCCCCCGTAATAGGGTTAGAGGCAGAGAATCCCAGTGGAAAGAGGGGAACCGGCCAGGCAGAGACAGCAAGGGCGGTTCGTTGCTCCAGTGCCTTTCCGTTCACCTTCCCACTCCTGGGTCAGACTACACTCAATCATAGCGGCTACTGAAGAGATGAGTCTTCAATAAAGACTTAAAGGTTGAGACCGAGTCTGCATCTCTCACATGGATAGGCAGACCATTCCATAAAAATGGAGATCATATATGAGAAAGCCCTGCCTCCAGCTGTTTGGGACAATTAGGAGGCCTGCGTCTTGCCTCCAGCTGTACGTGTAGATATGTACGGCAGGACCAAATCGTAAAGATGGGTAGGAGCAAGCCCTTGCAATGCTTTGTAAGTTAGCAGTAAAACCTTGAAATCAGCCCTTGTCTTAACAGGAAGCCAATGTAGGGAGGCTAGCACTGGAGTAATATGATCAAATTGTTGGGTTCTAGTCAGGATTCTAGCAGCCGTATTTAGCACTAACGGAAGTTTATTGAGTGCTTTATCCGGGTAGCTGTAGTCTAATCTAGAAGTGACAAAAGCATGGATTCGTTTTTCTGCATAATTTTTGCCATTTTGATTCTTGCAATGTTACGTAGATGGAAAAAAGCTGTCTTGATATGTAAGTCAAAAGAGAGATCAGGGTCAGGTCCTTCACAGTTTTATTTGAGACGACTGTACAACCATCAAGATTAATTGTTAGATTCAACAGAAGATCTCTTTGTTTATTGGGACCTAGAACAAGCATCTCTGTTTTTTCAGAGTTTAAAAGTTTGCCGCCATCCACTTCCTTATGTCTGTTTCCTGGGAGGGCAACTTTGGGGCTTCACCATGTTTCATCGAAATGTCGTCCGCATAGCAATGAAAGTTAACATTATGTTTCCGAATGACATCACCAAGAGGTAAAATACTGTATATAGTGAAAACAAAAGTGGTCCTAAAATGGAGCCTTGAGGAACACCGAAATGTACAGTTCATTTGTCAGTGGATAAACCATCCACAGAAACAAATTGATATCTTTCCGACAGATAAGATCTAAACCAGGCCAGAACTTGTCCGTGTAGACCAATTTGGGTTTCCAATCTCTCCAAAAGAATGTGGTGATCGATAGTATCAAAGCAGCACTAAGGTCTAGGAGTACGAGGACATAGGCAGAGCCTCGGTCTGACGACATTAAAATATAATTTACCACCTTCACGAGTACAGTCTCAGTGCTATGATGAGGTCTGAAGTGCTTCATATATATTGTTTGTCTTCAGGAAGGGAGTGAGATGCTGCACAACAACTTTTTCAACATTTTGGAGAAGAATGGGAGATTCGGTATAGGCTGATAGTTTTTTATATTTTCTGGGTCAAGATTTGGCTTTTTCAGAAGAGGCTTTATTATTATTACTGCCACTTTTAGTGAGTTTGGTACACATCCGGTGGATAAGAGAGCCGTTTATTATGTTCAACATAGGAGGGCCAAGCACAGGAAGCAGCTCTTTCAGTAGTTTAGTTGGAATAGGGTCCAGTATGCAGCTTGATGTTCAACATAGGAGGGCCAAGCACAGGAAGCAGCTCTTTCAGTAGTTTAGTTGGAATAGGGTCCAGTATGCAGCTTGATGTTCAACATAGGAGGGCCAAGCACAGGAAGTAGCTCTTTCAGTAGTTTAGTTGGAATAGGGTCCAGTATGCAGCTTGATGTTCAACATAGGAGGGCCAAGCACAGGAAGCAGCTCTTTCAGTAGTTTAGTTGGAATAGGGTCCAGTATGCAGCTTGATGTTCAACATAGGAGGGCCAAGCACAGGAAGCAGCTCTTTCAGTAGTTTAGTTGGAATAGGGTCCAGTATGCAGCTTGATGTTCAACATAGGAGGGCCAAGCACAGGAAGCAGCTCTTTCAGTAATTTAGTTGGAATAGGGTCCAGTATGCAGCTTGATGTTCAACATAGGAGGGCCAAGCACAGGAAGCAGCTCTTTCAGTAGTTTAGTAGGAATAGGGTCCAGTATGCAGCTTGATGTTCAACATAGGAGGGCCAAGCACAGGAAGCAGCTCTTTTAGTATTTTAGTTGGAATAGGGTCCAGTATGCAGCTTGATGTTCAACATAGGAGGGCCAAGCACAGGAAGCAGCTCTTTCAGTAGTTTAGTTGGAATAGGGTCCAGTATGCAGCTTGATGTTCAACATAGGAGGGCCAAGCACAGGAAGCAGCTCTTTCAGTAGTTTAGTTGGAATAGGGTCCAGTATGCAGCTTGAAGGTTTAGAGGCCATGATTATTTTCATCAATGTGTCAAGAGATACAGGATTAACAAACTTGAGTGTCTCCATTGATCCCTAGGGCCTGGCAGAGTTGTGCAGACTCAGGACAACTGAGCTTTGGAGAAATACTCAGATTTATGGAGGAGTCCATATTTAGCTTTCTAATTATCATGAGCTTTTCGTTAAAGAAGTTTATGGATTTATCACTGCTGAAGTGAAAGCCATCCTCTCTTGGGGAATGCTGCTTTTTAGTTAGCTGTGCGACAGTTTTAAAAATACATTTGGGATTGTTCTTATTTTCCTCAATTAAGTTGGAAAAACAGGATGATGGCGCAGCAGTGAGGGCTCTTCGATACGGCACGGTACTGTCTTTCCAAGCTAGTCGGAAGACTTCCAGTTTGGTGTAGAGTCATTTCCGTTCCAATTTTCTGGAAGCTTGCTTCAGGGCTCGGGTATTTTCTGTATACCAGGGAGTACATTTCTTGTGACTAATGTTTTTTGTTTTTAGAAGTGCGACTGCATCTAGGGTATTACGCAAGGTTAAATTAAGATCCTCAGTTAGCTGGTTAATTTATTTTTGTACTCTGATGTCCTTGGGTAGAGGGAGTCTGGAAGGTCATCTAGGAATCTTTGGGTTGTCCGAGAATTTATTGCACAGCTTTTGATGATCCTTGTTTGGGGTCTGAGGAGATTATTTGTTGCGATTGCAAACGTAATAAAATGGTGGTCAGATAGTCCAGGATTATGAGGAAAAACATTAACATCCACAACATTTATTCCATGGGACAAAACTAGGTCCAGAGTATGACTGTGACAGTGAGTAGGTCCAGAGACATGGTCCAGAGACATGTTGGACAAAACCCACTGAGTCGATGATGGCTCCGAAAACCTTTTGGAGTGGGTCTGTGGACTTTTCCATGTGAACATTAAAGTCACAAAAAATGTGAATATTATAAGCCATGACTACAAGTTCCGATAGGAATTCAGGGAACTCAGTGAGTAACGGTGTATAGGACCCAGGAGGCCTGTAAAACAGTAGCTATAGAGAGTGATTGAGTAGGCTGCAAAGATTTCTTGACTAGAAGCTCAAAAGACGAAATACAGTTGTTTTCTTCTTGTAAATTGAAATTTGCTATCGTAAATGTTAGCAACACCTCCGCCTTTGCGGGATGCACGGGGGATATGGTCACTAGTGTAACCAGGAGGAGAGGCCTCATTTAACACAGTAAATTCATCCGGTTTAAGCCATGTTTCTGTCAGGCCAATCACATCAAGATTATGATCAGTGATTAGTTCACTGACTATAACTGCCTTGGAAGTGAGGGATCTAACATTAAGTAGCCCTATTTTGAGATATCACAATATCTTTCAATAATGACAGGAATGGAGGTTGTCTTTATCCTAGTGAGATTGCTAAGGCGAACACCGCCATGTTTAGTTTCACCCCTCCAGCTAGGATGGAGTCCTTTACTCCTCAACAGGTCAGGCTTGGTGCTGTTTGTGGGTGAGTTCCAGAAAGAGGGACAATTATCTACTAATTCTATCTTTTGGGAGGGGCAGAAAACAGTTTTCAACCAGTGATTGAGTTGTGAGACTCTGCTGTAGAGCTCATCACTCCCCCTAACTGGGAGGGGGCCATTACTCGATGCCGACACATCTTTCTAGTTGAAGCTATGTTGCGCTTGGTGACCTTTGACTGTTTCATCCTAACATCGTTGGTGCCGACGTAGATAACAATATCTCTATACTCTCTACACTCAGCAGTTTTAGCTTTAGCCAGCACCATCTTCAGATTAGCCTTAACGTCGGTAGCCCTGCCCCCTGGTAAACAGATTAGCCTTAACGTCGGTAGCCCCGCCCCCTGGTAAACAGATTAGCCTTAACGTCGGTAGCCCCGCCCCCTGGTAAACAGATTAGCCTTAACGTCGGTAGCCCTGCCCCCTGGTAAACAGATTAGCCTTAACGTCGGTAGCCCTGCCCCCTGGTAAACAGATTAGCCTTAACGTCGGTAGCCCTGCCCCCTGGTAAACAGATTAGCCTTAACGTCGGTAGCCCTGCCCCCTGGTAAACAGATTAGCCTTAACGTCGGTAGCCCTGCCCCCTGGTAAACAAATTAGCCTTAACGTCGGTAGCCCTGCCCCCTGGTAAACAGATTAGCCTTAACGTCGGTAGCCCTGCCCCCTGGTAAACAGATTAGCCTTAACGTCGGTAGCCCTGTCCCCTGGTAAACAGATTAGCCTTAACGTCGGTAGCCCTGCCCCCTGGTAAACAGATTAGCCTTAACGTCAGCAGCCCTGCCGCCTGGTAAACAGTGTATGATCGCTGGATGATTCGTTTGAAGTCTAATACTGCGGGTAATGGAGTCGCCAATGACTAGAGTTTTCAATTTGTCAGAGCTAATGGTGGGAAGCTTCGGCGTCTCAGACCCCGTAACGGGAGGATTAGAGACCAGAGAAGACCCTGTAACGGGAGGAGTAGAGACAAGAGAAGGCTCGGCCTCAGACTCCGACTCGCTGCTTAATGGGGAAAACCGGTTGAAAGTTTCTGTCGGCTGAATGAGCGACACCGGTTGAGCATTCCTACAGCATTTCCCTCCAGAAGCCATGAGAAAGTTGTCCGGCTGCGGGGACCATGCGAGGGGGTTTATACTACTATCTGTACTTACTGGTGGCACAGACGCTGTTTCATCCTTTCCTACACTGAATCTATCCTCGCCGTAAGGCGATCATTCTCCTGTATATTATTAGTACAGCAACTGCTATTAGAAGGTAATCAAGGTGACAGACAGTGGCACATTCAACTCTTGCCTGCATCTAGCTGATCTAGGGTGTAATCATCAAATCTAATCAATTTTATCACATACACATGGTTAGCAGATGTTAATGTGAGTGTAGCGAAATGCTTGTGCTTCTAGTTCCGACCATGCAGTAATATCTAACCTAACAATTTCACAACAACTACCTGATACACACAAGTGTAAAGGAATGAATAAGAATATGTACATATAAATATATGGATGAGTGGTGGCCGAATGGCATAGGCAAGATGCAGTAGATGGTATCGAGTACAGTATATACATATGAGATGAGTAATGTAGGGTATGTAAACAAGATGCAGTAGATGGTATCGAGTACAGTATATACATATGAGATGAGTAATGTAGGGTATGTAAACAGGATGCAGTAGATGGTATAGAGTACAGTATATACATATGAGATGAGTAATGTAGGGTATGTAAACAATATGCAGTAGATGGTATAGAGTACAGTATATACATATGAGATGAGTAATGTAGGATATGTAAACAAGATGCAGTAGATGGTATAGAGTACAGTATATACATATGAGATGAGTAATGTAGGGTATGTAAACAAAGTGGAATAGAATAAAGTGAGTGGCTAGTGAAAATGTAATTACATCAATTTTTCCATTATTAAAGTGGCTGGAGTTGAGTCAGTGTGTTGGCAGCAGCCACTCAATGTTAGTGGTGGCTTTTTAACAGTCTGATGGCCTTGAGATAGAAGTTGTTTTTCAGTCTCTCGGTCCCAGCTTTGATGCACCTGTACTTACCTTGCCTTCTGGATGATAGCGGGGTGAACAGGCAGTGGCTCGGGTGGTTGTTGTCCTTGATGATCTTTATGGCCTTCCTGTGACATCGGGTGGTGTAGGTGTCCTGGAGGGCAGGTAGTTTGCCTCCGGTGATGCGTTGTGCAGACCTCACTACCCTCTGGAGAGCCTTACGGTTGTGGGCGGAGCAGTTGCCGTACCAGGCGGTGATACAGCCCAACAGGATGCTGTCGATTGTGCATCTGTAAAAGTTTGTGAGTGTTTTTGGTGACAAGCTGAATTTCTTCAGCCTCCTGAGGTTGAAGAGGCGCTGCTGCGCCTTCTTCACCACGCTGTCTGTGTGGGTGGACCAATTCAGTTTGTCTGTGATGTGTACGCCGAGGAAACTTCAAACTTACTACCCTCTCCACTACTGTTCCATCGATGTGGATAGGGGGTGCTCCCTCTGCTGTTTCCTGAAGTCCACAATCATCTCCCTTTTTTGTTGATGTTGAGTGTGAGGTTACTTTCCTGACACCACACTCCGAGGGCCCTCACCTCCTCCCTGTAGGCCGTCTCGTCTTTGTTGGTAATCAAGCCTACCACTGTTGTGTCGTCCGCAAACTTGATGATTGAGTTGGAGGCGTGCGTGGCCATACAGTCGTGGGTGAACAGGGAATATAGGAGAGGGCTCAGAACGCACCCTTGTAGGGCCCCAGTGTTGAGGATCAGCGGGGTGGAGATGTTGTTACCTATCCTCACCACCTGGGGGTGGCCCGTCAGGAAGTCCAGGACCCAGTTGCACATGGCGGGGTCGAGACCCAGGGAACTGTGGTGTTATTAGTCCAAGAGTTAGTCCAACGGTTGCAAACGAGAGTTTCTATTGGACGAATCCAGGTATGTTTAACCCTGTTTCGTACCATTTGCTTCCATTTAATCATTTCTTTTCAACAGAATGAATACACCCCTGATCATAGATCACTTTCATAGCAGCCACACAGCATGATCACGTGGTTCGTTGTATAATTCCTTCTTGCATCTCCACAATCTTCTCTCACCTTTTCTCTTCGCTTGTGCACATCAGCTGTCTGTGACCAGGCAAAAAAACACATTTTCCAAGCCAAACCTTCATATAACCCGCTAACCCATACACACAGCCTACTTCGTTGTCCCCATATTAGCTAACGTCATAGTCAACATAGCTACCATAAACTAACGTGTTAGTAAACCTGCTACAATTATGCAGCAGTGTACAGTCAACAAGCAGTTTTGCAGGTACACCAGCGGGCCCCGGTGGCAATAAATTAATACAACCAAAAGCTTTCATTGACTTGCAAGTTCCAGTTTTGGAAAGCCATAGCTAGCTAGCTAACATAGTTAGCGTTCCTCTCTGTTTGAGCCGGGTGGTTGAGTAACTAAGTGAAAATAATTTGATTGGGTGGACAACATGTCAGTTCATGCTGCAAGAGCCCTGGTAGGTTGGAGGACGTTGTCGTAATTACTGTGTAAGTCTATGGAAGGGGGTGAAAACCATGAGCCTCCTAGGTTTTGTATTGAAGTCAATGTACCCAGTGGAGGATGGAAGCTAGCTGTCCTCCGGCTACACCTGCTACCCTACAGAGTGGCTGTTGAGGCTACTGTAGACCTTCATTGTACCCAGAGGAGGATGGAAGCTAGCTGTCCTCCGGCTACACCATGGTGTTACCCTACAGAGTGGCTGCTGAGGCTACTGTAGACGTTCTCTGCAAAACAATGTGTTTTAATAAATTATTTGGTGACGTTGTTAATATATTTAGTACAGTTTTATGTTTTATTATTTTTCTGAAATACACTGAGGAGGATGGTCCTCATCTTCCTCATCTGAGGAGACTCCACTAGTGTGTGTGTGTGTGTGTGTGTGTGTGTGTGTGTGTGTGTGTGTGTCTCTTTGTCATTGTGTATATGTGATGTGTAGAATACCACAGTCATTACCACTGAATCAATGTCTAGGTAATTAGCAGCCCTTTGACAGTAGAAGATATATCACGTTTAACTGTATTACAGCATTATTCTATTATAATGATCAGACTATTAAAGTAGCTGGACCTTTTATCCTGCGGGATCCTGTTGTAATATCCTTCCCTGGATTAGATAGAGCACTGTGGAGACTAAAGCCTTGTTCAAACTGCAGGCCTTAATACACTGTGGGAACTAAAGCCTTGTTCACACTGCAGGCCTTAATACACTGTGGGAACTAAAGCCTTGTTCACACTGCAGGCCTTAATACACTGTGGGAACTAAAGCCTTGTTCACACTGCAGGCCTTAATGCTCTGTGGAGACTAAAGCCTTGTTCACACTGCAAGTCTTAAGTCACTGTGGAGACTAAAGCCTTGTTCACACTGCAGGCCTTAATGCACTGTGGGAACTAAAGCCTTGTTCACACTGCAGGCCTTAATGCACTGTGGGAACTAAAGCCTTGTTCACACTGCAGGCCTTATTGCACTGTGGGAACTAAAGCCTTGTTCACACTGCAGGTTCACACTGCAGGCCTTAATGCACTGTGGGAACTAAAGCCTTGTTCACACTGCAGGTCTTAATGCACTGTGGGAACTAAAGCCTTGTTTACACTGCAGGCCTTATTGCACTGTGGGAACTAAAGCCTTGTTCACACTGCAGGCCTTATTGCACTGTGGGAACTAAAGCCTTGTTCACACTGCAGGCCTTAATGCTCTGTGGAGACTAAAGCCTTGTTCACACTGCAAGTCTTAAGGCACTGTGGGAACTAAAGCCTTGTTCACACTGCAGGCCTTAATGCACTGTGGGAACTAAAGCCTTGTTCACACTGCAGGCCTTAATGCTCTGTGGAGACTAAAGCCTTGTTCACACTGCAAGTCTTAAGGCACTGTGGGAACTAAAGCCTTGTTCACACTGCAGGCCTTAATGCACTGTGGGAACTAAAGCCTTGTTCACACTGCAGGCCTTAATGCTCTGTGGAGACTAAAGCCTTGTTCACACTGCAAGTCTTAAGGCACTGTGGGAACTAAAGCCTTGTTCACACTGCAGGCCTTAATGCACTGTGGGAACTAAAGCCTTAATGCACTGTGGGAACTAAAGCCTTGTTCACACTGCAGGCCTTAATGCACTGTGGGAACTAAAGCCTTGTTCACACTGCAGGCCTTAATGCACTGTGGGAACTAAAGCCTTGTTCACACTGCAGGCCTTAATGCACTGTGGGAACTAAAGCCTTGTTCACACTGCAGGCCTTAAGGCACTGTGGGAACTAAAGCCTTGTTCACACTGCAGGCCTTAATGCTCAAATCTGTTTAGTTTTTCAAATCTGTTTTGGAATACTGACTGTTCAAACAGCAACTTACAAGTAAATTACAAATAGGATGTCTGTGTTCAGACAGCAGTCATTTACTGACATGGCTACACTAGTTGTCATAGTAACCACGGGTGTGTGAGCAGTGGTGAAGGCTGATTGGTGGTGGTGCTTGTGCTTCCTATCACTCAGAAGTTATGTAACAAGCTAAGGATGACAATTATGCCTCGCCATGGTCGTTTCCCAGCTGTAAAAAAACGTTTACAGCCTCAGAGGATCAGTTTATCCATCTCTTGTGCTAGCCACAGCAGTCAGCTAGCTAGGTAGCCTAGCTAGGTAGCCTAGGTAGCCACAGCAGTCAGCTAGCTAGGTAGCCTAGCTAGGTAGCCACAGCAGTCAGCTAGCCACAGCAGTCAACTAGCTAGGTAGCCACAGCAGTCAGCTAGCTAGGTAGCCTAGCTAGGTAGCCACAGCAGTCAGCTAGCTAGGTAGCCTAGCTAGGTAGCCACAGCAGTCAGCTAGCTAGGTAGCCTAGCTAGGTAGCCACAGCAGTCAGCTAGCTAGGTAGCCTAGCTAGGTAGCCACAGCAGTCAGCTAGCTAGGTAGCCTAGCTAGGTAGCCACAGCAGTCAGCTAGCTAGGTAGCCACAGCAGTCAGCTAGCTAGGTAGCCTAGCTAGGTAGCCACAGCAGTCAGCTAGCTAGGTAGCCACAGCAGTCAGCTAGCTAGGTAGCCTAGCTAGGTAGCCACAGCAGTCAGCTAGCTAGGTAGCCTAGCTAGGTAGCCACAGCAGTCAGCTAGCTAGGTAGCCTAGCTAGGTAGCCACAGCAGTCAGCTAGCTAGGTAGCCACAGCAGTCAGCTAGCTAGGTAGCCACAGCAGTCAGCTAGCTAGGTAGCCACAGCAGTCAGCTAGCTAGGTAGCCACAGCAGTCAGCTAGCTAGGTAGCTACAGCAGTCAGCTAGCTAGGTAGCTACAGCAGTCAGCTAGCTAGGTAGCCACAGCAGTCAGCTAGCTAGGTAGCCTAGCTAGGTAGCCACAGCAGTCAGCTAGCTAGGTAGCTACAGCAGTCAGCTAGCTAGGTAGCCACAGCAGTCAGCAGCAGTCAGCTAGCCTAGCTAGGTAGCCACAGCAGTCAGCTAGCTAGGTAGCCTAGCTAGGTAGCCACAGCAGTCAGCTAGCTAGGTAGCCTAGCTAGGTAGCCACAGCAGTCAGCTAGCTAGGTAGCCACAGCAGTCAGCTAGCTAGGTAGCCACAGCAGTCAGCTAGCTAGGTAGCCTAGCTAGGTAGCCACAGCAGTCAGCTAGCTAGGTAGCCACAGCAGTCAGCTAGCTAGGTAGCCACAGCAGTCAGCTAGCTAGGTAGCCACAGCAGTCAGCTAGCTAGGTAGCCACAGCAGTCAGCTAGCTAGGTAGCCACAGCAGTCAGCTAGCTAGGTAGCCACAGCAGTCAGCTAGCTAGGTAGCCACAGCAGTCAGCTAGCTAGGTAGCCTAGCTAGGTAGCCACAGCAGTCAGCTAGCTAGGTAGCCACAGCAGTCAGCTAGCTAGGTAGCCACAGCAGTCAGCTAGCTAGGTAGCCACAGCAGTCAGCTAGCTAGGTAGCCACAGCAGTCAGCTAGCTAGGTAGCCACAGCAGTCAGCTAGCTAGGTAGCCACAGCAGTCAGCTAGCTAGGTAGCCACAGCAGTCAGCTAGCCACAGCAGCAAGGTAGCCACAGCAGTCAGCTAGCTAGGTAGCCACAGCAGTCAGCTAGCTAGGTAGCCACAGCAGTCAGCTAGCTAGGTAGCCACAGCAGTCAGCTAGCTAGGTAGCCACAGCAGTCAGCTAGCTAGGTAGCCACAGCAGTCAACTAGCTAGGTAGCCACAGCAGTCAGCTAGCTAGGTAGCCACAGCAGTCAGCAGTCAGCTAGCTAGGTAGCCACAGCAGTCAGCTAGCTAGGTAGCCACAGCAGTCAACTAGCTAGGTAGCCACAGCAGTCAGCTAGCTAGGTAGCCACAGCAGTCAGCTAGCTAGGTAGCCACAGCAGTCAGCTAGCTAGGTAGCCACAGCAGTCAGCTAGCTAGGTAGCCACAGCAGTCAGCTAGCTAGGTAGCCACAGCAGTCAGCTAGCTAGGTAGCCACAGCAGTCAGCTAGCTAGGTAGCCACAGCAGTCAGCTAGCTAGGTAGCCACAGCAGTCAGCTAGCTAGGTAGCCACAGCAGTCAACTAGCTAGGTAGCCACAGCAGTCAGCTAGCTAGGTAGCCACAGCAGTCAGCTAGCTAGGTAGCCACAGCAGTCAACTAGCTAGGTAGCCACAGCAGTCAGCTAGCTAGGTAGCCACAGCAGTCAGCTAGCTAGGTAGCCACAGCAGTCAGCTAGCTAGGTAGCCAGCAGTCAGCTAGCTAGGTAGCCACAGCAGTCAGCTAGCTAGGTAGCCACAGCAGTCAGCTAGCTAGGTAGCCACAGCAGTCAACTAGCTAGGTAGCCACAGCAGTCAGCTAGCTAGGTAGCCACAGCAGTCAGCTAGCTAGGTAGCCACAGCAGTCAGCTAGCTAGGTAGCCACAGCAGTCAGCTAGCTAGGTAGCCACAGCAGTCTAGCTAGGTAGCCACAGCAGTCAGCTAGCTAGGTAGCCACAGCAGTCAGCTAGCTAGGTAGCCACAGCAGTCAGCTAGCTAGGTAGCCACAGCAATCAGCTAGCCACAGCAGTCAGCTAGCTAGGTAGCCACAGCAATCAGCTAGCTAGGTAGCCACAGCAGTCAGCTAGCTAGGTAGCCACGGCAGTCAGCTAGCTAGGTAGCCACAGCAGTCAGCTAGCTAGGTAGCCACAGCAGTCAGCTAGCTAGGTAGCCACAGCAGTCAGCTAGCTAGGTAGCCACAGCAGTCAGCTAGCTAGGTAGCCACAGCAGTCAGCTAGCTAGGTAGCCCAGCAGTCAACTAGCCAGGTCAGCTCAGCTAGGTAGCCACAGCAGTCAGCTAGCTAGGTAGCCACAGCAGTCAGCTAGCTAGGTAGCCACAGCAGTCAGCTAGCTAGGTAGCCACAGCAGTCAGCTAGCTAGGTAGCCTAGCTAGGTAGCCACAGCAGTCAGCTAGCAAGGTAGCCACAGCAGTCAGCTAGCTAGGTAGCCACAGCAGTCAGCTAGCAAGGTAGCCACAGCAGTCAGCTAGCTAGGTAGCCACAGCAGTCAGCTAGCTAGGTAGCCACAGCAGTCAACTAGCTAGGTAGCCACAGCAGTCAGCTAGCTAGGTAGCCACAGCAGTCAACTAGCTAGGTAGCCACAGCAGTCAGCTAGCTAGGTAGCCACAGCAGTCAGCTAGCTAGGTAGCCTAGCTAGGTAGCCACAGCAGTCAGCTAGCTAGGTAGCCACAGCAGTCAACTAGCTAGGTAGCCACAGCAGTCAGCTAGCTAGGTAGCCTAGCTAGGTAGCCACAGCAGTCAGCTAGCTAGGTAGCCACAGCAGTCAACTAGCTAGGTAGCCACAGCAGTCAGCTAGCTAGGTAGCCACGGCAGTCAGCTAGCTAGGTAGCCACAGCAGTCAGCTAGCAAGGTAGCCACAGCAGTCAGCTAGCTAGGTAGCCACAGCAGTCAGCTAGCTAGGTAGCCACAGCAGTCAGCTAGCTAGGTAGCCACAGCAGTCAGCTAGCTAGGTAGCCACAGCAGTCAGCTAGCTAGGTAGCCACAGCAGTCAGCTAGCTAGGTAGCCACAGCAGTCAGCTAGCTAGGTAGCCACAGCAGTCAGCTAGCTAGGTAGCCACAGCAGTCAGCTAGCTAGGTAGCCACAGCAGTCAGCTAGCTAGGTAGCCACAGCAGTCAGCTAGCTAGGTAGCCACAGCAGTCAGCTAGCTAGGTAGCCACAGCAGTCAGCTAGCTAGGTAGCCACAGCAGTCAGCTAGCTAGGTAGCCACAGCAGTCAGCTAGCTAGGTAGCCACAGCAGTCAGCTAGCTAGGTAGCCACAGCAGTCAGCTAGCTAGGTAGCCACAGCAGTCAGCTAGCTAGGTAGCCACAGCAGTCAGCTAGCTAGGTAGCCACAGCAGTCAGCTAGCTAGGTAGCCACAGCAGTCAGCTAGCTAGGTAGCCACAGCAGTCAGCTAGCTAGGTAGCCACAGCAGTCAGCTAGCTAGGTAGCCACAGCAGTCAGCTAGCTAGGTAGCCACAGCAGTCAGCTAGCTAGGTAGCCACAGCAGTCAGCTAGCTAGGTAGCCACAGCAGTCAGCTAGCTAGGTAGCACAGCAGTCAGCTAGCTAGGTAGCCACAGCAGTCAACTAGCTAGGTAGCCACAGCAGTCAGCTAGCTAGGTAGCCACAGCAGTCAGCTAGCTAGGTAGCCACAGCAGTCAGCTAGCTAGCAGTCAGCTAGCTAGGTAACAGTCAGCTAGCTAGGTAGCCACAGCAGTCAGCTAGCTAGGTAGCCACAGCAGTCAGCTAGCTAGGTAGCCACAGCAGTCAGCTAGCTAGGTAGCCACAACAGTCAGCTAGCTAGGTAGCCACAGCAGTCAGCTAGCTAGGTAGCCACAGCAGTCAGCTAGCTAGGTAGCCACAGCAGTCAGCTAGCTAGGTAGCCACAGCAGTCAGCTAGCTAGGTAGCCACAGCAGTCAGCTAGCTAGGTAGCCACAGCAGTCAGCTAGCTAGGTAGCCACAGCAGTCAACTAGCTAGGTAGCCACAGCAGTCAGCTAGCTAGGTAGCCACAGCAGTCAGCTAGCTAGGTAGCCACAGCAATCAGCTAGCTAGGTAGCCACAGCAGTCAGCTAGCTAGGAAGCCACAGCAATCAGCTAGCTAGGTAGCCACAGCTGTCAGCTAGCTAGGTAGCCACAGCTTTCAACTAGCTAGGTAGCCACGGCAGTCAGCTAGCTAGGTAGCCACGGCAGTCAGCTAGCTAGGTAGCCACAGCAATCAGCTAGCTAGGTAGCCACAGCAGTCAGCTAGCTAGGTAGCCACAGCAGTCAGCTAGCTAGGTAGCCACAGCAGTCAGCTAGCTAGGTAGTTACAGCAATCAGCTAGCTAGGTAGCCACAGCAGTCAGCTAGCTAGGTAGCCACAGCAATCAGCTAGCTAGGTAGCCACAGCAGTCAGCTAGCTAGGTAGCGGTGTAGCTTTCTAGCACAGTCACTTATTTGTTTGTAAACAATGAACAAGCTACTTAGCTACCACATGTTCCTGTCAGACTGTCAACAGAGTAACTAGCGAACAACAAGATTCGCCAAATAACAGTCTAGAAACCAAACAGACACAAGTAACATGTCCAGGAATCCGATTTTTATCTGATTTCAAATCACCTTCGAAGGTAGTTTGAAATGTGGCTTGAAATATTTGTTTCAATGTGCTTTTTGGGTGTTCAGACTGCAGGAAAAATATCAGATACGAATCGGATGTGTATAAAAATAGGATTTCAGTAAGGTCAATGACAGAGGTGTTGAACACACTTCCTGGAGGACCGTGTGTCTGGGTCATGGTTTTATCATGTCCTTTTCATTTGTGTCCATAACCAATTAATTATCTCAAGCACAAGGGAGGAGAAAAACCATCTGACTCTGCCCTCCGGGAAGTGAGTTTGACTCTGCCCTCCAGGAAGTGAGATTGACTCAGCCCTCCAGGAAGTGAGTTTGACTCTGCCCTTCAGGAAGTGAGTTGGACTCTGCCCTCCAGGAAGTGAGTTTGACTCTGCCCTTCAGGAAGTGAGTTTGACTCTACCCTCCAGGAAGTGAGTTTGACTCTGCCCTTCAGGAAGTGAGTTTGACTCTACCCTTCAGGAAGTGAGTTTGACTCTGCCCTCCAAGAAGTGAGTTTGACTCTGCCCTCCAGGAAGTGAGTTTGACTCTGCCCTTCAGGAAGTGAGATTGACTCAGCCCTCCAGGAAGTGAGTTTGACTCTGCCCTTCAGGAAGTGAGTTGGACTCTGCCCTCCAGGAAGTGAGTTTGACTCTGCCCTTCAGGAAGTGAGTTTGACTCTACCCTCCAGGAAGTGAGTTTGACTCTGCCCTTCAGGAAGTGAGTTGGACTCTGCCCTCCAGGAAGTGAGTTTGACTCTGCCCTTCAGGAAGTGAGTTTGACTCTGCCCTCCAGGAAGTGAGTTTGACTCTGCCCTTCAGGAAGTGAGTTTGACTCTGCCCTCCAGGAAGTGAGTTTGACTCTGCCCTTCAGGAAGTGTGTTTCACTCTGCCCTTCAGGAAGTGAGTTTGACTCTACCCTCCAGGAAGTGAGTTTGACTCTGCCCTCCAGGAAGTGTGTTTGACCCTCCAGGAAGTGTGTTTGACTCTGCCCTCCAGGAAGTGTGTTTGACACTGCCGTTATGGGTTGAGGGTGTCTTCTAAAACATTTTCCCCTTTCTGACCAGAGTTCCTTTGGTTTCTCTTATATGATCTCTCTTGTTTTCTCTCCTGTTTTCTTCCTGTCCCTTTATCATTTTATAAGCCTCATATGATCTATTTATGACCTTTCTCTGACCTTTCTTTGTTCTCCTTCTCTCTTCCCTCGCTCCATGTCTCCTGATTCCTCCTCCTCGATTATTTTCTTTTCTTTGCCTCTTCCACGTGTTTCTCTCTCTCTCTCTCTCTCTCTGTTTCCCACTGTTTTCCGGCTGGCCAGCGAAGGGAAGATTGTGGTTCTGTCTTTGGCTATTGGTTTGGCTGAGCAAGATGACTTTGCCAATATCCCTGATCCAATCACCTCCATGCAGGAAGCACCACCAGCCAATCAGGAAGCACTTCCTCCTCCACCTGACAAGAGGTACCAGTCACAGTGTGAGAGAGATGTGTGTGTGTGAGATGTATGACAGAGAGCTGTGTGTGTGTGTGAGAGAGATTTATAACAGAGAGCTGTGTGTGTGTATAAGAGAGAGGGGTGTGTGTGTGTGTGCGTGTGCGTGCGTAAGTGTGTAAGAGAGACAAGGACAGATAGCAGGTCTGTTATTACTGATGTGTCATTACAGTAGGTAGAGAGCAGGTCTGTTATTACTGATGTGTCATTACAGTAGGTAGAGAGCAGGTCTGTTATTACTGATGTGTCATTACAGTAGGTAGATAGCAGGTCTGTTATTACTGATGTGTCATTACAGTAGGTAGAGAGCAGGTCTGTTATTACTGATGTGTCATTGCAGTAGGTACAGTAGGTAGATAGCAGGTCTGTTATTACTGATGTGTCATTACAGTAGGTAGAGAGCAGGTCTGTTATTACTGATGTGTCATTACAGTAGGTAGAGAGCAGGTCTGTTATTACTGATGTGTCATTACAGTAGGTAGATAGCAGGTCTGTTATTACTGATGTGTCATTGCAGTAGGTAGAGAGCAGGTCTGTTATTGATGTGTCTGAGGTCTGTTGTCTGATTGTCATTGCAGTAGGTAGAGAGCAGGTCTGTTATTACTGATGTGTCATTACAGTAGGTAGATAGCAGGTCTGTTATTACTGATGTGTCACTACAGTAGGTATAGTAGGTAGATAGCAGGTCTGTTATTACTGATGTGTCACTACAGTAGGTATAGTAGGTAGAGAGCAGGTCTGTTATTACTGATGTGTCACTACAGTAGGTATAGTAGGTAGAGAGCAGGTCTGTTATTACTGATGTGTCATTACAGTAGGTAGATAGCAGGTCTGTTATTACTGATGTGTCACTACAGTAGGTATAGTAGGTAGATAGCAGGTCTGTTATTACTGATGTGTCATTACAGTAGGTAGAGAGCAGGTCTGTTATTACTGATGTGTCATTACAGTAGGTAGATAGCAGGTCTGTTATTACTGATGTGTCATTACAGTAGGTATAGTAGGTAGATAGCAGGTCTGTTATTACTGATGTGTCATTACAGTAGGTAGAGAGCAGGTCTGTTATTACTGATGTGTCATTACAGTAGGTAGATAGCAGGTCTGTTATTACTGATGTGTCATTACAGTAGGTAGATAGCAGGTCTGTTATTACTGATGTGTCATTACAGTAGGTAGAGAGCAGGTCTGTTATTACTGATGTGTCATTGCAGTAGGTAGATAGCAGGTCTGTTATTACTGATGTGTCATTACAGTAGGTAGAGAGCAGGTCTGTTATTACTGATGTGTCATTCTGGTTTCTGGTCACCCCTGTTACAAGTCATTATTCAACGTCCATTGATGTCTAAGGACGTTGGGAGAGGATGTGGAAACCGGCCACTAGGGGCACCACTGTTACCTTCCAGTAGGTTTAGGTTGTGGAAGGGGACAGGGGACGGGGTCGGGGTCGGGGACGGGGACAGGGGTCGGGGAAGGGGGGTCGGGGACGGGGACGAGGGAAGGGGTCGGGGGGGAGGGGTCGGGGAAGGGGACGGGGACAGGGGACGGGGACAGGGGACGGGGGTCGGGGGGAAGGGGACGGGGTCGGGGACAGGGGACGGGGTCGGGGACGGGGAAGGGGGTCGGGGAAGGGGGGGGAAGGGGACGGGGAAGGGGACGGGGGAAGGGGACAAGGGGACGGGGTCGGGGGACAGGGGAAGGGGACGGGGTCGGGGGATAGCGAATGTGCCTCTGATTCCAATAGATGCAAGTTCGAATCCAGAAAGGTGATCTTGATTTGAGTAAATGCCTAAACTTAACCTTAAACACTTTGACATTAGACTTTGAAACCACTTTGAAATGTTACGGGGACAGGGGTCGGGGAAGGGGACGGGGTCGGGGGACGGGGACGAGGGAAGGGGTCGGGGGAGGGTCGGGGAAGGGGACGGGGACAGGGGACGGGGACGGGGACAGGGGACGGGGGTCGGGGAAGGGGACGGGGACGGGGTCGGGGACAGGGGACGGGGACGGGGTCGGGGACGGGGAAGGGGGAAGGGGTCGGGGGAAGGGGACGGGGGACGGGGGAAGGGGACGGGGTCGGGGGACAGGGGAAGGGGACGGGGTCGGGGATAGCGAATGTGCCTCTGATTCCAATAGATGCAAGTTCGAATCCAGAAAGGTGATCTTGATTTGAGTAAATGCCTAAACTTAACCTTAAACACTTTGACATTAGACTTTGAAACCACTTTGAAATGTTACATTTGAGAAACGTGGATGAAGATACATTATGGCGTGAGAGTGTGAGAGCTTGTTGGGTTTCCAACCATGGCTGCCTACCGAATGAACCAATCTAGAGGTCTTGTCTTGACATTACAGACTTCATGCAGTTTCATTGAGAGACCTGGTGAGAGCAAATTACAACGAGATGACTGATAACCAGCCAGTCAAGCAGTAGTGAAGCAGTACTAGTGCAGTACTAACCCAGTAGTAATGCAGTACTAACCCAGTAGTAAAGCAGTACTAAAGCAGTACTAACCCTAGTACTAACCCAGTAGTAAAGCAGTACTAAAGCAGTACTAATGCAGTACTAAAGCAGTACTAACCTAGTACTAACCCAGTACTAACCCAGTACTAACCCAGTAGTAAAGCAGTACTAAAGCAGTACTAATGCAGTACTAAAGCAGTACTAACCCAGTACTAACCCAGTAGTAAAGCACGAGTAAAGCAGTACTAGTGCAGTACTAAAGCAGTACTAAAGCAGTACTAAAGCAGTAGTAATGCAGTACTAACCCAGTACTAACCCAGTAGTAATGCAGTACTAACCCAGTACTAACCCAGTACTAAAGCAGTACTAAAGCAGTAGTAATGCTGTACTAGCCCAGTACTAAAGCAGTAGTAAAGCAATACTAATGCAGTATTAAAGCAGTACTAAAGCAGTACTAATCTAGTACTAATGCAGTACT